>NW_004955482.1:9668049-9691932 GCF_000276665.1 Chinchilla lanigera | reverse complement strand
GCTCGGGCCTTGGGCAACTTCTGCAAGTTCCGAGGATGGCAAAGGGAGTGGGGGTCCCTCCCGGACTAGGCCTTGGAACCCTGGCCCCCAAATATTTCCGGAGAGAGGAAGAGATGTGGTTTCCACATCTGGAGACCCCCACCCTAGCCCCAAACTAGAAAGTAAATACTTACTCAGCCCCGGACCAGGCACAAGCTAATACTCAACAATACTGATGCCTTGTTTTTTTTGCTCTGTTCGGACCGCAACGCTGTAGCCAATTTAGATATGCTATAAATTTAAGAGGTTGCCATGGCTACGGCGCGCCCATTGGCCGCCGGGCCCCCTACGTGCTGCGCCACGTCACCAAATCTGAATAAGGATGCGCGAATTAGGCGACGGCCAGACAAAGATGAGGATCCGGACCGCTTGAAAGTGGGGGAAAGTGCCGGCGCCTCGCCACCGGGGAAAGGCGCTTGGCAGTGCAGAGGGCAGCAGCCACCGAGACACCTGGGAGCCCAGAACCAAGGCCCGGGCGCGCGACTCGTGGCATGAGGTTGTGAATGCCGCCGCCCCCCATCCCACTCTGGGCAGCCCAGCTCCAGGCCAGAGATCGTCCGAGGACTTGACCGGCTGAGTCGTGGTCTGAACCGGACTCGCGTGGCGGCGGCGGCGGCGGCGGCGGCAGCATCGGCGGCGGCAGAGACAAGAGGCCGAGAGCAGCGGCAGGACCAGGAAGTCCAAGGGCCAGGGGCCCAGAGGGAGGCGAGGCGGCCGGGGCCGCCGGGGCGCGCGGCTATGATGGTGCACTGTGCCGGTTGCGAGCGGCCCATCCTCGACCGCTTTCTGCTGAACGTGCTGGACCGCGCGTGGCATATCAAATGTGTCCAGTGTTGCGAGTGCAAAACCAACCTCTCGGAGAAGTGCTTCTCGGGGGAGGGCAAGCTCTACTGCAAAAACGACTTCTTCAGGTAAGAGGCCGAGCGCACTGCTGCCCCCGAGCCCGTCCTGCCCGCGCTTTGCCAGGGCGCGGGGAAGAGACCAGGAAATCCATCCCAGCCTCCGGCGTTTAGCTGGGAGCGGGTAGCCCTCTGTCCTCCTCTGCTCCTCCAACCCGCAAAGAGCCCGTGCCCCGGCGGAGGAGGAAGGAGGCTGCTTTTTGGCCTCACCTTCACCCCCAGGGAGCTCCCAGGGGCGGTGGGACAGGGGAGGAAGCCTGCTCACCACGGCAGCAAACGCAGCACCCAAGCTTCAAGCCCCGCTCTGAAGGAGGCAAGGTTTTCCCTGGAGTTCAGGGCGACTGGAGATTTTGCCTCCAGAGCAGGAGTCCTGAGCCCAGAGGTGCCCTCCTGAACACACGGAAACTTCCCAGCTGCAGAGGGGGCCCAGCGGCAGGGAGAAGGAACCTCCCCCTTCCCCCGGCTCACCCCCACCCCCTTAAACATTCTCTTTGCTGCCCAAAGCCCAAATGGAACGGAGGCTGGGAATCAGGATCTTTGGGGTCTAGCTTGGCTGTGTCACCTACTCCCGTCCTTCTGGCTCTCAAGCAGGCCGGGACAGACCATCCCTCCGAGCCTCAGTTTCCCCATCTGGGAAAGGCTAGGGTCAGCCTGGAAGCCCAGGGGTTTTTCCAGCAGCTTAGCCCTGTCTGCTTCCACCAGGCACCCAGAGCCGGCTTTGTCAGTGCACATTCCGGGAGCTGAGGGAAGGAAGGGGGGGCGTGATCCACCCCGCAGAGAAAGGCAGCCCACCGGCCCAGCATCAGGGAATTTGAATAGGAGAAAATGTCAGCCGCGCCTTTACATGTGTAAACCCCCTGGCCCGGAGGCCTGACGCCCCTAATGTGGCGGTGCTTGCAAAGCGCCTAATGATTTTTGATAAGGTGCATATGGCCAATTACACTGCCGGATAAGGCCAAAAGTGACTTATGGCTTCTAATGCCCTCACTACATCAATGTCACCCAAATTCACCCTGTTTAGAGACATGGGTGTGAGGAGATGTGGGGTCCCCAGAGTCCTCATCCCTCTTCCTTTCCCCCATAACCTGCACCTGAGCATTCGCCTTGGGGGGTCTGCACACCCACTCTGGGAGAGGCAGGTTTCTCCCCGAGCCAGAAGGAGAAAGAATAGGAATTAGACCTCAAAGGAGGGAACTGGAATTAGAGTGATCCCAGGCCCTGCCATACAGGGTTTGCTGTGCCTTCTGCTTGCATTTTCCCGCTGACTGCCAGGGCCAGGTTTTGGGGAGCGGGGTGCAGCTCAGTCCCTGCTTCCCAGAGTCTGTCCCTCTGAGGCTCTGCTGTCCACAGCTCCTGGCTCAGAGGCCTCACACTGCAGACCAGCCAGGCTCCTTGTTAGTGCTGGGAATAGGTAGAAGGTTCCCTCCTTGCTCATGCCCAGCCGGGAGCACGGGGAAGGGGGTTCTCACCCCACTGCTAGGCCCAGCAGCCAGGCAGGTGGGCCCTCCCTGGACCCCTGCAGATAGGAAGAGTGCAGGAGGAAAAGCCCAGAAGTGGCCCAAACCCAACCTGCCCTGCCTCCAGCCCTTGCGGGGGAGGAGGCTGGAGCTCGCCCCTTGGCAGTCCCCATCTCAAGAAGAGCCCCAGACGTTTGGCCCTCTTCTGTTCTGGCCACCGAGGGTAGAATCGGAGTTCCAGCTGACAGATGACAAAACAGAGGCTTCTCAGAAGCCAGGGTGGGCGGAAGCGGCTGGAGAGGACTGGACCTGGGTCCACCTCGCAGTGACAGACGCCTTGTGTCCGCAGACGCTTCGGCACCAAGTGTGCAGGCTGCGCGCAAGGCATCTCGCCCAGCGACCTGGTGCGCAAAGCCCGGAGCAAAGTCTTCCACCTCAACTGTTTCACCTGCATGGTGTGCAACAAGCAGCTGTCCACCGGGGAGGAGCTGTACGTCATCGACGAGAACAAGTTTGTGTGCAAGGATGACTACCTGAGCTCCTCCAGCCTCAAAGAAGGCAGCCTCAACTCAGGTATGCAGGCCTCCGGCCTGCCCCAGCCGCCAGCCTGGCGCCCTCTGCTTCCTTCCTTGCGCGGTCAGTGCTAGGCTCAGAGTCGATCGCCCAGATTCCCCTGGCAGGCAGTTCTTGAGCAAGGAGAGGGGATTTGAGGCAGGGAAGGGAGAGCATTTGAAGTCCACCCCATGGGCAAACCGTGCCCTGGGATTCCTGTGCCCCTAATTTAGACCTGCTTGATTCATTCTTCTGTGTCATTTGAGGTCCTGGTAATTTCTAGGTGAACTGCAATTTGGAAAACGGAGAGAAGGGAACAGAAGAAAGGGAGGGGACATCTGTAGGCCCCACTGTCCCCTCTCCAAGAAGGCGGTTCTCCCGAGGCCTGCCCTCGCACCACCACCCCCAAGCCCAGCTCCCCTGGAGGTGCTGAGAGGGTTGGAGCAGGGCCCCTTCAAAGGCCAACCCGCCTGGAGAGAGTGGGCGGGCGCCGGGTCCCTGCGGGGAGGGGCCGTGGCAGGTTTGGGAGGGAACCCAGCCTGGTCAGCGGTAGCCTGGGCCGGCTGGAACCGGCCACTGAATTGGAGAGGGATCCGACAGCCACTGAAGCCACTGATGCCGCTGACGCAGCTGTCCCCTTCCTAATCCGTCCGCCCACAGTGTCATCTTGTACGGACCGCAGTTTGTCCCCGGACCTCCAGGACCCACTGCAGGACGACCCCAAGGAGACAGACAACTCGACCTCATCTGACAAGGAGACCGCCAACAACGAGAACGAGGAGCAGAACTCGGGCACCAAGCGGCGCGGCCCGCGCACCACCATCAAAGCCAAGCAGCTGGAGACGCTCAAGGCCGCCTTCGCCGCCACGCCCAAGCCCACGCGCCACATCCGCGAGCAGCTGGCGCAGGAGACCGGCCTCAACATGCGGGTTATTCAGGTGCGGTCTGGGGCGCCACGTCCTCCACACTGCGGCTGGGGCTGGGAGCCGACAGCCCCCTCTCCTAGAAGGCGCGAGCTTCTGGTAGGGCACAGCCGAGCGCCCCGGGCCAAGGACGGCTGGGCACCCACCCCGCCGGAGGTGGGGAGCAAGCAACTGAGTTCGCCCAGCCCTGCTGTCCTCCTGCTGTCCTCCTGCTGTGTGACTCGGGACTGGGCCACTGCACCTCTGAATTCCGCTTGCTGCCCTGTTCCACGAAGGTTTTAAGCCTCTCTGGGGTCCAGGACCCCTCCTTCCCTCCCATCTTCCAAGCAAAGAAAGGCGAGGTCCGAGCCCGCCGGCTGCAGAGCGGAGGCAGGAGCCTTGCCGGGCGGGAAGTCTTTATAAAGCCGTCAGGCCGCGGACAAACCGAGGACCAGGAAGCCCAAGTCTTTATGAGTCACCCCACGGGTCCGCGAAATCCTTCACCCTTGGCTGGTTCGCCAAGGCCCCTCTCCACCCCTCCCGGCCTAATCCGGCCCGGCCTCCGCCTCGGGGGAGGCCTGGTGTGTCAGAGGCTTTAGGACCCAGCAGGGGCAGTGCGGGCGGGGAGCGGAGGGGAAGGCGCTCGGGACCCCGAGCTCACGGTGCCCCCTCCTCTGTTCCAGGTGTGGTTTCAGAACCGAAGGTCCAAAGAGCGCCGCATGAAACAGCTGAGCGCTCTAGGCGCACGGAGACACGCCTTCTTCCGGAGTCCGCGGCGCATGCGTCCGCTAGGCGGCCGCTTGGACGAGTCTGAGATGTTGGGGTCCACCCCATACACCTACTACGGAGGTAAGAGGCGCCCCCGGAACGCGCGGCTCTGCACTTCGCCGGCGCCGCTCTGGGCGGCGGAGCGCGCAGAGGACCTGCGCGCGCTTTCCAATACCCTGGGAAATGTTTTGCCTTCTCCCACTCACGTGGGCATACACAATCAACGACACACCTGAACACGCATCACACCCATGCACACTCACCCCGGGCACAAAAGGAAAGACGCGCAGCCATGCAGTGGTACACATAAACACATGAAATGCAGTGGCGCTTTTACCCACGCGGGACGGCTGGGCGCGCGCACGCACGTGCTTGCGTTCAGTCCTCGAGGATGCACATCGCGATACACGATTACAAACAGCCACGCACAGGTACATCCCACCCCACCCCCGCCCCGCTGAGACACAGCGAGGAAGGCACACTTCCGGGGCCCTTCCCCGCATGCCCCTCCACTCCCGCCCCCCCCCCAAGACAAGCCTTGCAGCTGTCCGTGCCCCTGCGCCTGCTGTACAGAAAGCTGGAACTATTCTCAGGGTCCTGGGATGAAGGGTCTAGGCTGCCGCGGGCTACCTGCTTGCCAAGCTGCCTTCCAAGGCTACACCTCCTGCCCAGCCGGCGAGCGGGGCTGTGATCTGGTGCTCTGAGCCCAAACCGAGGTCGCTGTGAGCCCACACTGAGCCCCAATAATGCAGGGGTTCGTGTGGACTCGTGCGCCCAAACGTCCACTTCCCATCTATGGGGCTGGGGAGCACTGTGCGCCTGGGTTTGCGAAGAGGGAGTTCGGAGGTTGGTTTCATGTACTCCACCTGGTCACCCCCTTTTCTCCTTTCTCTCCCCCACCCTCATTTTCCTCACACTGGATTTGCGCCGGGGGCCCCGCCCCCGGGTTTGTTAGGCCCTTGCTTGCACCCAGCAGTCCTGGCTCCCCTTTCTGGAGCTGTGGGCCTCAGGAAACACTTCCCCCTTTTGACTCCTGAATGTCTGGATGTGGTGAGTCTCCTGGAAGGCCTAACCTGAGGGACGTCTGCATTCCGTGCAGCTAGCTCCGTGCTCAGGGCTGGTAACCCAGTCAGAGAGGCCAGCTTCCAAGGACTCAGGGGCAAGCAGCGGGAAGAACGGGCAGGGGCCAGGTGTGCAGATCCCTCCAGCAAGGGGAGGGTGGAGAACCCTCCGGCTCCCGGAGACGGCTCATCGGGAGGCTAAGCCTGGGCCCCTGGAAGTTGTGGCAACGTGGGAAATTGTTCTCTGTAGTCGCAAGGCTAGGTTAGGGAGCCTCAGCCGCTCAGCCTGGATGGTCCAGGCTGGGGTCGCCCCTCACCCACTCTCCATCTAGCTTGGGCTCCTTCCCCACAGGTTAGGCCCTGAGCAGCGAGACGGTGGGGCGGTGTTGGCCGGAATTTTCCCCGCCCGGGTAATTAACCAAGGTTTCTGGGAGGACCTGGCAGCCGCGCACCGAACCCGCCGCGCACAGTCCCCGCGCTCCCGCTGCGTGAGGAGGGAGGCAGGACGCCCGGGTCCCTCTTTCCCCGGAATTTGGGGGAGCGACTCCCCAGCCCCCAGCAAAGCGGCCCCGCCTAATCCGCGTTGGGAGATCCTGGCAGTGGCGGCCGGCAGCGGGCGAGAAAGGGGCCGGGCGGCGGGGCCGGCGGCTCCCCGTGGGAGCGCGGACAAAGCCCCAGCTGCGGCTTTTGTGCCCCTTTCAGACGGCGTTTGTTCCAATTACCTCCGGCCCGGCCGCCATATGGGCGGAGGCGGCGAGCACGGCGCCGGGCCGCGGCCTTCGCGGGCTTGCAGGCTCGCTCCAGTCCCCGGTGGCCCCAGCCCTTCTTACCCTTTGGGGCCCCAAATTCGCGTCTCTCAAGCTCCCTCTTCACTTTTGGGGAGAATGGAATCCGTGTATTTTGTTTGTGGAAGTAACCGGGGGCCGTTTTATCTGCTCCCTAAGCTGTGTCCCAGCCGCGCCTGCAGACCCCCATTTGGAGAGATTTGTGGGTTTGGAGGAGAAAGGAGGGGCAGGAACTCAGCCCTGACCCCCAGGCCCCGGGACCCCGGGACTGCGCCGCGGCGGGGGGTTTGCAGAAGAGGCTGGCTTTTGCGTGCGCTGGTTTTCCCGCCGTGCAAAGCGGGTTGGCACCGCCGCGGGCTCCAAGGCACCGCCTCTGCGGGATGCCCTACCCGACCCTAGAGGCTCCGACCTGCGTGGGGGAAGCTGTTTGTCCCGCCAGACCTCAAGGAGAGGCCTCGGGAGGAGGACAGAAGCGATTTGTGGAGGGAGGTGGCCGTGTCACTTGGAGCCCCGCACCCCCCGGATCTGCGGGGAAACGCGCATCTGTGCGTTTTACTCAGGAGAGAGCCCCAAAGCTGTTACCAGCTTCTCAGAAGGGCTCCATGCCCCCAGACGGGTATCCTGCAAGCCCGTCCACCGTGGGCGAAGCTCAAGCCTCTACCCGAGCGCCACGGGTGTGCGTTTCCGCTCTCCTCTCTCCCTCTCCCAAGTTTCTGGGGCTCGGCTCCCTCTTTTGCAGGTCAGGCCCTGCACTCCCCCGGCCTGGGGCCTGCCCTGGCGGAGGGCTGTGCGGATCCTCGGGGCGCAGGGCAGAGGGGAGGGCGCCGAGCGTCCAGGTGGTGAGCCCAGAGCCCAAACCCGAAGTCCCTCTGCGCTAGGGCGGCCGCCTGTCCCGCTGCCCACCAGCCCGGCGCCCCGGGTCCCTGGCGGCCGTGGAACTCATCTCTCTGCCCGCTGTCTCGGGGTCTCTGCACCCCACGTCTCCCCTTCCCGTCTCCTCCATCCGCCTTCGCCTTCGGGGTTTTCGAAGGTCTCTGACGCGCTGCCTCATCTCTTTCTTTTGCGTCTTCTCCGCTATTTTACTGGATCTCCGATGTCTGGGGCTCTCGCGTCCTTGCTGTGGAATCGCCATCTCTGGGTCCCTTTCTCCCCCTTTTTCTGGCGACTCCCAGCCGCGCCCGGGCTCGTCCTCGCCCGCCTTCGCGCCGAGTCTGCCGGCCGCTCCCTGCGCACCCTGTGCCGGGGTCTCCTTGTCCCCGTCACCTCGGAGACGCCGAGCTCCGCCGTCGCCCCTTCCCCCGGAGCGGTGACTTTGAAGTCGGGACTCTCCGCTTGCGTGTCCCTTATTGTCCCGGCGTCCCTCCCAGCCGAGCCCTCACCTCCTCGGCGCGTCCCATTGTCCTCTCCCCAGCTCTCCTGGGGTCTGCTGCGTCCTCGCCATCTGGAGGGTCGCAGGCCCCTCTCCCCGGGTCTCCCTGGCCTCCGTGGGGCCCTGCCCGTCCTCGGGTCCGTGTCGCCTCTCCCCATCCGAGCGCCCCTGGCCTCAGCGGCTTTGGTCTCCCCGGGATCCCGCGGTCCCCCTCGGACGTCTCCCGTCTCACGGCCCCGTGTCCCCCGCTTCCCTCCCGCAGACTACCAGGGCGACTACTACGCGCCAGGAGGCAACTACGACTTCTTCGCGGCGCACGGGCCGCCGTCGCAGGCGCAGTCCCCGGCCGACTCCAGCTTCCTGGCCGCCTCGGGGCCCGGCTCGACGCCGCTGGGCGCCCTGGAGCCGCCGCTGGCCGGGCCGCACGCCGCTGAGAACCCGCGCTTCACCGACATGATCTCGCACCCCGACACGCCGAGCCCCGAGCCCCTGCCCGGCGCGCTGCACCCCATGCCCGGAGAGGTGTTCGGCGGCGGCCCCAGCCCGCCCTTCCCCATGAGCGGCTCCGGCGCCTACAGCGGGGCCCTGTCGCACCCCAACCCCGAGCTCAACGAGGCGGCCGTGTGGTAAGGCCGGGGCGGGCGCCCCCTGCAGCCTCCGAAACCAAAACGCCCGACGCGGACTCGCGGGGGCGAGGGGGCGCCCTCCGGGGTTCTCTCTCGGGTCCGCACCCAACCGGCAGCTGCTCCTCTGCTGGGCGCGGGGGACCCAGGCCCCACTCATCCCCAGCGAGCGCTCTCCCCGGCAGCCGCGAGCAATTTCTTGGGGCCAAAGTCGATATTCTGGAGGGTGCGGAGATGCGGAGCTCCCGACCCCCGCCCACCGCCTCCACCTCTGGACTAAGGGTCGAGGCGGAGGGCTGGAGAAGATGTTTTTCCCCTCTCTGCGATCCGAGTGGTGTTTTGTAACCTTATTTCTCGCTCTGCTTTCCCCATCTTTAAAAAAAAAAAAATGACTAAAAAAATAGATTGGAAGGGAAAGATGAGGAAAGCATCAGCCAGAAAGCGAAGATGGAGGAGAGGGAATCGGGGGAGGATCCACCTGCGAGTTGGCGCCCCCTGGTGGCCGGTCTTGGGCTCAAGGTCAGCTGATCCGGGAAGCCGGCTTCTCCCTCTTAATGACGTTTTCTTTGGAGCCCGGGGTCCAGGCTGGACTCGAACACTTGCCCATCCTGTTCTGCCCCTGGGCGAGGCGCTCTCCCTGTCCGGGGGCCTGGAGGCTGGGCCGTCAGGGTGTACAATATTATACTTTTTTGGAAGTTGAACGCTTCTAGTTTCCTTATTTTGTATAAAGAAGAAAACAAATAAAGTATGTTTTTGTGTTTACTGTTTATTTATTGTACTCTAGTTATCTGGGGCTGGACATTTTTATATTTTTAAGAGGCGGGTGGGCAGAGTGCGGGAGGGGAGGCAGAAAGAGGTTTACCTACAAAAGACTAAAAAAAAAAAAAAAAACCAAAAAAAATCAACTTTTTTTAAAAAGAAAGATTAATAAAAAAAATTCTTTTTTCCCTCAGCACTGTGTGGTTTTCTTTTTTGTCCCTACACTGATAGAGTGGATGAAATCAGTCTTTTCTCTGCTTCTGTCTCTGAGACCAAGTGAACCCCGAACCTCTTGCAAAGGGGGGCTCCTTCCCGTTACTCACACTTCCTATGAGCCAGGCATAGTATCATCTCATGCTTTAGCGGAGCACAAGCCCTCCAGTACTTGGAAACCCTTGGGAAGGTTTGATGAATGAATGGACTTGTGATCTATCGCCAGTATGTT
Organism: Chinchilla lanigera; assembly: GCF_000276665.1. NCBI lineage: Eukaryota > Metazoa > Chordata > Mammalia > Rodentia > Chinchillidae > Chinchilla > Chinchilla lanigera. Next base: position 9,682,273 of record NW_004955482.1, on the reverse strand, counting down.
AAGGAAAAAAAATAAAAAACCTAGCAAATAGACACTGTTCTACACACATCTAATCCCAGCTACTGGGTAGGCTGAGGCAGGAGGATCAAAAGTTTGAGGCTAGCCTGGACAACTTAGTGAGACCCTGTCTTAGAATAAAAAATTAAAAGGGGAGTCGTAGAGCATCCCCGGGGTTGATTCCTAGAAGGGGGGAGGGATTCTAGCTTCAATTCTCTCTGCCCCAGGTAACTCCAGGTGTTCAGAAACAAAACAACAAAACAAAAGAAAGAAAAAAGAAAAGGAGCAGGTCGCAGGGCTGGTGCTGGTTATCTGCAAGGCTGAATTAGGACAGAAGGGTCCCCCCTGGGAGAAGGCTGTTGTGCTCCCCATTCTCATGCAGCTCGTGCCTGTGTGATTAGGTGAAAGCAGGGCGAACAGAGGGCCGGAGATCTAGGGAGCGCAGGGCGCCAAGTATGAACAAGCCCCTCACCCCTCTGGCCTCAGTTTCCTTGTGTGGACGAAGGGGGTGTGGAAGAAACTGTGTCCTAAATTCGCCACCAGCTCAGGCTCTGCAGGGTTAGACAAGCAGATGCAATGAATGAATGAAAATGAACTCTGGAGTCCTGGTCCCCTGGGCTTGGGGTAGGGGACCCCGCCCGCTTCTAGTCACAGCAGGAGAAGGTGGAGGTGGGGGGGGATGACTCTGAAAGTACCAGGGATGGCGCCTGCCAGGCGGCCGCACCAGGATAACACAAGGCGGCTTTGCTTTCTTTTCTTTTTTCCTTTTTCTTTTCTTTTTACTATTTTTTTCTTTCTTTTCTTTTCCTTATAGCACATTTGTTTTTATCAGACCCGTGCTTCTTGCTCACTGTGGAAATTTTGGAAATTTCAGACAAACAAGAGGAAGAGAAGGGCATCGTGCAGGATGTCAGCGCCGTGATGCCTTTGCTTCTGGACTCTTCCCTGTATTTTCTTTCTCAGTCGGAAATCAGAGCGCTCACTCTGTGCACGCCGTGGGGCCGCCCACCTGGCCCCCTCCGCAGTCCTGCAGCCTCACGAGCTGAGCGGGTCGCAGTCAGAGCTACGTCACCCTCTGTAGTCACTGCTCAAACCCCCTGGGCGGGTGCCCCCTCCTTGTTCAGCTTGGTTTTCTTTTCTCTTTTTGCTTCTTGGACAATTCCATCATAGAATGCTTGAGTCCGGTTCCAGTTCTCTTGCACTTGCAACCATGCTGGAATAAACATCCTAGTAGCTGGATCTTTGCACTTGGTCCGGGGAAGGTATCATTTGTCCCATCGGGGTGCTCGCAGAGGTCGAGGGATTTGCTCAAGGTCCTGCGGCTGGGAGCTCAGAGCCCGGATTCAGGTCCGTGGGGGCGGGGCTCTCCTCCACTCGGCGCCTTGGTTGCAATGGACTCCAGCGGCCGCCGGAGAATCCCCCAGGCAGACCTGTCCCAGCTTCCCCGGGATGTGTGTGGATTTGGGAGAACTTTAGCCTGAGTGTGATATGGGGTGGAAGCTGGGAATAGGTGGATTCACCCCTCAGTGACCCCAAAAAGGGCCATGACAGGTTGTCAGAGGAGGCGATGGAGGAAGGGAGAGGAGGAGGCGGGGAGTGGGAAGAGGAGCCGGATGGTGAATGTGTAGCAGGAGGCCCCTGTTAGTGAGCCAAGCCTCCTGATGTACGCGTGCCCTGTGGGACCCCGCGCCTGGAGGAGCCGCAGAGCAGGGTACGGGGTGGGAGCTCCAAGTGGGAGCATGCCCCCCCCTCCTGTGTACAGGCACACGCACTGTGCACACACCAGGGTGCGCAGTGCACGCTCGCCCATGCGGGTCCATGCACACACAGAGAAGCAACGAGCAGAAGGTGTGACAGGCACACGGATGCACATACATGTGCACACCAGCCGGACACACGCCTGCCCCCACACACGGACACAGCCGTGTGAATGCGCACAGTGACGGACATGCCAGCCTACACGAGCACACGGGACCCACAGCTCTGGGGACACACGCATCCATGCACTGGTCTTTGCACTGATCCCACGTAGACACGGAGCCTTGCACAAACCCACAGCTGCAGTCTGCAAGAGCCTGGAGCAGGAGCGGTGGCCTGGCACCAGGGACGCTTAAATAATGGGGCCCAGCAAGCTCTCTGAGGGTGGCTCCAGGAGGTGGGGCTGAGCCGGGGCCCTGGGGCTCCCAGAAAATGATGTGGCCTGGGGACCTGGAGGCTGGTCACTGTGTCACCTTCCTGAGCCTCAGTTTGTACTACTGTGAAATGGGCTCATGACCTCATTTTACCCATCGGGCTTGGTGGGGATTGAGGAACCCTGGGTCCTGAGCTCAGTCCTCATTGCATGCACCCCAGCTGGTTGAACAGTGACAACAGGGAAAGGCCAACTTGGCCCCAGTGCACCCCAGGAGCTCCTCGCTCTGGGCAAAGAAGTCCCATATCAAGGTCTGATCAAAGGCGGGAGGAAGGCTCCCCATGGCGACCTCACCGGCAGCGTCTCTACACCTCAGCCCTTCCAGAGGAAGGAGCCAGAGATCCCAGGGGCAAAGCGAGCTGCTCAGGGAGCGTGGCCAGGGGAGCCAGGGTTGGTTGGTTGGTTGGTTGGTTGGTTAGTTTTGTGGCATTGGGGATGGAACCCTGTACCTTCACAATGAGCTACATCCTCAGCCCATTTCTATATTTTTACTCTGAGACGAGGTCTCACTAAGTCACTAACTTGCCCAGGACTGGCCTTAAACTTGTGATCCTCCTGCCTCAGCCTCCCAGACTGCTGGAATTACAGGTGTGTGACACCGTGCCCAGCCAGAGGCAGGTTTCAAATCAATGATTTCTCCTTCTGAGCCCAGGACAAAGCCCAGCTCAGCTGACTAGTGACTACATGGATGGATGGATGAGTGGACGGACAGACGGATGGAACTGGGCTGCCATAACGAGGGACTCTTTAAGACAGTGTCTACTGAATGCTAATTAGCCCCAGTAGCAGCTTCACTGGATTACACTTAAAGCCTCCCTGCAGTTAAACCAAGCTAGCTGGAGGGGCAAAGGGCACGATAAAAATCACCAAGATCAAGGGCGTCAGAACCTCCGCCTCGCTGTGCTTGTCCGTGGGTCCTTCTCCCGCCACCCGCCTCATCCCCTTCCTTCCCCATTAATGTACCTGCTCATCTTCTCTCTCTTCATCACCTGTATTTACTATCATTTAAAAATAAAAGATTTCTTAGGAGGAAGCAAATACTCCAAGGTGCACAGGGAAGGCGGCTGGCCAAGCTGCGGCGGAGCTCTCCGGCTCCAGGAAAGAGGATGGCGCCTTTCTGTCCCCTGCTGCCCCTGGGCCGTCATTCAGGCCAACACTGGGCAGCTGGACCCCATGGGTTCTACCCCTCCGGGCCTACCCCCCAAGGCTCTATGCCCCTGCCCCAAAATGCAGCCCCCGGGCCTCGCACCAGGCCCGGCCCCCTGCGCTGAGGACTAATATTTAAAATGCAGAATGGCCCCGGTTCCCAAGTCCTGTCATGCCGTAAAAAGATATAAACAGAATAAATTACCTCTCCAGCTCCGATTATGAGAATACCATCTCCTGACTGGAATTTTAAGTCCTGCACTGCACACGGCTGATTTATGGAAACCGGAGACCCTCTCTGCATATTTCTCCTGTTCAGCCGAGTGGCCAAGTTTACCCTTCCTATGCCATTAGCGGTATTAACACCTGGGCAACCGATCATTGCGAATGGGCCATTTCCGTGATGAACGGAAGCTTCGCCCGCCAGCCGCGGCCTCTCCCGGCCACACCACGTCCGGCCTTCTCCTTCTGATTTCACGAAGGGCTCAGGACCTGCCCCGCCCCCGCCCACCCCAGCGGCACCCGCTGGCAGGCTCCCGCGGACCTAGGGCGCAGCCTCAGCCTGCATGGGCAAGCACACACGACGTGTAGCACCGCTTTATGGGCTGCTCTGGGGGCTGCTCCCACTGACCAGGGAAAGAGACGAAGGCTCAGAGAGGGTCAGGGCGCGGCCTGAAGTCTCACAGCGGTCACAGCGGAGTCGGGGCAGGATTCACATCTGCCGGGGGCCCTTGCTACTCAAAGTGTGCTCTGAGGAGCACAGCAGCATCCACATTAGCAATGCAGCTTCTCAGGCCCACCCCCGGATCCAAAGGACCCCCTCTTCGCTGGAGGAGAAGCCTGTGGTGTAGACCGTTCAGAAACCCCCGGGGCCCCAGCGTGTGGTCAAGCTGACTAAGCAAAATGAAGTTGCTGACAGATCCGGCGACACCCTCCTGGGCACCTCTGCCCTGTCTGCCTGTCTTCCTCTGTTGTGACACACCTTCCTCACCTTCTGTTTCTGTCCCTTCCGGGGCTCTGAGCAACTCGGCACCTGAGGCCGTGGGAGCTGGGGCCGAGCACCCACTTCACGCAGGGATCCCATGTTGTTCCTCCCGTCGCTGTGTCCTCGCCTGTCCCTGGGGTTCTGGGAGGCCACCCTGCTCCTCCACACAGCGATGCTGAAGTCTTCTCTCCAAACAGCCCTGCAGGCTTCCAGGAAGCTACGGCTTGGAAGAGAGGGCTCAGCAGCTTTTCTACCCAAAGGCAGCAGCCCCCAACCCACCTGCTCCCTGTGACCAGGGAGCTCCCCAAAAGGAGGGCACAGCTCCACGGGACTCCCAGTGTGGGACTGGCCTTGCTGAGGCATGCTGTGCGACTCTGGCTGGGTTGCTTGCCGTCTTTGGGCCCCAGCAGCCTTCTCATTGCAAATGGGACCTGGAGGAGAACTGGAAACCCAGGGACCTGCACCTGGCTCCCTGACCCTCTCTCTGCTCATTCACTCAGCGGCCTAGCAGATGCTCACTGGCGGCCTGGCATCTGCCAGACACTCCTCCAGGCTCTGGCTGCACATGGGAAGGAATTTGATCCCGGGCCCCGTGGAGCTGGTATTTTACTGGGAGAGACAGACAACAGCCAAGGGAGAAAACAGCAGTAATTACAAAGAGCTGTGATTTTAAAAAAGGAGCAAGGAGCCAAGCATGGTGTCCACACCTGCTATCTCAGAACTCTGAAGGCTGAGGCAGGAGGATGGCAAGTTCAAGCCCACTCTGGGCAACCTGGTGTCCTAGTGAGACCCTTTCCCCTGTTTGTTCCTCATGAAAAGGGCTGGGACTGCAGTTCAGTGTAAAGCCCTGGGTTCGAGCCCCAGTGGGAGCCCTCAGGGAGACTTCGGGTAGGCGGGCAGGGCTCTTTTCACCCTGCTGCAGGCCTTCTCCCTGGGAGCCCTGAGGGGAGCTCATCTCAGAAGAGACCAAGGCTCAGAGAGGCTCATTCACATATTCAGGGTCCCAGCCACTGAGGGAGAGGTGGGATTTGAACCCAGATCTTTAGACGCCCAGCTTGGCCCATATCCTGCCCACTGCACCATCTTGGGAGAAGGAGCCAAACCAGGCACCTTCCAGTGAGACTCAGTCTCCCTCATCTGTAATATGGGACTGATTGTCAACCCCCCTCTGATCAGTGGAGGGAATAAACCAGGGCATGCCAAGCCCTCACTCACATTTACCCTAAAAGGAAGAGAAAAAGACGCCTCCCCTCTTACCAGTTCCCCTCGAAAGGAGAAACTTGGCGATTTGTTCTTCAAACATTTATTTTATTCTTTAGATCTTTTTGGTAGGGGAAGGATTGGTGAAGGTAATCAGTTTTCGGACTTAAGATAAAAAATCGCAGGAAAGGGTCGACTTGACTCTCGATAATTAATGGGGCGGCTTGTAATAGGATTCTCCTGCCGGTGGCGCTCCCTGGAAACACCTTTTTACATAAGATATTGCCCACGCCGGAGTGGCAGCGGGGTGATTTATGGGGTTCCTTGCTCCAGAAAACCTCTCCTGGGTTTGCCCGGCTGGTCGAATTTATCAGGGAGTCTGGAAGCAAAGCCAGAAACCTGCCCTGACATTTTTGGTGGAGTTTAGAAAGCGCAAACACTGGGACAGGGGGAGGCCGGTGGGACAGGAGTGGGGACAGGGTCCCCGCAGACCGAGGAACTGAGGCTGGAGACAGTGGCCTGTGAGCGACTGAGGGAGGGCACACGGCAGGGGCGGGAGCACAGCATGGAGCCGAGGAGGAAGCCCCGTGGAGGTGCAGACCCTGCTCAGCCTCCAGGCTGCCCCCACCTCGAGACCCAGGGCTGTGCTTTTTATTTGATATCTTGTGTCAGCCCCTGTCCCAAAGTCACTCTGTCCATCTTCTACCATCTTCTGCCATTTTCCCCATCCCCCTCTGCCCTGCAGCCACCCAGTCTTCCTCACACCATCCTACCTCAGGACTTTTGCACAGGCTGCTGTTCCCACTGCTCTGCCCCTTCCCAGTCTCCAAGCATCAGCTCACATCTGACCTTCGATGAGGGCTTCTTGGACCACCCTGTCTCAACTAACCATAATCAATTAAGACTTCAGTAGTTGGGCCAGTGCTGCACAAAGACTATCCTACTTCCAACAGATGAATTCTAACAAGACATTTTCAAGTCAGGTGTGGGGGTGCACGCCTATAATCCCAGCACTCAGGAGGCTGAGGCAGGAGGATCACTGTGAGTTCAAGACCAGCCTGGACTGCATCATGAGCTCAAGCCCAGCCGGAACTACATAACAAGAACCTGTCTCCAGAAAACAAACAAAACCACCAGGAAAAACTGAACGCAAACTGGGTATTAGATAATACTAAGGAATTATTTAATTGTGATGTACAGTGTAACAGTATTGTACTTATATTTTTAAAAGATGTCAAACACCATCATACAGTGTTATTCTTTAAAATATTGCAGGGCTGGGGATATAGCTCAGTGGCATAGCACCTGCCTGGCAAGTGCAAGATCCTGAGTTCAATTCCTGGTACCAAAGGGGGAAAAAAAACACTCCAACATAATAAAACAGCCACACTGCTACCCTGTGAGTGTCCCCCCATGCCCAGCCCGCCTTCCTGTACAGCACTCGTCAGGACCTGACATGCTGGGTCTTTCCCCCCGTGTGTCCCCATTAGAAGGTGACCCCATGAGGCTTGGCGTTTGCCGTGTCCTCCGCCCTTTGAAGGTGCCTGACCCAAGCTGGGTGCTGACGACACGTGTGCTAAGTGAGTGGATGGGTAGCCTCGTGGCTTCCTCCCCTCCCCTCCCCCAAGCCCCCATCCCAGGCGTCTACACAGAAGTCACCGAAGCCACTGACCAAGCTCACCCCACCCTCCAAATGGACCCCTGCATGTGTGGACTCCTCCTGCTCACGGTTCCTCCAAACTTCCTGCCTCCACGACATCTGCAGGCCATGGTGGGCCAAGCCACCAGGACCCTTCCCAGAGGCACCTGGTCCCGCAGGAAGTGTGGCGCTGAGCCCTGCGCAGATGACCCCGCCCCCGCTGGAGTCCCGCCGCCCTTTCCCTCCTTCCTTTCCCGCTTTGGTGCACACGCGCAGCCAGGTTCCTTTAGAAACAGAACCTTAGCGGCTGAGCGGCTGCCCATCCCGGACTACATTTCGCACACTCCCTTGTCGCCGGATGTGTGGCCGGGGCGGGGCAGGGGAGGAGAGCGGTGGAATCTTGGACCATCCCCATATGCAGGAGAGCCACGTATCCATCCGGGTGCTGCCCAGAATAGGAACCTCCTTGCTCTCCATTTTCCCTGGTGATTATGAACCCATTCTGACCATGTGTGTGACAATACCTTAAGGAATGGAAAAGCAACGGCATAGAAGCACCCTGAGACCCTCCTGACCTACCAGAGCAGAGCTGCCCACCTGACTGGAAATAATGCTGTAATTGTAGATCTTTTTGTTATAGCAGCTTAATGTGTACCCTGACACATTTACTCTGCATGGGAAAGACTTCTTGTATGACAGAACCTCTGGTTCTACTTGGATACATAGCTGTCCACTATAAACTACATTTCCCAACTTCCTTTGCAGCTAGCTATGGCATGTGACTAGTTCTGACCAATGGGACTTGAGCAGGGTATGTCAACTATAGGAAGTAGCCTTAAAGAGAAACAATATGCCTGGCTTCACCCCTTCCTCTTTCCTGCTATCAGGAATGAGGATATAATGGCTCCTCTCCAGCTTCCCTCTGGGGCCATGAGATGATCTTGGGAATGGAAGCATTCATAGCAGGTCTTCCAGGAAGCTGGAGCAGGAGGCTGTAAGAGTGACTCCGAGTCCCTCAAGGTGGATGGAAAATTAGGCAGACATCTTACAGCGCTGGAGTGCAATGCTAGAGGAATCCGATTGCCTGGCCCTAACCACTGCTGGAATCGCATTTCCAAAGGAGACCACACCCAGCGTGGCTGAGGACATCCTCCTGCCTTCCTCTGATGCCAGCCCCCCCATGCCAGAAGGGCACAGCGAGTGTGTCTTTGCTCTTCTGCCCAGGACGAGCAGCCAGGGCCCCCAGATGAAAAGGGGATCCCAAGAGAAGACAGCCCTCACTTTGCAGAAGGCTCCAACCTGGGCAGCTCCATGCCAGTCAGCTGAGAGAGGCAGCCCTTGAAAAGGGCCTTTGTTTTTTGCTTTGTTTTGTTTTGTTTTTTGTCTTTTTTTGAGACAGGGTCTCACTATACAGTTCAGGCTGGCCTTGAGCTCACTTTGTAGCCCAGGTTGGTCTCAAACTTGGAATGATCCTCCTGCCTCAGCCTCCCAAGTGCTGAGATTACAGGCGTGGGCCACCACACCTGGTGAGGGCCTTTGTTTTTTTGTTCTTCTGTTTGATGCTAAGGATGGAAACCAGAAAACATGGAGCTACATCCTAGCCCTTTGTATGTAGATTGATTGATCACAGTACTGGGGATTGAAACAGGGCCTGCACCCCCTTTTTTGTACCAGGAATCGAACTCACAACTTCTGGCTTGCCAGGCAGGTGCTGCGCCACTGAGCTATCTCCCTGGCCCTCCCTTCTATTTCTTGAGACAGGGTCTTGCTGAGTCACTAAGTTGCCCAGCCCAGATGTGTGTGTGCCTCATGAAAGAGGCCTGAGGGGGCCTCACTTCCCCTTCCCACCGCTGAGCTTAGAGTGCAAACCCATCTGTGGCCAGGAAGCGCCCTCACCGGGGCCCCTGGACGTCTCCGCCTCTGCAACCACAGGAGGGAGCTGGGCTGGTTCTCTGCAGGCGCGGGGCGTCTGCCCAGTCTGCCTCCCGACCTTGCGTCACCGCCCGACTTGGTCCTGCCTGACCCTGGCTCTGGGGTGACGGGTCCCCCCGTGCTAATCACAGCTGGAGTCTCCGTCGGCTGGGAGCTGGGAGCAAGGACAGGACGGAGATGGAGCACCCCGAGGCGAGGTGCTGGGGTTGACCCACGCAGCGGTCAGAGGGGCCTTGGCTGTGAGAAGCCACCCTGGGAGCTGCAGGTGAGCGGGTGGGGGGGCCAGTCCCATCTCACTCAGGTGTCTCACCTGGAGGCCAGGCTCACAGCAACCTCTGTGCCACCCAGGACGAGAACGGGGAGGCCCTGCCCCAGCACTCCGTGGGAGCTCCCAGTTCCTCCAGAGGCAAAAGGGGGCAGAGGCAGGAGGATGGAAACCACAGAGAGGCCGCAGCCTCCACAGTCCGTCCCCAGCTCTCCAGTGCCTCCCCCCTGCTTCACATGCCTGGGGTGTCAACCGCCTTATCGGGACAAGGTCAGCGACCCCCTTATCTGCAGCCCCAGGGACCAGCAGAAGAGCAAACAGCAGCTGACAGGTGTCCCAGGGCCGGGGGAGGCAGGGACAGCCACCAGCTCGAGGCCAGGGCAGCCCACCTTGGAACCCTGCCCGCATCCCTGGGGACACAGTGCTGGCTGAGGCAACCTAGGGAGGCTTCAGGGTGGAGGCGGCCCTCACCCTGGGTTTTGAAGGCTGTGTATGAGCTAGAAGCAGGGAGGACACAGCAGGGGACAGAGTCCATACTGCAGAAGCCTGTAGCACACAGTAAGTGCATGAAGTGTGATAAATCCTAGTTCCTGTTGCTAGAGAGGAATGCCTAGGGGATCCTAAAAACAGGCGTTGGGGTCCATAGTAATAATCCTCAACCAGCGGGAAGGCAGCACAGAGGCGGGTGGGTAGGACAGAGCCAGCCTCGGGTCTGGCTGCATCCAGCTCACGATGTCTTGGAAGACCAGAGAAGTCACAAAGTGTGACCCCAAGCAAGCAGGGCCGGTCCCAAGAGTAGGGGAGGGGAGAGTCCCTGGCAATGGGGGCTACTTCTGGGGTTAAAGGGTGCGAGATGAGGCAAGGGAGCTCTGTTCCTGCTCTTGGGAAGAAGAGGAGCTGGAAGGCGGGAAGCGCCTGGGCGAAGGAAAGAAGGAGTGGCCCCCAGGCCTCCTATATCCGGGACATGCAGCCAGAGGCCGGGAGAAGGGAGGGCACGTGCCCCAGGTCACACAGCCACGTGAGGCTGGAGCTGGGTTCTGCCGTGGGCTGTGATGCTGAGTGGGCCCCGTTCTCTTGGAGCTTTGTCCCCTGGCAGGGCCAAGGGGTGAGCAAAGGTGTCCCCAAGCGGCTCCAGCAGGGTGGAGAGGGGGACCCAGGGCACAGGACCCCAGCCCTGGCCACCTTCCCCATAGGAGACGCTTTGCTGCCCCCTCGTGGCCAAAAGGAGTAGCACTTCCCGTCCGTTTGCTAAGAGCTGCTGCCCGGACACGCAGGTGCCCATTCTGCCTCTTGCTCTGACCCACACGGGCGTGCAGACGACCTGAGGGTCCCACCCACCAAGTCCCACACGGCGTGTTGCGCTAAGCAATGCAGTGCAGTGATACTGAAAATTTCGCTTGTGAAGACGCCATGTGGCCTATTCCAGCTCTCAGAAGCAACAGAGGGGCTGGGGATTTAGCTCAGAGGCACAGTGCCTGCCTGGCAAGTGCATGGTTGTGAGTTCGATTCCTGGTACCGGAAGAAAAACAAACAAGAAGCAACAGATATGGGGCTGGGGATATAGCTCAGCGGCATAAGCGCCTTCCTGCAAACGCAAGGTCCCGGTACCCCGACTCCCCAAAAAAACCAGATAGCTGGGTCGCCCTCCTTCCAGACCTGGCTGACCTCCAGCTATGGGGATACCTCCTAGGAGCTTGGCTCTGTCGGCCCTTTTTTGAGACTTGACGTTTGTCTTTTGTTTTGTTTTGGGGTTTTTACTTTGTGTTTTGAGGTAAGGTCTTGTTTTGTAGCCCAGGATGACCTCAAACTCTCAGCAATCCTCCTGCCTCAGCCTCCCAAGTTCTAGGATTACAGGTGTGCACCATCATACCTGGTTTCCTACAACGTGGGACCCTAAGTCATTTATCCCAGAGTGGACTATGTGCCCCCATGAGCTCCAGGTACTTCGAAGATGGGACCCGCAGAAGTCACCAACTGCTCATAAGGGTTTATTAGCCAGGGCTGCAGGGCTTTCCCCAGGAGGGGGCGATGCAGACGTACACACAGCTCCACTGCCATCTGCTGACCCAATGCTCCTGGGCTGCCACTGGGTGTCATGCACCTGGGGGGCCTCAGCTCTGGCCCAGCTGGGTCTGCAGAGCCTGCAGCTGCTGGCTGTCGATGTTGTTTCCTCCACACACAATGACCACGACGGAAGCCAGCGAAGGGCACAGGCAGCCCTCGGCCTGCAGCTGCCCCAGAAGGCCTGAGTAGATGGCAGCTAGGGCCGCCCCACAGGCAGGCTCCACCAGCATGCGCTCATCATCTGCAGGGGAGGAGGGGTGCAGTCGGTGCTCAGCAGACTGAGGCACTGCAGATCCATCTATCCAACCATCCACCATCTGTCCACTCATCCATCCACTCACCCACCCATCTATCCATCCATCCATCCATCCATAAACCCATCCTTTCACCCACCCATATATTCATCCATCCATCCACCCACACATGCACCCACTCACCTATCCATCTATCCATTTACCCACTCACCCACCCACCCATCCTCCCACTCACCCATCCACCTATCCATCCACCCACTCACCTACCCTACGCATCCATCCATTTACCTACACACTTGTCCACTCACCCACCCATCTACCCAACCATTCATGCACCTATCCATCCATGCATCCACCACCCATCCATCCATCCATCCATCCATCAGCCTATCTCTCCTGCAATCCATCATGCCTGACCCTCTCTCCATCCATCAGCCTAGCCATCTATCTCTCCAGCTGCCCACCTTTCATCTTTCCATCCACCTATCCACTCCTCTGTCCATCCATCAGTGTAGCCATCAGCAAGGTATCCATCCATCCATAAGCCATCCACCCATCCCCACATCCATTACTATGTTCATTAATCAATGTGCCCATCCATCCATCCATTTCTGTCATTCATTAATCATGACCCTGTCGTTCCATCCATCCATCCATCCATCCATCCCTTCACTATCCATCTATCCATTACGCAGCCTCCCCACTCATCCATCCGCCCATTCACTCTCCGAGTATTTATGGAGCCAGGCCCTATGCTGGGAAGACCCTGGAACACAACGGTGAATAAGGCACCCCAGCCCCCACCCTCATAGCGCTCATAATCTAGTGATAAGGACAGGGAAGAACCAGGCAGTTATGAGCAGGCGCGGATGCATAGGAGGTCCCCAGCCCCTGCGGGGTATGGGTACATCCGGGGAGGCATCCTGGAGGAGGCGGCAGGAGGATGAGAGAGCCCTGGGGCAGGGAATGCAGTGGGGGATGAGGCCCGGATGGAGATCCAGGAGGGGCGGAGCCTGCGCAGGTGTCCCGAGGTTGGAGAGGCGCGCATGCGCCTTTCCCTCCACCCCGTCCAGCTCCTGGCTGGGCGCAGAGTGACTCCTGTGTGCTCCGCCCTGTGCCGGGCGCCGAGGTACTAGGGGAGCTGCCTCGGGGACCAGGGGCCCCGGGGGCTGCGAGCTGGGCGGCGGGGCGGGGTCGCTCACCCAGGAACCGCTGCACGGCGCTCACGGCCTCCGCGTCCTCCACCACCCGGGACAGGATCCGGCACTGCTGGGCGCACTCCAGGGCCCGCGCGGTCACCGTCTTGGCTCCCAGACTCTTGGCCACGCTGCGGACGGCACCGAGAGAGCCCGGGAACGCCAGTCACAGCCCGGGGCCCGTTCGTTTAATCCAGGACTGTTCCCCGCCTCCGCTGTAGCTAAGCGGCACTGAGCGTGCTGCGGGCTGTGCTCTGCTGTTTCAACCCTCGCACCCGCCCTTTGCGTGAGAAATGTTACTGGCTTCATTTTGCGGGAAGCAAGTGACACTCCCAGGGGTGAAGGAACTAGCTCGGGGACGCACAGCCTGCCTGCTGCGAGCGGAACGTGAATTCCAATCCAGGCAGCCTGGCCCAGAGCTCACGGTCTTCGCCTCTATGCTTGAGATCCCGCTGCCTGCTGGGAAGGGGCCATGTGTTTGGGGTCCAGAGAGGACTGGGGGACCCTCTGACCGCAGTCGGGAGCCACCTCACTTGCGGTCACTTCTAAGGCAGCCACAGGAAAGGAGCCTGGTGGCCATGGTGAAGTTGGGGGACAGGGGTGAGGCTGGACCGCTGAGTTCACCTGCTTGGCCCTTTTCATGGCTTGAGTTAGAAATAGTTCCTGAATGGGGCGAGGCTCAGGAGTACAGCCCTTGCCTCGTAGGTGTGAGGCCCTGGGTTCCATCCCAGCACCACAGAATACTTTTTAATATTTAAAAATAATAAAATCGCCGGGCGTGGTGGCGCACCCCTGTAATCCCAGCACTCGGGAGGCTGAGGCAGGAACATCGTTGGGAGTTCGAGGCCAGCCTGGGCTACGAAGTGAGCTCAAGGTCTGCCTGAACTGCATAGCGAGACCCTCTCAAAAAGACTAATAATAATAATAATAATAAAATAAAGCTGGGCGTGGTGGCACATGCCTGTAAATCCCAGCAGTTGGGAGGCTGAAGCAGGAGGACTGTTGCAAGTTCAAGACCAGCCTGGGCTACAAAGTGAGCTCAAGGCCAACCTGAACTGCATAGGGAGACCCTGTCTCAAAAAGACAAAAAAAATAATAATAATAGTAATAAAATCAGTCACAAATGCAATGGAGAAAACGTGTCCTAATATGTTGTCAGGAAAAAAATGAAACATGTTCATGATATAATAAGTACTAAAACCTCCAGGTGTGGTGGCTCACGCCTGTAATCCCAGACTTGGTAGGCTGATGCAGGAGGATCATTGAGAGTTCAAGGCCAGCCTGGCCTACAAAGTGAGCTCAAGGCCAGCATGAACTATATAGCAAAACCCTGTCTCAAAAAGACCAAAAAAAAA
>NW_004955482.1:9659998-9667776 GCF_000276665.1 Chinchilla lanigera | reverse complement strand
AAAAAAAAAAAAAAAGAAAACTCATTCATTCCACACTTTTGTTGTGTACCTACTATGTGCCAAACAGATTTTTTTTTTTTTTCTCCACTTCTCTGTAACTGTGCACAGGGGGTCAAACAGGCTGGGAAAAATGCAGCCCTGGTCAGAGTGGTGCTCAGCTTTCGAGGATGGAAGGAGGGTGACATTCTGACTTTTTGTTTGTTTTGCGGTACTAAGGATTGAACCCAGGTCTTTGCACTGAGCTACATCCCCAACCCTTTTAATCTATTATTTTTGAGACAGTCTGGCTGAGTCTCTAAGTTGCCAGGGCTGGGCTCAAACTTGCGATCCTCCTGCCTCAGCCTCTGGGAATTCTGGGAGGACTTTCCGTTTTGCGCTTGCATATTGCTTGTCTACATTTCTCTAACTTCTCTGACACACACACAAATGGCGTTTGCGCGGCCGCAGACCCGTGGACGCCTGCTCTGTTAATTGAAGAGGTGGAACCGAGTGCGACCCTTCATCTACCTCAGAAGTCTGTGCTTCTCAGTGAGATCCTCGTCACAGGGGCTGGAACTCCAGGGACAGGGGGACCCTTCTGGGCGGCCCCGCCCCCGTGGGCTGAGACTGAGAGCGCACCCCCACCCCCGACCCCGCCCACCTGGTGATGTCCGGCAGCGTGACCGGCTTGCCCGCCTCCAGCGCCGCGTGGAAACTGTGCGCCCCTCGGGTCTCCATGGCGACGATGGGCACGTGCTGCCAGCCCACCTCCAGCAGGCCGGCTGCTACCCCGGCCAGGAGCCCCCCGCCGCCCACGGCCAGCACCACGGCTCCCGGCGGGGCCCCCAGGGCGGCCTGCAGCTCATGCACCAGGCTGGCGTGGCCTTCCCTGGGGAGGAGGTGGTGAGGTTTCCGTCTCCTTCTGTTCATTCATTCGGCCCCGACCCCCAGGGGCTTCCTGGGCCTTAGCCCACTGAGCCCGACAACTGCAGAGACGTGATGTCAATACGTGGGGTTCCCATGCCACTCAGAACCACCTCGCTGACATGCGGGGGAGGGGACCTGCGACTCGGCAGCCTGCATGCTCTGCAAGCTTGGGCAAGTCACTTGGCCTCGCTGGGCACCCTCCTCTCATCGCTAAACTGGGTGCAGGGACCCCCAGCGCCAGGCCCCCGGGGAGAATCGACACAGCAGTGCCTGGAGGCCTTCAGCCTGCGCCTGGGCCTGAGGTACACAGTCCATAAAGGGACCTGGTGTTATCGCCCCCTCCGTGACACATGGGGAGACTGAGGCACAGAAGCCCCATCCTTCCCAAGTGGTGGCAGTGGGGCCTGAACTCCTGCCTGTCTGGCTTTGAAGCCTCTTACCCCCCAGGGCCTCAGCGAGGCCCCCAACCTTACCAGATCAGAGGGTGGTCGAATGGGGGGACGTTCACCCAGCCGTCCCTCCGCGCCAGCTCCTGCGCCTGGAGGCTGGCCTCGTCCCAGACCTGAAGAGAAGCGAGGCACTCAGAGCACCCGGGAGCCGGGCTCTGTGGGGATCGGGTGCAGGTGGGGGCTCCAGGTCACCCCCAGGCCGAGGCCAGACCTGTGTGAGCCCAGCAGCCCCCGGACAGGGGCAGATCCAGACGGAGGGCTGCCACGTGCTGTCCTGATCACCAAGGACCCCCTGCACACTTCTAGCCCATCAGCAGGGGACAAGCATCTCCCCCAAGAGGTCACTACAAACCGTGTTCATGAAGACCAGCAACCATAGCCAGGCGTGGTGGTGCACACCTGTGATCCCAACACTTGGGAGGCTGAAGCAGGAGGATTGCCCTGAGTTCAAGGCCAGCCTGGGCTACATAGTGAGCTCAAGGCCAGCCTGTACTACATAGCAAGACCCCATCTCAAAACACAAAGAAAAAGAAAAGAGAAAAGAAAAGAAAGACAAACTAAATTCCAAAGTGTGCAGCTCATAACCTCTCACTCACCCACACCCTGTCCTTCATCTTGGAACAAGCAGAGGGAAAACCTAGCCAGTGCCTCCCATGCTCAAACTCCTCCCATGGCTCCCCACTGCCCCCAGGCTGAGGACGAACAATCCAACCCATGTTCACACACACCACACCCCAGCCCATGTCCCTCCCTTCCTGCTCTCTCCTCCCTCTCCTTCTCCTCCTCCCTGCTGGGAGGATTCACATTCTCCTTCAAAACCCAGCTGGGAGAGCCTTCCTGGAGGGCTTGCCCGGGTCCCTTCCCCGAGTCAGGCACAGGAGGGATGGATGGAGAATAAATGGACAAGTGGGCAATGGGTAATGGGTGGACAATGGATCAATATGAAGTAACGGTTGACAGAGACAGATGGACAGTGGGATGATGCGTGGTGGGGGACGGATAAAGGATGGGCGAGGATTAACATGCAATGAGTGATGGGCGTATAGAGATGGATTCAGGGGTGACAGGTCTACGGACAGACAGATGGACAGGTGAGCGGAGGGATGGATGGATGGATGGATGGATGGATGGATGGATGGATGGATGGATGAGCAGGTGGATGGGAGGATGGATGGGAGGATGGATGGATGGATGGATGGATGGGTGGATGGATGGATGATGGATGGATGAACAGATGGATGGACAGATGAGCAGATGGATGGATGGATGGATGGATGGGAGGACGGATGGGAGGATGGATGGATGGATAGATGGATGGATGGATGATGGATGGATGGATGGATGGATGGACAGATGGATGAGCAGGTGGATGGGAGGATGGATGGGAGGATGGATGGGAGGATGGATGGATGGATAGATGGATGGATGGATGGATGATGGATGGATGGATGGATGGATGGATGGATGGATGGATGGATGGACAGATGAGCGGATGGATGAGCAGATGGATGAGCAGATGGATGAGCAGATGGATGGATGGATGGATGGATGAGAGGGTGGATGGATGGATGGATGAGCAAATGGATGGGTGAGCGGATAGATGGAAGGAGCAAGAACGGGAGAGATGGAAAAGCTATTGGATGGGAGGACGGTTAGAGAGATGAAGAGGGGGAGGAAGGAAAAAGGGGAGGAGAGAAGGAGAAATGTGCACGGTCAGGATCTGCAGGCAGCCCTTGGTGCCATCCTATGGCTTCTAGTTTAATTCTGAGGGTTTCAAACATTCTCCATTCCTTAAAGATGATTTTCCTCTCCCTGGATGTGCAAAGGCACCAGATCTCTGCTTCCTTGGTGACTGTGGGTCAGTGCCACCGTTAGCCCTGGCCTCTGTTACACAGGGGGAGCCCCAGCGTGAGAGACGGTGCAGACACCATCTTCGGACTTTTTTTTTTTTTTTTTTTTTTTTTTTGGAGACAGGGTCTTGCTTGCCTCAGCCTCCTGAGTGCTGGGATCGCTGGCGTGCACCCCCATGCCCAGCCCTCCTGTTTCTTGTAAGGGGCTCATACCAGTGTCCAGGAGGACGGAGGGGACACGCTCCTGCTGGTCGCCAGTGTCCTGTGTCTCCCAGGTTCCATGGGACAAGCAAATGGGGTGGTCCCAGCCCGCGCCCACCCTCAGCTGCGCCCTGAGAGCAGAGCGGGTCCTGGCCTCGTTCCCCTGAGGGCAGGAGCAGAGTCCCCAGGGTGCCGCCCAGTCAGCCAGTCCCCGCCCTCTGGCCGTACCTTTCCACTCAGCTGCACCTCGGCGCCCTCGCCCTGCAGCCTCCTCACCACCTGCTGGGAGGTGGCCTCGGGCAGCACGATGGTGGCTGGGAGGCCCAGCCTCCGGGCGCTGTAGGCAGCAGCGATGCCCGCGTTGCCCCCTGGGGAGCAGGAACAAGGTGAAGGCGAGCGCAGACTCTGCCCCCAACTCTTACCGGTCCCTGCCAATCACTCTTATGCCCCCTTTGACTCCACCCACAGGTCACGTGACTGACACTGAGCCAATCAGAGAGCTTAACCTGAAGACTGCGATTGATGGATTCAAGGGCGGAGGGGAACAGCGCTGTCCTTAGATTTGGTGGCATGGCAGGACACAGCCCGGGACTCCTGGCTGACATCTGGCTACCATGAAGCCTATATAAGAATAAAACTAGTCCAGGGGGGAAAAACACAGGAGACATACGGGAGAGACCTCCTGGATCCAGCCATGCCTGAAAGCCACGTTTCGTGGGAACTGTCTATGTTTGAGGCCTGTAGCTTAAACCTGCACGAATTCAGTTTCTGTCACGTGCTGCCACCGTGAATCTTGGGTGGGGGGAACAGGCTAGAACAGGACGTGCACAGCGGCCATCTGAGACTGTGGCCTTGCTGTGGCCGGCTCTTCAAGAGAAGCCCAAGCCTGGAGCGTCTCATCTCTGCCCCCACCCCTGCTAGGGGAACCCCAGGAAGCAGAAAGGGGGTCACCTGAGGAGCACACCAGGTGTCGGCACCCCTTCCGGGCCATCTGGGGAGAGAAGGGCGGAGCTGGGGCTCATCCGCACCGGCCACCCTGCCCCACAGCCTAGCCGGCCACCCGCGCCCTCACCTCCTGGCAGAAGTGCCCGATGCCGCGGATCTTGAAGGAGCCGCTGGGCTGCACGTTCTCGCACTTGAGGAACACGGTGGTGCCGGCCACCTGGGACAGCGCCCAGCTCCGCAGCAGGGGGCTGACCGTGTGGAATCGCTCGCCCTGCGCCCCCTCCATGGCGACAGCTGCGGGAACACGAAGGTCGCGGCCCAGGCCGCTCCAGTCCGGAGGCCCCAGCAGAGACCTCATGCGATTCCGCCCCTCCCTCGGCCTCGGTTTCCCCATCTGCACAAGGAGGGCGGGACTGGGTGCCCTTCCGTCTGTAAGTGCAGCTGCGCACCGGGCTAGGGAGGTAGAACATGACCAAGGGAGGGAATTTGGTCATTCACCATTCAATCATCATTCACTCGCTCGCTCAAAACGCATGGGTTGAGCACCTACTATGTGCAGCAGGTGCAAAGTACGGGCCCAGGATTGGAGAAGGCCGAAGCTCCATTGGCCGAGCTCGTGGCAATTCTCCTGCCTCAGCCTCCCCGAGTGCTGGGATTACAGGTGTGTGCTGCCACACCCAACTGTTTTTTCATGTTGAGCCAGAGTCTCTCCATGAATTGCCCAAACTGGCCTTAAACTTGTGATCCTCTTGCCTCAGCCTCCCAAGTAGCTGGGATTACAAGTGTGTAGACCACCACATCTAGCCCAGGAAAAAAACCTAAAATTGTTGTCTTGTAAAAATGTAAGCACGCCAAAGGCATGGGGACCCATGGAACCAGCCAGCAGGGACCCAGCTAGCCACCATCTGGCTTCAGCAATCGCTTGTCATCTCCTGGTCTAACTGGTTTCACCCATGTCTGTGTCCCCCTTCCTTCCTGTGTGACTGGGTTTTTCCATTATCATTGTTATCATTTTTATCATTAGTATATTTTCCTCCTTATTATTACACCTATAAATGTGTCTACACACATCTCAAAGAGCAAAGAATGGGCCGGGGATATATCTCAGCAGCGCAGTGCCTGCCTGGCAAGCCCAAGGTCCTGAGTTTGATTCCTGGTACCAATAAATAGATAAATACAAAGGACTTTTTTTAAAAATGTAGTCACATGAGGCTGGGTGTGGTGGCACAGGCCTGCATCCCAGCACTCTGGGAGGCTGAGGCAGGAGGATCTCAAGTATGAGCTGGGGATGTAGCTCAACGGCACAAGTGCCTGCCCGGCAAGTGCAAGGTCCTGAGTTTGATTCCTGGTACCAAAACAAAGTCAAAAAAGTTTGAGGCCATCCTTGGGCAACTCAATAATTTAGAGAGACCCTCTCTCAAAACAAAACTGTAGCCACATGGTTTCACAACTCTATACATTTATCCAAACACATTGAATTCTGCACTTAAAGTGCAGTGATTTTATGTAAATTATACCTCAATTATGCTATTTTTAAATGTAATAATCACAATACCATTATCATATTAATATTATCAGATTAATAATTGTTTAGTAAAATCAAATGTCTGGTAATGTTTAATTCAAAAGTTTAATCCTCTCATTAAATTTAATAAATGGCTAGTTTTGTGGCTGGTGGTAGGGACTTGGGGTATTTTTTAAAATTTGTTTTTGCAGCCAGGCATGGTGGGGCATACCTGTAATCCCAGCACTTGGGAGGCTGAGGCAGGAGGATCATTGCGAGTTCGAGACCAGTCTGGGCTTTAAAGTGAGCTCAAGGCCAGCCTGAACTGCATAGCGAGACCCTGTCAGAAAGGCAAATAAATAAACAAATTTGTTTTTGTGGTGGTGGTGATCAAACCCAGTGCCCCACACACGCCGGGCAAGCACTCTACCACTGCGCTATACCCCCCAGCCGTGGGACTGACGTGGTTTTTGTTCTTTATTTGTTTTTCTTTTCCAGATAAAGTCTTTACTAGATAGCCCAGGCTGGGCTTCATCTCGGGACCCTCCTGCCTCAGCCTCCTGAGTGCTAGAATTCTAGGCATTCGCCACCTCAGCCGGGCTTTGCAAATCTGATGGGTCATAGTGTGTGGCTGGGGGTGGCTCCTCTTTTTTGATCTGTGAGATGAAGAACAGGGCAGGTAACCCTACAGAAAGAGGTTGTGCAGGGGGCCACGGGAGCTGGGGAAGGGGAGGGCAGGCGGGGAGGACTGCGTGTGACGCTGGGCCCGCATTCCAGCGCTGGCCGCCAGGGGGCGCACCTCATCCTTCTGCCCTTAGTCTGGGCTGGGCTCAAACCCAGAGAACCAGGTCCAGGGGTCACCCCTGGTCCCCAAGCCGGGCGTACTCCAGCCCCGGCCAGACCTCAGTCCTGAAGAGTTAGAAACCAGCTCTGGTTCCTTGGCTGTGTGACCCAAGCCAGTGTCCCAACCTGTCCGTCTTCCCCTCTGGAAAATGGGGGTAAATACAGTCCCCAACTCACAGGTCGGAGTGTGGGTTAATAACAACGGCAGCTACCGGTGGGCGAGTCCCTACTGTGACAGACTCTGTGGAATTCACTTATCTCATGGGCGCGGGGGGCGGCGAGTACCACGCAGCGCTACTCACCCTTAGGCCGGCGGGTTTATGAAGCACCTGTGAGGTGCAGGCCCTGACCTAGGAACGGGGACACCCACAGAAAAACGGGGTGTCTACACTAAGGCTAATCGTCCCATGAGGAGATCAGCATTCAACAAGTAAATATATAGACAATCAAAATAATCACAAATGGTGGAAACTGCGATGGGGTCAAACACACAGAAAGGGGAATCCAGGGGGAGCATAAGGACACCTACTCTGAGGGCACAAGTCAGAACAGAGCTCTTGGCGGAGGCAACCATTGAAACTAGGAACACGACCGGGCGTGGTGGCGCACGCCTGTAATCCCAGCACTCCGCAGGCTGAGGCAGGAGGATCATTGCGAGTTCGAGGCCAGCCTGGGCTACAAAGTGAGCTCAAGGCCAGCCTGAACTGCATAGCGAGACCCTGTCTCAAAAAGACCAAAAAAAAGAAACTAGGAACAGGGAACGAGAACAAAGTAGCCAGGAGCGGCGGGTGTGTGCCGGACCGCAGGTGGGGTTAAGCGCAGCACCAGAGACGGGACCCGGGGCAGGCGTAATCACCGCCGGGGCCGCGCCGCGCCCCGCACCCTCCGCGCCGGCGCGTACCTCCGCGATCAGCTCCGGTGCAGGCGGGGAGGCCAGAGGCTAACGTCCAAGGTCAGGCGCTGGCCCCGGCAGGGCGGACTCAAACCCGGGCCGGCGCTGCGGCGCTGCGTCCCTCGTAACCACGGTCGCCAGCTGCGCTCTCCCGAGGCGGCCTGCCCGAGGGGCCGCAGTCGAGCCCG
>NW_004955482.1:9657834-9659500 GCF_000276665.1 Chinchilla lanigera | reverse complement strand
TAGGAGGCCAAGGCCCGGAAACGAAGGCGATGTCGCCGGGGGAGCGCGCGGAGGCGCTGAGCACAGCCGGCCCCAGGCGTTCGGTTCCCGGCGCCCTGCTCCTCGCCGCTCCCTGGGGCCCCGGGCCTCACCGAAATTGCACTGAGCGCTGCCTGCGAACAGGGGACTGGAGGCGATGGCAGCCAGGCGCCTGGGTGCGGGCCTGAGCCAGAAGGATCACAAGTTCGAGCCCGGCCTGCACAAGTTAGCGAGACCTTGTCTCAAAATTAAAAAGGGCCAGGCGTGGTGGTGCACGCCTGTAATCCCAGCGCTCAGGAGGCTGAGGCAGGAGGATCATATGAGTTCGAGGCCAGCCTGGTCTACACTCAAAAACACACAAAAGGGGCTGGGGATTTAGCTCAGCAGCACAGCGCCTGCCTGGCAAGCGCAAGGTCGTGAGTTCGATTCCCAGTACTGGAGAAAAACCAAACACACACACACACACACACACACACACACACACACACACACAAATAAATAAAATGAAATAAAAAGGGCTGGCAGTATAGCTCAGTGCAAAGGCTCTGGGTTCCATCCCGGGTCCCACAAGAGAGAGGGAAGGCAAAAGGAAAAGAAAGGAAACCAGGCCGTGGGAGAGCTTAGCGGGACTGGGGTGCAGAAGCCAGGGCTGAGGCAGTGAGCAGCTTTGGGGCTGGGGCCTGAGACCACAGGGACATCTGTGCCAGTTCAGAGTCAGACCTCGGGGGCGCTAGGGAGCCACAGAAGGCTCTATGAGGGGGAAGGATGCGAGATACTCAGGTCTTATCTCTGCCACGTCTCCCTGAGCTGCGCATGGTCCACCTCTGGGCCTCAGTTTCCCTATCTGTAGAACAGAAAGTGAGATCCAGGCGGGGCCTGGCAGCTCAGGTGTTCTGTGTCCTTCTTGGCCATGCTCGGCTTCCTGGGTTTGATGATTAACTCCTGAAGGTGAGATCCAGGCCTCCTGGCTGGGACCCGGGAGGAGGCCTCTGGCTGGCTGACCTCTGCCCTCACCACAACACACACCTGTCCCAAGACTGGGGACACAGAGGTGGTGAAAGCCAGCAGGCAGGGTGGCCCTGGCCAACAAAAAAGGGAGAGCAGGACACCGGATCTGGTGACAGCGTAACACCCTCCTCAGGAGGACACCTCGGGCACTGGGCAGGGCGGCATCCAGGAGGGCTTCCTGGAGGAGACAGAGCCTCACGCACAGCTCAGCCTTCGCCAGGAAGTCCGGCCACCCCTGCGTCTACTGCCCGCTGAGTCAGACCTCGGGGGCGCTAGGCTCACCTGTGTGCCTGGGGGCGGTGACAGCTGGGTGTTCCCTTCTGTGTGCACCAGAAAGTAGATCGAGTGCATATGAGTGGGGGCTACATGTGTGTGTACCTGACATCAGACTCACATCTCGCCACAGTACTGCTTAGGGAGCAGCTAAGGCAGGTGTGAAAGTTTGAAAAGTCCAGCGTTCCAGGAGCCTGAGGCAGGAGGATCACAAGTTTGAGCCCAACCTGAGCAGTTTAGCGATTTAGAGAGACCCTGTCTCAGGGACTGGGGATTTAGCTCAGCGGCACAGCACCTGCCTGGCAAGTGTGAGGTCATGAGTTCGATTCCCTGTACCAGAAAAAAAAAATAGAGAGACCCTCTCTCA
>NW_004955482.1:9643918-9657729 GCF_000276665.1 Chinchilla lanigera | reverse complement strand
ATATATATATAATCCAAGGACAAATAACAAGCAGTAGTAGGATTTCTGGCCCAGAGGGGCCTAGTAGCTTGAACAGAGACCCTGGGCCAGCTCCCGTACAGAGAGCAGCTCTGGGGCTTCCTGGCTGCGTGACCTTGGCTGAATTTATCAACCTCTCTGGGCCAGACCCCTCCACCATGAGGCGGGGCTGAGACGCTGCTTCCCCGGCGGGCGGGCGTGGTGGGCTCGGCCGAGCTGCCCCGCAGACACACAGACACGCTGGAAGGGCAGGTTGTGTGTTGTGCTGATGGCTGTCACTGCGTTTGTCGGCGCTATTGTAGAAGGGGTGACGGGCAATGCGCAGAGGTGGCAACTGGTGACGCACGTGTGTGTGATGCTGGGCGCGGGGTCCTGGTATCGCCGAGTGCTGGCCTGGAAGGTGGCTGTTTCCACAGAGGATGCGGAATCAGACACTGAGCCGCCCCCACCCCGGGACACGGAGCAGGGACGAAGGGGACTGTGGGGAGCCCCGAGGCGGCCAGGTCACGGCCACCTTGGCCAGCCACGCATGTCCCACACCTCAGGCCACCCCACAGCCCCCAGGCAGCCCCCCATTGTCCATGGAACTCTGTTTCACCCTTCTCTCCCCAGGGGCGAGGGAACTGAGGGGTCGGAGCCTCTGTGCCTGCACCAGCTCCCCCCGACTTCCATGGTGGCCCCGACCCCTGTCACTGCTCTGCAGGCCAAGGAGGAGGCTGATCGGGAGAGTGACACACAGCTGGGGACTCGGTCTGAGATCGGCCCAGCGTGCACAGAGAGCTGGGCGGAAGACCGGGCCTCCCACACCCGGACGAGGACGGGGTCACAGCACCTCGGCCAAGTCCAAGGACGCCCGATCCGAGAAGACGCTGCCTTCCAGAGAAGTGCCTCCCACGGGACCAGGACCGCTGTCCTGGAGGGCAAGACCCTGGGGGCCCGGGCCACCCTGCCCAGGAGAGACACAAAGCCATGCTCGGGACACTGACCTGAGCAGGGCCCTTAGGCCAGGGTTTGAAGGACGTTCACCCTGGATGCGCCTGTCCCGAGTCTTAATTCACAGCCCTAGCCTGGCACGGTGGTGCACATCTATAATCCCAGTGCCCAGGAGGCTGAGGCAGGAAGATGGGAGCTTGAGGCCGGCCTGGGCTACACAGCGAGACCCTGTCTCTAAAACACAAACAAAAATCTCGATTTCTCAACGAGCTTTGACAAATCTCCTCCCAGGACATTTGTCCCGGCCACCTCCACCTGTCATGTTTGCTGATGGGGGATGATGCCCCCAGAGGGGAGTGTAGGGGGTCCCGACCTTGGCCACGGTGGCCACCTTTAGACACCAGGGCCACCACCAGGCTGTTTGTCACATTCGGAGATGACGCAGAGCTGGGAGGGGTCGACATCGAATTGCCCAGAGGAGACTCCGTGAGTTCTTTACCAAATCGATCCGTGGCCCGAAGCCAGGTGACCTAAATGAGAAGGCCCAGGCACCAACACGTACAGTGAGGGCCATAGGGGTGACGTATGAGGCCCCACACAAGGGAGGCCTGACTGCATCAGGCTCATTTCAGCAAGAAAACAATCATGTAACCACTGGGGCGTTGGTTACGTAGCACATGGATATGGAACAATAGCTTTTTAGATAAAACCTATCATCTTGCTCCCATGTACGTCCTGGTCATATCAATAGAAGCAGCAAAGATAGAACCAGGGAGGGGTTAGAATCATCCTGCATTACCCTTGAGCAGGGTTTCCAAGGTCACCGCTGGAGTTTGCTGAGGGCTGGGGTCTGCAGGCCGTGGAAGGGCATTCTGTATGTAGGGGTGCGTTCACAGAGACAGGGAGCAGGAAACAACCAGGCTGGGGAGGGGCGCCCTCGGAGAGAGTGGTGAGATCCTTACAAACCCCCCAGACCCCCCAGACGGTGCCTGCTGGGTGATGGCTCTGGGGTTTTCTATATCCTTCTCTTTGTTTCATTAGGCAATGTGTGGGCATTGTTTACTGAGCACCTACTGTGTGCCAGGCCCGTTCCAGGCCTGGGGGTTTAGCAGTGGACAAAACAGGCAAAGTCTCCAGCTCAGGGTCTGTGGCAATGGGGAGGAGACGGGCCGTACCTAAGGGAAGGTAGGGATGATTGTGTGGGAAAGAAAATGAAAGCAGGCTGGGTGGTTCTAGAAACAGCAACCAGGAAAGCTGGGCATGGTGGCGCACGCCTGTCATCCCAGCACTCTGGAGGCTGAGGCAGGAGGATTGCCAGGAGTTCAAGGCTGCCTGAACCTTGCCTCAAAACAAACAGATCCCCCGAAACAAAAAAGGGCGCAGCTCCCACTCTTGCAGCCCTAACTTAGGGCCGGTGCTCCGCTGCTGTGATCTCTCTGCCCACAGGGCCCGGCCGACAGCAGCACTCGTCTCCCGGGGAAACTGAGGCCAGGTGAGGTTAGGCGACGCCACCCCGAGGTCACACAGCAGGGCGGCCTGATGGGCTC
Source organism: Chinchilla lanigera (assembly GCF_000276665.1). Lineage (NCBI taxonomy): Eukaryota > Metazoa > Chordata > Mammalia > Rodentia > Chinchillidae > Chinchilla > Chinchilla lanigera. The sequence goes on along the minus strand of NW_004955482.1, from coordinate 9,655,231 downwards.
AGGAGACAGAGCTGCGCTTATCAGGGACTCGGCCCGGGCACCTCCAGGGTAAACAGAAAACAAGCAGAGGCTCCAGCCCAGGACACAGGACACGCTGATCCGACACCCGCGGGACACCTCTTCCCGGGAAGGTGTGATGTAACAGGCGCGGGGGAGGAAGGCGCCGCTGATCTCCAACCAGGCCCTGTGCTCCTGGGCTGCAGGCTTCACCCCAGCCTCTTCAATGGAGCCGGCCTCAGTTGTGCATCTGGTAAATGGGAGAAGGTGAGCTGGCTTTGCTCTCTGCTTTCCCGGACCTTCCCAAGGACAGGAGCACCTGAGGCTGGGATGCAAGTCCTCCGTCCAGCACCAGAGAATAAAATCAGGGAGGGGGGAACTGAGCCAGACGTGAGGGCCACACACCTAGGATCCCAGCACTCTGGGAGGCTGAGGCAGGAGGATCACAAGTTCAAGGCCAGCCTGGGCAACTTAATAACTTAGCAACACCCTGTCTCAAAATAAAAAATGAGCCGGGCATGGTGGCACACACCTGTAATCCCAGCACTATGGAGGCTGAGGCAGAAGCCTCATGGCAAGTTTGTGACCAGCCTGGGCTACAAAGTGAGTTCAATGCCAGCCTGAACTGCATAGTGAGACCCTGCCTCAAAAAGACAAAGAAAAAAAAAAAAAAAGACCCCATGACATATGATTCCACATGTGTGGAGTGGTAAAAGTATAAGTAAAGCTGTGAACAAGAATGTAGATTGGTGGCTGCCCAAAGGGACTGGAAGATGACAGGGAGCCACTCCTCATCCAGAGAGGGTTTCTTTGGGGTAGAAAGTTCTAAAAGTGACATTGTGTAAGTAGATGGATTGTACAACATGTCAATTATATCTCAATTAAGTTATTTCAAAAAGATATGTGTGGACGGGATATCAAAGATGGTAATACATATTATGTCTTTTCTCCTCTTTTTAGTTCTTTTTGTTTTATTTTGAGATGGAGTTCCACTGTTGCCCAGGCTGGCCTTGAACTCCTGGGCTCAAGTGATCCTCCTGCCTCAGCCTCCTAAGTACTGGAACTACAGGCTTGTGCCACTGCATCCGACTATGATCTGTTTTCATAATTCGATGTTTTCCATTCTGGAACCAGAGAGAGGTCTAAAGAAAAGGTTCGTCTTCGTGTCCTCACACACTAGATCACAGCCCTGCCTGGGTGCATCAGTTAACGTCCCAGGACAATGGCGACAACAGGACAGGGGACAGCTGTCACGCCCGGCCCACCTCCCTGACTGCAGGACCACGGTGGCTGGAGACAGCAACAAAGCCTGAGTCGGGGGCATGGGAGTGGTGCCAGGGTGCGGCAGGTGGGCGCCAGCCGCACACACGCAGCCTCGCCTGGGGGAGGCCGCGCTACCCGTGAGCTCCAAAGCGCCTGTGTCACCGCAGCTTTGGCACCGGGGTCCCCCCTGCACACCCCGCGGTGGCCCTCAGGAAGGGGCTGGGGAGGGGACGGTGACAGAGACAACTTGGGGGGGGTGGCTGTGGGAGCCATGGGTGGCCCGCCTTCCCTAGGTCTCATCGCCATTTCTGGCCCCAGTTAACCAGAGGGCTTTGTGAAGTGGAGCAGCCGGGCCGCAAGTGCGCATGCGCGTGAGCAGACATACAGGGACTTTGGGACAGGCGAAGTCTGGTGGAGGCTGAAGCCACGCGGTTAACGGACCTGGCTAGGATTCTTTTTAAGACAGGGTCTCGCTCTGCAGTTCAGGGTGACCTTGAGCTCACTTTGTAGCCCAGGCTGATCTCGAACTCGCAATGATCCTCCTGCCTCAGCCTCCCGTGGCCAGGATTTCAACCATAACCCCTCTGCTCCTTTAGGTCCAGAGCCTCAGGAGGACGAGGAGGGCGCTGAGAGTTGTGTTTGGACTGCGGGTTTCGGAGCCAGACTGCCATCGCCTGCTCCTCAGCATCTCTGTGACCTGGGGCACGGACAGCCTCGGTGCCTCAGTTTCCCCTTCTGGAAGACAATGGCGACAACAGTGCCCACCTCCTCCGGGGTTTGGAGCCGGGTGAGGACTCAGCGGCAGTGACTCGCGCCGGTGTACCGTGTTGTCATTATTTCATGATTGCTCTCGGGCACCTCCTACCCACCGAGCCGGTGCCCGGCCCCTAGGGGCGCGTCGCCTTGCTCCTCACGCAGCCTCCTGAGGCCCCCGGGGAGCGGCACTGCCCCCGTCTGCAGCCTCAAAAACGGATGGGGCAGGAGTGGGCGAGGGCGGCGCCCGGCCAGGACCCGAGCCCCCAGGCGGGACCCGGGGCGGGGGGCGGGGCGGGGCCGCCCCTAGAGCCTCATTGGCTGGCCCGCCGCACCAGGGGAATAAACCCTGGAGCAGAGGAGCCAGGCAGCTCCGTGCACAGCGCTGCGTCCCTCCCTCTCCCCAGCTGTCCCTGCTGCTTCACCAGTGCCGGGTAAGTGGTCCGGTCCTCGACTGCATCCCAGAGCCGCACTGCCTGGGGACTGGAGCGGCTTCTCAGAGGAAGAGGGACAGAGCTCTGTGGGGCAGCCACTGTGCCTCAGTTTCCTCATTTGTAACATGGGGCTAATGGCAGGACCTGCCTGCTAAGCATTGCGTATGGATAAGGGTGTGAACTTAATATAATAATAGGTACGCAGGGCGTGGTGGCGCACACCTGTAATTCCAGCACTCGGGAGGCTGAGGCAGGAGGATCGTTGCAAGTTTGAAACCAGCCTGGGCTACAAAGTGAGCTCAAGGCCAGCCTGAACTGCACAGTGAGACCCTGTCTCAAAACCAAAAAATATATATATATATATATATATATAGTGATAGGTACTATGTGGGACATACCTTTTGTAATCCCCAAACTAGAGCGGCTGAGGCAAGAGGATCACAAGTTCGAGCCTACCCTGAGCAACTTAGCAAGACTCTGTCTCAAAACAAAAATTTAAAAGGGTTGGGGGTGTGGCTCAATGCAAAGGCCCTGAGTTCAATCCCTAGCACTTGAAAAAAAACACCACATGCTTTCCCTAACTAACTACTGGGGTGTCCAGTGATTCATTTGTAAGAATTTGTGTGTGGCAATAAGCATTCCAGGCTCCAGGCAAAGCCTTCAAATGGCACCAGGGCTGCTCGACCTGAGGGCCGGCTCCCGAGCCCAACTGCTGTCTCCTGAGCGTCTCCTGAGCTGCCACAGGAGCGTGTGGGGTGTGAGAGAGAAAGTGTGCGTGTGTGCACCCGTGTGTGTGTGTGTGTGTGTGTGCGCGCGCGCGCATTCGAGGGCTTCTCGCACCTTTGTATAAGCAGAGGAGCACAATATCCTGCCCATGCTTCGCGCCCGAAACCACCACGAAGCCCAGCTGAGCGCCGGCTCCAGCCCTCCTCGCCCACCCGTCAGGGCCGGCGCTGTTTCGGTGCAGGCGTGGGGTGATGCCTGTCCCTGTTTGACAGACAGCGAGCGGTCTCAGAGCGCAGCTCGCCCATCGATGTCACAGGGCGAGTGGCGTTCCTGTAGAGGAGTGCACCCAAGTCTCCGGGACCTTTCGCTCTCCTCCTGGGGCGTGAAGAGAGGGTCACACTGCTTCCCGGGTACTGCTGCCAGCGTCTGGACCCTGTCCTGACCCCTGGGCTTCCTCCTCCCAGCGATGGCATCCGCGGAGCCCCTGCACATAAGGACGCCCCTCCGTGACAGCATGGCCTTGTCCAAAGTGGCCGGCACCAGTGTCTACCTCAAGATGGACAACGCCCAGCCCTCCGGCTCCTTCAAGATCCGGGGCATCGGGCACCTCTGCAAGAAGGTACAGGCCAGGGTCCGAGTGCCTGGGTGGGGGTGGCAGGACCCCTCCTTGAGGGGCGTGGCTACTGCTGACTAAGGAGCACTAGGGAGGTCCCGTGACTCACATCGGGGCTCCTGATGGCCGGAGGTGCTGCTCCAGGAGGCCTCCACCGGCCGATCCCCGGGCCGAGCTGTGTCTCAGGGAGGAGGACATATCTGAGGCGAGGGCGGGGCCAGCTCCCGCTGGAGGAGGAAGCAGGGGGAGGCAGGAAGAGACGAGGAGCTGGGTGCCGTGGGAGGCGGGCCTGACCCCTCTCTCCCGTCTCCGCAGTGGGCTGAGCAGGGCTGCGAGCACTTTGTCTGCTCCTCGGGTAAGTGAGCGCTTCCCTCCTGTCCTCAGCTGTGTCCCGGACTGGCCCTTTGCCTCTCTAGGTCGGGTTTCCCCAGCGATGAGCTGTTCACACATTCGCAGCAGCCCCAGATCGAAGTCCTGGGCATCCAGTGGTCACCCAGGGTGGCGGGGGGCGGGGGCCTAGAGCCACCCAGAGCCCCCGTGTGGACACAACTTCCCGTCCCCCCCAACAGCGGGCAATGCAGGCCTGGCCGCGGCCTATGCCGCCAGGAAGCTGGGCACCCCCGCCACCATTGTGGTGCCCAGCACGACGCCTTCCCTCACCGTCCAGAGGCTGAAGGACGAAGGTGCCATCGTCAAGGTGGTGGGCGAGGTGTGTGTCGGCCCGGGCAGCGGCGGAGAGGGCGGCTGGCGGGCACAGGGTCCCCACGGCCTCACCCCTGCCGCTCCCCGTGACCCTGCAGACATTAGAGGAAGCGTTTGTGCTGGCCAAGGCGCTGGCCAAAAACAACCCAGGCTGGATGTTCGTGCCCCCCTTCGATGACCCCCTCATCTGGTGAGTGGAGCTCAGGGCCACCCCACCCCCACCCCTGGACGGGCGTCTGCGGTGCAGGAGGCCACCGACCAGTTCTCCCGGTGGCCCTCGAGATGCGTCCAGGAGCGGACTCAGCGCAGGACGCACACGCACGTGCCAGCAGCGGGGTCCCAAGGCGCAAGCCGGGGACAGCAGCCAGTTCCTTAGGGAGGTGACCCCGGTGAAAGGGGCGCTGGGTGCTAGGCGACCGCTGTGGGTAGCCGCAGCTCGGTGCCTGGGAACCCTCAGCCCGAGCAGAGCGCGCGTGCGCAGTGGGGGATTCAGGCACCCTCTCCTTGGTCCCCGGCCGGGGCAGCTCTCACGAGCGCCATCTGCTGACCAGAGGCACGTGTGCAGGAAGCTCCGGAGGCCCCCCGCTAAGCTGCCATCCCTAGGTCGCCATCCTGGTGCCCACAGGAAACCCAGCCCTGAGCTGCCACCGCCCCCTGTCCTCCAGGGAAGGCCACACGTCCGTCGTAAGAGAGCTGAAGGAGGCGCTGAGTGCAAAGCCGGGCGCCATCGTTCTGTCGGTGGGCGGCGGGGGCCTGCTGTGCGGTGTGGTCCAGGGGCTGCAGGAGGTGGGCTGGGGGGACGTGCCCGTCATCGCCATGGAGACCATCGGCGCCCACAGCTTCCACGCCGCCACCGCCGCGGGCAAGCTCGTGACCCTGCCCAAGATCACTAGGTGAGAACGTGGGGGAGGAGCCCCGTTTTACAAGGGAGGAAACTGAGGCTAGGGAGCCGGTACTGGAGAGAGACTGATAAATAAACAGCTCTTGCTCCCAAGGAGTCCCAGTCCTGGGCCCAAATCTTAGAATGAGGTGTAGGCCACCTCACACAGGAGCTCAGAATACGATTGACCTTCATGTCCGTCTTCTGGAAAACAGTCCAGAAATAGGCAGTCCAGGGGGAATTCCAGGAAGTCAGAGGCCCAGGTTCCTTGAGTTTATTGCCTCATCATCCGTATGAAAAGTGGCTGCTGGAGTGCCAGCTACCACATCCGCACTCCATCTGTCAGGAAAGAGAAAGCAAGGGGCAGCAGGCTATGCCCCAACCTTTAAAGGCAGACAAAATAAAGCTACTCTTTTACTTACAATGTGATTGCATCCCAATAAACCTGTCTTTCATAAAGTCAAAAATGACCTGAATACCCCTAACCTTACCTAGCAACACAGTCCACCATAGTGTCAGTTATTTCCCTCCGTGATCAAACAACTGACTGCTGCTGTCCAGCACTGCCAGAGTGAATTATAGTGCAGATTGCTAACCTGGGAAAAGGTCCAAATTGAAACTTGGAAGTACAGTTTCTACAGAATTCACATCACTTTTGCACCATCACAAAGGTGCTAAATGGCAGACAACCCATCCTAAATCAGGGACTGTACTTCCTCTTGTCTCTTATTGGCCAGAACCTAATCACATGACCACACCTAGCTGCAAGGGATGCTGGGAAGTGTGTCTACTAGGCATACCCATGTGTGGCTAGAACAGTCCCTGCCACAGATAGGGAAGACTGAGTCCAGTAAGAATATCTAGATTGGGCTGAAGATATAGCTCACTGGCACAAGTACCTGCCTGGCAAGCCCAAGGTCCTGAGTTCAATTCCCAATTAAAAAAAAAAAAAAAAAAAAAGAATATCTAGATTTCTGAGCCCAGCAACTGGAACCCGCTGTGCTGGCCTCACACCCCTACAGTTGGGATAGAAGAAGCCATTGCTGCGAGCCATAGGCTGTCTCAGGACCAAGGCGGGCCAGGCCCTCAAGATGTCCAGGGCCTCTTTAAGGAGATGAACTGGGAACAGGATTGGTGTCACCCTGGTGAGGCCATCTTGCCCTGTGTAGGGCTTGGAGTTATAGGATCCGGCTCAAGGGTCCAAGGCCACCACTCCCTTGACATGTGACCTTGAGCACGTAATTCTACACTCGGCCTATTTCCCCTTTATAAAGTCAAGCCAATTCGTAACAGCACAGATGGAAGGAGGTCATGCTGTGGAGGGTTGGCACCTATGATTCCTCAGGAAGCACGAACCAAGTTAGCTAGGGTGGGGAGGCCATTGGAGAATCCCTCCTGAGGCTGCAGGGCTGGGTGACCCCTGGAAGTGGCAGGCTCAGTGAGGGGGATCCCGGAGAGGCCCTGGGGGAAGGAAAGGGGAATCCTTGGGGGCCTTTACTCCAGGTCAGTGTATCCTTTCACTTTTTTTTTTTTGATACTGGGAATTGAACTCAGGACCTTGTGCTTGCCAGGCAGGCGCTTACACCACTGAGCTATATCCCCAGCCCCCTCTGGGTCAGTGTAGAGCACAATACGATGCCCTTTACCCAGGTCAAACACCCTGTGCCTCCCTGGACTCCAGGCGCCCCGGAGCTAGGGCTTCAGCCCCTACAGCTGCAGAGGCTCCTGGGCCTCCTCTGGGCCCGCACAGCTGCCTTCCACCCACCTTTCCACCTCCTCCCTCCCTCCCCAGCGTCGCAAAGGCCCTGGGCGTGAACACAGTGAGCATGCAGGCCCTCAAGCTCTTTCAAGAACACCCCATCTTCTCTGAGGTCATCTCCGACCAGGAGGCCGTGGCTGCCATTGAGAAGTTTGTAGGTATGTGCGGGGTCCCCAAGCCCTCCCCAAGTACCACGGGATCCTATCACCCCTAGTTTTCCGTTCTGATACATCCCTGCCTAGGACATCCCATTAGTGATGGATAATACAGCGCTGCCAAGGTGAAAATAGAAGCACTAAAGCCACTCAGGAAGAAGGGAGCCTGGGAACCATGATGGTGGGGAACAGTAACTGAATGTTCAGACTGTTGATTCTGAGCTTCCTGGTAGCCAGGGTAAAAAAGGAAAGGATGGGTCACAGAGTTGGATTTGGTGGTGCTACTGTAACTGAACTCTTTCTGAGTTCAGCCTAAAACAGGGATAACAAAGGACAGAGAGAGAGAGAGAGAGAGAGAGAGAGAGAGAGAGAGAGAAGGAAAAGAAAAGAAATGAAGCCTGATGTGGAGGCACACATCTATAATCCCAGCACTCAGGAGGCTGAGGCAGGAGGATCACTGCAATTTCAAGGCCAGCTGAGCTACATAGTGAGTCCAAAACCAGCTGAACTACACAGTGAGACCCTGTCTCCAAAGAGAAGAGCTGGACATGCAGCTCATGGGAACGGCCCTGGTTCAACTCCCGCTACCATGGGGCGGGGGGCAGGGTAGTACTTATGCTACCGTGTAATTCCGCTGAGCCTGAAGCTGACTTGGCTAATTAACTCTGACACGTGCTCAGCCCATGCCTCAGAGGTCTCCTTAACACTGTCCCCAATCGCAACCATCTTTATGCATGTTAGCCCGGCTTGGGCTTTGAGGATCATGAAGGGAGTTTTGGTCCAGGAATTGAGCCCACTGTAAGAGCTGAGAGCTGATTGGCTCGTGACCCCCCGGCTCCGCCCACAGCCTGAAGGTCCCCTTGGACTGCCCCTTCCCTGCAGATGATGAGAAGATCCTGGTGGAGCCCGCCTGCGGGGCAGCTCTGGCCGCAGTCTACAGCCACGTGGTCAGGAGGCTGCAGGCCGAGGGCAAGCTGCAGGCCCCGCTGCCCTCCCTCGTGGTCATCGTCTGTGGGGGCAGCAACATCAGCCTGGCCCAGCTGCAGGCGCTCAAGGAACAGCTGGGCATGAACGGGATGCCCAAGGGAGAACCCGGCCCGGTGCCCTCACCCTGAACAGGACTTGGGGTCTGGGGTGTTCCTATCCCTGGTGGCCCCTTAATGTCACCGGCGAGACTGTGACCTGGACCTCTTGGGGGACCGTGTGACCACTCTGTGAATGTCCTCGGTCACAAGTAACTCATCAGGTCCCCCAGAGCAGGGTGGCACAGGGGTCCCCCATGCAAGGTGGTCCTGCCCCAGGCTTTCCCCATCCGAGACTGAGCCCTGTCTCATCCGTTCTCCAGGAAGCCCGGCTCCACCCTAACTCGTTTTTCTAATGTGCACTTTTTCACTGAGAAAGAAAAATATATATTTATGAAGCAAAGACCCTTGGAGGATTTCCGTCACCATCTGCCTTCCTCCATGCCCTCTGTTCGCACTGTGGCTGCTTGGCACCGGCCCTCAGCAGGAGCCGATATCCCACATGCGGTGCTGGAGACCCGGGGCAGGTGGGGGGTGCTGTGAGGCCAGGGTGTGCAGTGGAAGGCAGGGGAGCAGGGTAGGACACAGGTCGTCTACACTGGGGAGAGCCGGCTTGGGGCGGGGGAGGGAGACAAGGCCACCTGGTCCTGATTCAAAGCCCTTCCTGAGAATAACTGCATCCAGAGCCACTTGGGTGCAGTGTCGTGAGCCCTCAGTCCAGGGGGTGTGTACACTGAGTGGACCACCCTCCTGCGACAGGAAGGGGGGTGAAATGTCACACAAACCTGCTTGAAACATGGACCTCTCTCTCCCAATGAGGTCCACATATAAAACATGAGAAGCTGGTTCACTGGTACACGTCTATAATCCTCAGCGCTCAGGAGGCTGAGGCAGGAGGATGGCAAGTTTGAGCTCTGCCTAGATAACTTACTAAGACCCTGTCTCAAAATAAAAAAAGGGGCTGGGCCTGTGTTTCAATGGCAAACTGTTTCCGTAACAAGTGCAGGGCCATGGGTGCTATCGCTAGTACTGCAAACACAGGCGTGTGTGCATGCACACACACGTGCACACGTGCTGGGCTGACAGGGAAGCGGGACCCTCTTCTCCCAGTTTTCTCAGAAATGCTGACAAGGAGCTAGCCGGAGGTTAAGTTTTTAAAAATCCATGTAAACATCCCACGATGTATGTAATTCATGCAATTATTATGTACAGCAAACATGTATTAATAAGTTTTAAAATTTTTAAAAATTGCTGGACATGGCATGCACCTGTAACCCAGCAGCCAGGAGGCTGAGGTAGGAGGTTCACTGAGTTCAAGGCCAGTATGAACTATATAGTGAGAGCCTGTCTCAAAAAAAAAAGTTAAAACCTCATTTTGTCAGCTCCCAGATAAGAGATATATAGTGATCAAAATATGCAGTGCATATCTAAATTTTTAATAAAACTTATCACAGTGAAAGACATATCCCAAGAATGATATTAAGTGTGTTTAAAGTGAGTGGGTGTATTCTGAGGGGAAATCATGGCAATGCATCTTTTACTGTAAATGGGTTTTTTTTCTTCTTTTTTGAGACAGAGTCTCACTATGCAGCTCAGGCTGGCCTTGCTCTCACTTTGTAACCTAGGCTGGTCTCCAACTTGCAATGATCCTCCTGCCTCAGCCTCCCGAGTGCTGGGATTACAGGCATGTGCACCACACCCAGCTAAAACATTTTTATTTAAATATATTCACTATATTTTTGGTCACCCATCATTGATCAAAAGCTTACAGCATGCCGGGTGTGGTGGCGCACACCTGTAATCCCAGCTCTCGGGAGGCTGAGGCAGGGGGCTTGTTGCAAGTTTGAGACAAGCCTGAGCTACAAAGTGAGCTCAAGGCCAGCCTGAAGTGCACAGAGTGACCCTGTCTCAAAAAGAAGAAAAAAAAAAAAAGCTTATGGCAATCCTGTCAAATGAAGACACTACAGGGCATCCTCATCTGCTTTATGCATGGGATCTGGCACCATGAGTCTTCCAGCTCTTCCCTAAATCAAAACGACCATGAAAGGTAAACGTGAATCCATTCAGGACAATGAGGCAGCCACAACACAACTAAAGACACAACAGAGGAGTTCCAGACTTGCAAGTGGCAAGAACTGTGGGATAAGTGTGTTTGAAGCAAGGGGAAGTATTTTGAGGGGGATCAGTGGCAGTGTGTCTTCACTGTAATACTTTTTTTTTCATTTAAACATTCACTATAGTGTTGGGTATGGTGATGCACACTTGTGACCCCAGCACTCAGGAGGCTGAGGCAGGAGGATCTCCACCAGTTCAAGGCCAGCGGGAACTACATAGTGAGACACTGTCTCAGAAAGAGAGAGAGAGAAGGAAGGGAGGGAAGAAAAGAATAGGGAAAGAAAACAGTTTTCGATCACACCTCACAAACATAGTGAGGAGCAGTAACAGAATCCTCGCCCCTAACTTGCATTACTTTCTCCGGCGTGCTCATCAGCCTCTCACACACCTCCTGCGTACTGAGCCTGTACACCAGCTCCTCAGGGCCAGTTCACCCCAGGAGGGACATCACACCGCACCTCAAGCCTCCTGGGACACCACACCATGGCTGGCAGGTACTCAGGTGCCGCCAGGACGTGCTAATGAGTGAAGGTTGGTGCTCTGAGCATAGAGCACAGGCATTCGTGTTCCCAAGGCAGGCTGGGTATGAGCCAGGCGGGGAGGGACTCTGTTGATCTGCACTCCACAGATCTGAGGAGTCCACTCCACAGATCTGGGACTGAGGAAGGTCTTGGTGGTTCACAGGGCCTTAGAATAGGACCTAGAACATAGTGGGTGCTCAATAAGCACCTAGGATGAGTGCAGGTGGATAATGGGTTCAATGGATGGATGGAGAGTGGACAGATAGATAGTGGACAGATAGTAGATATAGATGAACAGATGAGTAGAAAACAAATGGATGGATGGATGGATGGATGGATGGACGGACGGACGGACGGACGGACGGGTGGGTGG
>NW_004955482.1:9628528-9643453 GCF_000276665.1 Chinchilla lanigera | reverse complement strand
AGATGAACAGATGGTGATATATGGCTGATGTGGACAGATGGACAGAAAGATGGATGATACATGGGCAGATGGATGGATGGGGTGACTGCAGATGGACAGGGGGTCCATGGGCAGGCTGGCCCATGAGCGCAGACTGACAGGCAGCAGGATGGACAGGACGACGCAAGGCAGACAGTGAGAGCCCACACGCAACAGTGCCTCCCCCTCAGCCGCTCCACCTCCCCAAGAAGCGCGCTCAGAGGCACAGGCTCCTGTGTTTAATGGTTTGGTTCCTACAGTGGGGGCCGTGGGCGCTGCCCAGAGGCCGGGCGCAGGCCAGGCTGGGTAGGGATGTGAGGCAGGAGCTTGGGGCAACACTCCCGCCAGCCCTGCAGGGAGACGGGCACTCAGGACCCTCCAGCCACGAGTGGCCAGAAACTTTGGTTTTGGTTTGTATTCCAGTTTCTGTCCTCGAGGAAGCTGCTGGAGAGGCGCACAGCCTCTTCCTAGGGGCAGCGGGGCCCCACCCGCGTGCCCTGGAGACCAGCAGGGCAGGGGGGTCGGCAGACGGCGCAGCACAGCGGGGACAGGGATGGCCCGCACTCTTCAGGACTGACACCGCGTCAGTCTCCACACCCCAGAGGAGACCACACAGACAGACCGAGCTCCGGGCCAGCGGACAGCAGAGCCGGGAGGGCGGGCAGGCGAGACGGCCCTCCCAGGGCCCCACAGGGCGAAGGCAGCAGCAAGGCGAAAGGCAAAAGGCGCCTCAGTCCCACGAGACCTTGACAGGGGCGAACTTCCAGAGGTCGGGGTGGCCCATGTGCAGCAGGTCCGGGAAGGGCGAGGTGCTCCACTGGAACGGGGGCACCTGGTCCCACGTGGGGCCGCTGACGGCCAGCAGGCTCAGTGCCTTGGCCAGGGACATGCTGGTCACCTGGGGGGCGGAAGAGAGCAGGTGGCTGAATGGCGACCCTGGCTGGCCTGATGCTCGGAGCCCAGATCCCCGCCCCAGTGTGACCTCAGGGCCCCACTTCTGCCCCAGGTGGGCCAGCACCTTCACATCGATGCCCCCGTGAGAGCGCTGGCGCAGTGCCGGGAACGGGTAGGAGCCGTTGGCTGGGTTGAGGTCGGAGCGGGCGGAAATGGCGTTCTCCCCATTGGGCTGCGGGCTGCAGGCTTCACACTGCGACAGGGGGTCGTGGAGGTAGTCGTTGTACCTGGAGGAGGGAAGGGCACACCCCTCATGGTGGCAGCTCTGTGACCCTGACAGCTGTGGCCTGGACCCCGCTATTCTCCACCACGCCCCTCGTCCTTCAGTTCTCAGATCAGCACTCGCCCCAGAGAAGCCCTCCGACCCCCACCCGGCCAGGTCAGGCGCCCGCGCTGTCCCTTGCTAGCATTTCCTGGGACTCAGGTGGCTCTCGCTGTGCGTCTGCACAGGCCTGGTGCTACCACGAGGCATGGGCTCCTCAGGACGGCGGCCAGCAGGTCTGGTGCCTGCTCCTCCTGGGCCGGGCACAGGGCGGTGGCCCCAGGGTGCCCAGCGTCCTCCCTGTGATGGGAGGGTTAAGTACCGTGACCGCCACTACGGAGCCCTGGGCTGGTGGCAAGGGCAGATGGAGCAAGCTGCGCAGGAAGCTGTCCCGGAAGGGCCCCGCCCCGAGCCGGAAGCCCCCACCTCATCAGCCGCACCATGGAGTCCACGTCGTGCACCAGGGACTGGTTCCGCAGGAAGATCTGGGCGCGGGGGCTCTTGCTGTAGGAAAACCAGTCCCCATACTGGGCCACCAGAGCCGGCAGCCCGCTGGCATTGAACACAGACTCAAAGGACCTGTGGGGACAGGGTGTCACCCCTACTGAGCTCAGCCGGGCCTGGCTGTGATCAAGAACATCGTGATCAGCAGCCACGATGGTCGGGCTGGTGATAGCGATGTCTGTCATTTGTGCCGGGGGTGACCTGGGGGGCAGCTGAGCTTGGGCTCTGGGGTCCAACAGCCAGCCATGGGTTCGAATTCTGGCTTTCCCAGTTCCCACTTGTAGACTGTGGGGAAGTTGACCTTCTCTCAGGGCCTTGGGTTTCTGCACCCAGACATGGACTGCGGCTCTGATCTGGGTTTGGCCATCCCATGCCACGGTCAGCTGGGTGCCAGGACTGCAAGGTCATGCGAGGCTGGCCTAAGCTACACACAAAAGGGTCGGGGCCTTCCTACCCGGCTGGGGGCTGGGGTGCGGCTCAGTAGCTGGGGCCTCTCCTGCTAAAGTGGAAGGACCGGCCCCATGGTGGGGGCTGTGCAGCGGCAGGACGGGGCACGTACGGGATGTTGTAGCTGGCCCAGTAGGTCTTCTCGTAGAGCTCTGAGGTCTTGTCAGCCGCCACCACCATGCCTCTGACACCCGGAAGAGACAGGCAAGGCGGTCAGGTTGGAAGAGCGGCTCCAAGAGCTCTGTCTCCCCAACCCCAATGGGTCCTGAACCCCAGCCCCTCTACAGCGCACCTTCCCAGCACCCTCCCTGGCATGTCTCTGGCCTCTGCCTGCCAGCCCTCTGCCCACCCCAGCCCCTGCTGCCCGGGGCTCACGGGATCTGTTCCAGGATGGTGAGCACCTTGCTGCCCGGGCTGGACCCACCGGGGATGAACGCCTTGTAGTCCACGATCATCCACTGGTTATTGTACCTGCCGTGCCCAAGTGGGAGACTGAACGTACCCGGGCGCTGCCCCAGCCTCCCACCCTAGCACCCTAGCACCCCACGCAGCCAGAAGTCACCCACGGTGACCGCCTAGAGGCGCCTGGCCAGGCAGCCCTCACACTGGCAGGGCAGCTGGACAAACCCCTTCCTCTGTGCTGTTCGTCTAGCCTGGCACGTTCTAGGCCCCCTAACATGGTCAGAACAAAGGTCAGTTCCACGGCCTGATGATCAGCTCCGGGGTGTCTTTTCCCGGCCAACCACTCACCCGCGACTCTCCGGGCCCCCCTCCCGCAACCCCCAGAGCCTCAAGTCCCACACGCCCTCCCTGCTCCAGCTCGGGGGAGGGAACCTGCACGGGATAGGGGCAAAACCCTTCCTGCCCGAGCCTCAGTTTCCCATACACAGAGCAAGGGGGCTCTGCGGAGGGCGCAGAGCCTGTGCCCCTGGTGCCGTCAGGCACCCTGGGGCCCACGTCTAAAGGAGGTGGCCGCAGGGCCAGGAGCCACTCACGTGCCGCTGTTGAACATCTTGAAGACGTCCGTCCAGGTGGCCCCATCCACAGCCAGGCGGTTGGCCACGGTGTTGCGGACCCACTCGAGCACGCAGCCCCGGGGCTGCACGTACTTCCACAGCGCCGGGTTCCTGTTGCCGATGGTGGTCTCCAGCGTGACCTGGGAGGGGAGGCCAGGGCTGCACCTCCCAGGCATGCCACTTCCCACGGCTCTCAAGGTGGGTGCTTCATGGATCTTTCTTAAAACCTCACGTCCTAAACTGAATGTGGTGGCGCACGCCTATAATCCCAGTACTTAGGAGGCTGAGGCAGGAGGATCATGATGAGTCTGAGGCCAGCTTGGGCTACAAAGTGAGACCCTGTCTCAAAAACAAAAACCATGGGGCTGGGGATTTAGCTCAGTGGCACAGTGCCTGCCTGGCAAGCACCAGGTCGTGAGTTTGGTTCCCAGTACCGGAAAAAAAACAAAAAAACCAAAAACAACAACAACAAAAAAACACCTCACATCCTGATCCTGACTTAGGTACCTGCTCCTCTGGGCTCCTGTGGTGGGCACTGGAGGGACTCCGGGCTGTGCTCCCAGCTTTTCCCTGGGAGCCAGACCCCAAGGGAGCCCAGCCTGCTCTCCAGGGGGGCCCCCACCAAGCCAGCCCACCCACTCCCACCTTGCCCTGCAGGGCCAGCGGCCTGAGAAGTGGTGCTGCCCTCAGCTCCTGCCCCTTCTCCACGTCCTCCTGGGGCTCTGCCTGCCTGCTGCAAGTTTGCTAAACAATGCTTCTCTGCTTCTTTAAACTCCAGTCAGCAGCCAGGAGGGTTCCGCTGGTCTTCTCTGGTGTCGAGTGAGAAGGTGGGGGCAGGGCTGAGTGTGAATTCACCCTCTATGATGGGTCCCTGACTTCCACAAGAGCCAGTGCGTCCCCCGGGGACACCGACTGCCCCACTGAGGACCACTGGCCTGACAACACAGATTATAAAAATAATAAGCAAGGGCTGGGGATGTAGCTTTGTGTGAACATGCTGGCTTCAATCGCCAGTGCCACAAACAAAAAACCCAAAAGCTGAAAACAGCTAAAAGATAACAGTATTCACAATGTGATTTTTTTGTTGTTTCAGTTGGTTTTGGTTTTTTCAGACAGGGTCCTGCTATATAGCCTGAGCTGCCCTCAGACTTGCAGTGATTTTCCCGCCTCAGCCTCCCAAGTGCAGGGACTAGAGGTGTGCGCCAACATGCCCGGCTCACAGTGTGATTTGCGTGTTTATGACTGGTGATCTCTTTGTGGGAAGGTACTGGGAATGGAACTTGGGACCTTGTGCTTGCCAGGCAGGCACTGCGCCACTGAGCTGTATCCCCGGCCCCTGATCTTTATTCTTTTATACGTATATAGAAAAGAGGACACCGTCAAGGCAAGCCCATCTACTGGCAATGCCCACCCCCGTCCCTAGTCCCCTCCTTGCCCCGTACCCAGCCTTTCTGCATTGAGAACTGCGGTGGGGCTGACCCTCCTCCCTTCACCTGCGGTGGGGCTCCAGACACTGTAAACTGGGATGGGAAAAGCCTCACACAGCCGCCTCCTCACTGACATCGAGACGCAGCTCCCATCTTCTCTCGCTGCTAACAGCCAGGGCCTAACACTCACTGGCCTGCCTGGGCCGCTGCGGCACCCAGCGCGGCACGCAGCACGGCGCAGGGCGCCCACTCTCGGAGATGGCGCCCGTGCGGGCTGTCCCCGCGCCGTGGCACCCGTGTCTGCTGGGGGCCTGTGCCTCACTGTGTCCACGGCGAGGCAGCACAGAGGCCTCGTCATCTACTCGCGTAGTTTTAGACAACCATGCTGCGGTGTGGCTACTTCCTTTACAATTCGACGTGTTTGGGCTTATGCACTCAAAAATCTAAGCCCAGCTGGACACAGCGCACACCTGAGACCCCTGTGCATGCTGGGTGACTGAGGCAAGCTTCAGCCCGGCCCGGGCCACTCAGTGACTTAGCAAGAAGCCGGCTCAAAATTTCAAGACTTAAAAAGGGGTGAGGCTGGAGCTGACCGTGAAGGCCTTGGGTTCAGTCCCTAGCACTGAAAAAAAATCCTAGATCCGAGAAGGGGCTGACAGTGGCACAAAAACTGTGAACTCCAGGGACTGGATGGAACCGGCCCTGTCGCCCCTCCCTGCGCCCTCAGCCCCACCGGGCCTAGCAGGCCTCTTCCCACACTAAGACAAAAGTAACGGACAGGACAGAAAGAGCCCCTCCTGTCCCCAGGGCTGGCATCCTGTGCCCCAAGGGTGCTGTATAAAGCGCACTCTGTCTCCTGGCAACATTGCCCTGGCAATGGCGGGCACAAGCCTTGGTGGTGAGGGTGCCAGGAACAGATTTCTAAGCGAGTCTGGATGCCAGCCAGGGAAAACAGCAGAACAACACAGGGGAAACGGCTGCTCTTCAGAAGCCCCGCCGAGTGGGAGGATTTGGGGGAAGCAGGAACAAGGTCATGGGCGGCCAGGGGGCAGTGCAGAGTTTATCCTCAGCCCAGAAAAACAGAACAGCCCAGGCATGGTGGTGCATGCCTGTAATCCCAGTTCTTGGGAGGCTGAGGCAGGAGGATCACAAGGAGTTCAAGGCCAGCCTTGAACATAGTGAGCTTAAGGCCTGCCTGAATTACACAGCAAGACTCTGTCTAAATAAATAAATGAATGAATAAATAAACAAACGGAGGTTGCCACTTCCCAGGCAACGGTGTTTCCTGAGGTCCCAGAGGCCAGTGGTCCCCCACAACAGAGTTACAATGAAGAGGCCTGAGCTAGATTCAAGATTTGGGGCCCTGTAGGGGCCTAGGAGTCTGTATCTTGCAAGCCCACAGGGGCCCATGCCCCAGAGCAGGGGGTTGTGGTGGGGCTACACCACTTTATTCTCCCCAACTCCTACACAGCGCCTGGCACTGATCTCTGCAGGCTGAATGACCTTCCTGAGCACCCAGAGCCCAGGGCGGGGGTGACTCACCAGCCCGCTGCCCAAGATGTAGAAGTCATCACCGGAGAAGAGGGTGCCTGGGTAGGATGAGAAGACCAGCTTGTTGCCCGGAGCCAGGGGATAGTCCTCTGTGGGGACAGCGGCAGGTGCGGTCAGGGAGGCCCGGGGACCCCTGCACCCTGCCTGGCGGGACTTGGGGCGTGGGGCAGGGAGAGCCCCACACTGGGTTTCTTCTCCATTAGCAGATGAGGCCATTGGATAGAAAATGTGGAGTGGCCCTGGGACTGTGGCTCAGGGTAGAGCACTGGCCTAGCAAGGCGGAGCCCTGGGTTCCAGCCCCAGCACTGCAAAATAAAACAAAACAAAACAAAGACATAAAACTGCACAAACATGGAGTGAACCCCAATATAAACAATGGACTTCAACGTATCAACATTGGTCCCTCTCCTGTAACAAACCTCCCTGAGAGACGTTACAATGATAAGGCAAGGAAGCAGGGTTGGGATGTGGGAAATTTGAGTATCTACCCAATATACCTGCAAAGCTATGACTTTTCTTAAACATAGGGGCCATTTATTAAAACACCATACATATATGGTATGATAGTGCATCCTTTAATCCCAGTCCTCTGGGTGGCTGAGGCAGGAGGATTGCAAGTTCAAGGCCAGCCTAGGCAACTTAGTGACTTAGGGAACCCTGACATAAAATAAAAAGATAAAAAAGGGCCGAGGATGTAGCTCAGAGCAAAGGTCCTAAATGAAAGGGAGGTGGGAAACATACATAAATAAAATACATCCAAAAAGTCCAGGTGGAGCCAAACCAAGCTGGCCATGCAGTTTCCTCTAGGAGGGGCGGGGCTTCTGCTGCATCAGAGCCAGTGCCCAGCCTGCCAGTGCTCACACACTACTCACATAATGAAGCAAGTTACAGAAGAAAATCAAAGGAAGTTGTGCCACTGGGGAGCAAACCCAGGGCCTTCACGTTGAGCCACTTCACTAGCCCTTTTTATTTATTTACTTTTATTTTGAGACAAGCTCCCCCTAAGTTGCCAAGTTGCCCAGGCTGGGCTTGAACCAGTGATCCTCCCGCCTCAGCCTCCCAGACAGCTGGGATTACAGGTGTGCCACCAAATACAACATATTTATAAGTAAAATGTAAGGGAGCTGTGGGTGTAGCTCAGTGGCTAAAGACCTGTTCAGCACATGGGGTTCAATCTCTACCACTTAGGACACACTACAGACATTCTTTCTCTCTGTCTCTGTGTCTCTCTCTTTCTGTCTCACACACACACACACACAGCAAACAGGCTGGAGCCACAGCTGCACGAAGGAAGGCACAGACGCCAGGCACCCATGGAGGAGGAGGCCGGGCACGAGGGAGCACGAGCTGCAGGACTCTGGCCCTGCCCTGTCCCTCACCGCCAGGCTGAGCCCCGCACCCCGCGGGACCTCAGGCAGAGACCCCGGGGTGGGGCCGGGGCCGGGACGCTGCTCAGGGCTGAGCACATTCGGGTCTCTAGCTGATGCTATGCAGTCAAGTGCACGTTCAGAGCGTGTCATGCTGCTGCTCAAATGCTTCCCCAGAAGTCGGCTAGTAGAAATTCATGGCCACTGGGCTGTCTCCAAAGCACTTTTGCCATGAGGACCTTCTGTCCTCTCCCCAGGCAGAAGCTGAGATGTTTCCCTAGTCCAGGCCTGAGTCAGAGAACCTTGGTTCACAGGATCAATGCACTGCGAAATTTACCTGATGCCAGCGGGGTTCCTCTTTAAAGTGGCACGGCCAACACGTCCTCCCACGAGTGGTGAATAAGGGCAGACCCTTCCCCCCTGTCTTGCTGCTCCAGCACCACCAAGTTTTAAAGTTTGGCCAAGCTGGGCACAGTGACGCACATCTATAATCCCAGCACACAGGAGGCTGAGGCAGGAGGATCACTATGAGTTCAAGGTCAGCCTGGGCTACATTGCGAGTTCAGGGCCAGTATGGACTGTATACCAAGACCCCGTCTCAAAAATTCAAAAACAAATAAATAAATAAATAAAGCTTGGCCAGGAAAGAGACACTACAAATGTTTGGCAACAGAGCCTCTAGGGTTGACCTGGACCTGGGGCCAGGGCCCAGGGTGGCCCTGCAGGGACTTGGGCCTGGGCCGCTACTTGTCACTGTGGACAAGAGGAGAGGGTCACGCATCCCTCACAAAGGCAGCTGTTTGCAAAATGGCCATCACCTTTCCTGTGCCGGCATCCGCAGCATCTGCAATGGGACTTAGAGACGCCTGCCACCGAGGGTGGGGTCTGCCCTGCCCCCTTGAGTCTGGGCTGGCCACCTGCCTTGCTCTGGGTGTCAGGAGGTGGCACCAGTTTCATCCAGGTCTCAGTAGGTCTTCCCCTCCCTGCCAGATGTCACATGAGCCAGCCTGGGCTCGCCTACTGGGTTTCTGTCCCCTGAATTGATGGTCAAACCCCAAGCTCGGGAATGAGGCCATCCTAACCAGCCAGCTCCCCCCAGGGGACAATAGGGACACTGGTGATCCCAGCCCTATTCAGCTACATCTGGCCCAGAGAAACAAACTACCACTACCAGCTGACCTCAGACTCAGGAGCAAGAGCTAGACGGTGATTATTTTAAATTTTGGGGTGCCTGGTTACACACCAAAAGCTAACTGGTACAACTTGTAAAATAAAAATGGAAAGGAAACACACATGGCAAAAACAAGATGAGCTGAGCACAGTAGCACATGCTGTGATCTCCAATACTTGGGAGGCTGAGGCAGGAGGATCCCAATTTTGAGGCCAGGAGAGAGACCATGTCTCAAATAAAGCATTAAAAGCTCTGGAGGTAAAGCTTAGCAGCAGAGCACTTTTCTAGCGTGCACCAAGTCCTGGGCTCAATCCTTAGCACCCTCCCCAATGAAAAACTGTTGGAATGGCTCTCGTGTGACCCCTGTTGCCAAGGGCAGGGATGGGGGCTGCTCACACGCGCAGGTGCACCTTGTCCACCCACCTCGGGGGCCCTCCCGGAACTGCAGCTGGTACTTCTTGAGGACACGCAGCATGTACTGGTAGGCATTCCACGTGTTGTGGGCCACCAGCAGGTCCCGCTGGCCGGGCAGCAGCTTGATGAGGGCAGAGCAGGAGCCGGAGCCCAGGGTCGCCCTGGTCTTGGTCTTGTTCAGGGCTGGCTCTAGGTCCTCCAGATCGCCTGAGATCTGCAGCAGTCTGGGAAGGCCGGGCACCAGGTCACCAGGCCTGCTGCTCTGCACCTGGTTCACAGCTGGGGCTTGGTGGGGCCACAGACTGGCACAGGCCACAGGCCACAAAGAGCAAGGGCAGGGTGGTGAGCAGGTGGCACTTACAGGAACCCCAGAGGCTTGACAGAGAACTTCCCAGTGGGGAAGTTCAAGCGGCCCTCGTAGCTGTCCTCCAGGCCCTTCAGCTGCAGGAGGGTCAGCCTCACCTAGGGGAGGGACGGAGGGAGGGTCACAATGCCCCCTGAGGGCAGGGGCCTGGCCCAGGCATCTCCGCCAGAGCGGGGCAGGCCCACTTCACTGCTGGGCTCCAGCCAGCCTTGAGTCCTACATGCCAAGCACCTTCCTGCTTTCAGTGAGCAACTGCAAGGCCCGCCCTGGTGCCACCCCCAAGGCCCCCTGCTGAAAAGCCTGGTTCAAAAGCAGCTTCCTGCTGGAAGCCTCACAGCCCGGCCGGGCCCTCGGGCCGACACTCCCCACCCTGAGGTCAGGCACTGGCACACTGTGCCTCGGGTGCCTGCCGCCTGCAGCCCGCTTCTCTCCACTGCCACTGTGGTGCCCCATAGCCCTGAGTACTGGCACCTTCGCAGGGCATCGGCCTCTGCTACACGTGCACCAGGCACTTAGCAAGATGGTCGGATGGACGGAAGAACATGTAGATGGACGGGTGGATAAATGGATGTGTGGAGGGATGGATGAGTGGATGGGAGGGAGGGTAGGTGGGCGGATGGAAGACTAGAGGGATGGATGGATGGATGGATGGATGGATGGATGGATGGATGGACGGACGGACGGACGGACGGACGGGCGGTTAGGTGGGTGTATGAGTGTGTGCCGGGTGGGCAGATGGGTGGAGGAAGGGACGGCGGTGGTGATGTGCATGGGGAGGTAGAAGAGCCTGCTCTAGGGAGGGTACACTTAGGGATATGACAGTGGAAACTGTCCCAAGCGAGAGAAATGGCACAAACCCAGTCTAAGGTAGGCAGACGTGCAGCCAGGCACCCACAGCACTTCACAGCAATAAACTGTCCTGGGTAATTCACAGTTCACCCCTTGAGGTTTTTAAGGAATCTGTAAATTAGCTGACTTGTTTCTTCCTGACCAAGCCCATTGTCCAAGAGGAAAGTACCTGACCCAGACTCTCTGTTAGCTGCGGCCAAACAGCAGCTCACCCAAGGAAAGGAAAATGCAGTGCTCTAGGCCAGAACTCTCCCTGTGTTTCAGTCCAACCCCTGCAGCACTGCAATCACCCAACCACGCAGTCTCTGCAGTACACAGGTAAACAGAATCTTAAGGAGTAACTGTGTTCCTAGCTCTTCTTTGATAGAAGCAAGGCAGAGGGCTGACAGCGGGCGAGGAGGGACTGCTAGAGTCAGTCAAGTGCACAGACAGAGGGACGGGGGAGGTGCGGCAGGCGGGGGAAGGGCAGGTTGGACAGGAGGGCAGGGATGATCCATGCACCGGCTGAGCCGCTGGGCCGCCAGCAGGCGGGGTGGGTCCACCTGGTGCCAGTAGGGGGAGTCCCGGTGCAGCTCCATCTCCTGCTGCATCCACTCCAGGTTGGCCTCCAGGAAGCTCTTGAGCCTCTCGCAGTAGCCAACCTCGTACTCGAAGGGGCCACAGTAGTTCACCATCGTGTTCATCCAGTGCATGTAGATGAGCTGCGGGGTGAGGGGTCGGAGCTCAGGCTCAGCGGCCCAGGGCACCAGCCAAGGCTCCCACTGTCCCCTCCCTGGCAGCCTCCACCTGCCCAGCCCCACCCCTATCAGGGCCCAGCCCTACCGGGGTCTGCCCCTCCAGCAGCCTTGTCTACCCGACCCTGCACCTCCTCTCCTGGTCCCGGGGACCCAAGCTATCTATGTGTTTTACCAGATGGACAACTAATGTGTTTTCTAGTTTTGTTGTCTTTTGGGTTTTTGAGATATGATCTCACTATGTGGCCTAGAACTTGCGCTCCTCCTGCTTCAGCATCCCGGGTGCTGAGATTACAGGCGTGCCCACCACGCTGGGTTCCTAAATAATACTGTTTGAGTGGCTCCACATTCTGCTTTAAGCAGCAAGGCCACAGCAGGAAAGCAGACAGCAGGGCTCCCTGCTGACACTGGTTCCCACGGGGCCTCACTAGGCCGTGGGACCTGCCTGCCAGGGGCCACGTGGGCAAGCCTGGGCTGGTCTGTGGAGAAGAGGAGAGACCTTGTAGCCCTGCCTTGCCTGTCCCCGGAGGCGACAGAGAGCTGATCCCAGGCCCAGGAGTGAGGCCACCCAGCCATACACCCTTACCATTGCCATGCGGCCCGGCCATGGGCTGGGACCTCAGAACTTTGGACTAAGTAAACCTTGCTGCTTGTAAGCTAATTCTCTTGGGTGTTTCATGATAGTGACATGAAGCTGATTAACACCTGCATTTGACAGCTAAGGAAACTGAGGCACAGGCAAGCGCTTCACCCAGGCTCGCCTAGGTAGCGAGTCAAAGGACTAAGTTTTGAACCTATGCCAAGAAGCACACTTGTGATTCTCAAGCACTGAGTGCACCAGGCAAAGGTTGGGGTGACATCCGGCCATACCCCACCCACTGAAATGTCCCCGAGTCACATGTGCCAGTGAGAGAGCTGTGACGGTGCCCAGGTGCCACTTCACTGGGACACATCTGAATCCTGCTCAGCCATCAAGACCCCCGGCCCCCGTGCAACCCTGTCCTCCATTGGGCCGGACTTAGGGGACACAGCTGGGGTGCCAGTGTCCCCAAGTAGACCAGGTGCCCCTTAGAATTGATCTCCGCCTTGGGCAGCAAAGCCCAGGGTCTGACACTCGCTCAGACATGACGGCCCGCAGCCCTCTGACACAGTGAGCAGCTGCCAGGATGCCGTGTGTGGTTTACGAAGGGGTCTCACTGGAGCCTGGCCTCCTCCTCTCCCCCGGTCCACCTCATATTCACCCGAGATGCCCTACCAGACTCCCCTGCATCTGCACCGCACCCAGGTCCCATGGTGCTCTGGGGCTGCCTTGAACACTTCATCCTATCCCTGCATCACCTCCAGGACACATACTGGAGGAGAGGGGCAGCTAGTCCCCAGACGCATTCAGGTTGCACTCAACACTTGAACACCCACTTATTTTCCAGCCTGCAACCCGGCCCACCGAACAGGAGACAGCCATCATCTGCAGCCCCGCCCATGCTGGGTGGTGTCCACTGTTGACTTGGATAAGTATGACCATTTTTGTAAAGCTTAAAATCACGTAAAGCAAAATATGTTCTTGTTTTGTTTATTTGTTTGTTTGCTTGTTTTTTTGAGACAGGGTCTCACTATGCAGTTCAGGCTGGCCTTGAGCTCACTTTGTAGCCCAGGCTGGACTTGAACTCCAAACGATCCTCCTGCCTCAGCCTCCCAAGTGCTGGGATTACAGGTGTGCGCCACCATGCCCGGCTTAAAATATGTTGTTCTGAGATTCAGAGTCAGTTAAAATCAGATGAACAGTGAGCCAGGTGTGTTGATGCACACCTGTAGTCCTGGCACTCAGGAGGCTGAGCCAGGAGGATCACAAGTTTGAACCCAGACTAAACCACCCATAATGAAACCCTACCTCAAAAGGCAAAATAAAATCAAACAACCTTCCCAGGGAACTGTCTGGCAGGGGAGGAACTAGCTATGTCCCAGCTGCCCCGTCGTGGCCTCACCTCCTCCGACACAGAGGCCTCCACCACACCAGCTGCATAGGCCTGCAGGCTGTCATTGTAGCTGCCACTGGTGCCCAGCTCCAGGAAGGCCCACCTGGGGACAGGAGGGACAGAGTCAGCGCATGACCCACAGGAAGCCGCCATTGCCACCGTTCGATGCCGCCCGGGATGCCTGTTTTGTCCTCTGCCTTTGTGCCCTGTCTTCATGCGCTTGTCAGGCTAAGTCCCTAAAAGAAGAGCAGTTGGGTCAGAAGCACAAGGGATTCTATTTTATTTTACTATTTATGGGACTAGGGAATTGAATGCGGTAATACTATGCCACTGAACAACATCAGATTCTCAGCCCTTTTTATTTTGAGACAGGGTCTCACCAAGTTACCCAGGTGGACTCGAACTTGGGATCCTCCCGCCTCAGCCTCCCCAGGAGATGAGATTACAGGTGTGCATTGTGGTGCACAACCTTCTCAGCAGCGCTCTGGTAATACCAGCGTGGCCAGGCCTGCAGCCGTTATAATAGCGAATGGGCTGACTCCGCAAAGAACAAACTCCTGTTTTTCTGTTCTTCCTTATTTTGGTGTGTGTGTGTGTGTGATACTGGGCTGCAACCCAGGCCCTACTCCCTCATTTAAAAGGATTCCTGGCAGGAGGATCACCACAAGTTCCAGGCCAGTCTGGGATACACAGGGAGACCTTGCCCCAAAAGAAACAAACAAACAACAACAAAAAGAGCCCAATCAGTATTTTTTGTAAAGCTCAAAATCAAGTAAAGCAAAACAATATGTTTTGAGATTCAGACACATGCAGTTAAAATCAAGTGAACAATGAGGCAGGTCTCGTGGCGCACACCTGTAGTTCTGGCACTCAAGAGGCTCACCTCATGAAGGTGATAGTTGTAAATTCAAACAAGGGAAACCTGTTTGTTTGTTTGTTTGCTTGCTTTCACAGTGCTCAGGAGGAATGAGGGCCTTTGTACAGAACTACATATATCCCCAGCCCCTTTTAAATCTTTTTTTTTTTTTTTGGCTTTTGACACAGTGTAGCTCACGTTGTAGCCCAGGCTGGTCTTAAACTCACAACAATCCTCCTGCCTCAGCCTCCTGAGTGCTGGGATTACAGGCGTGCGCCACCACACCCAGCTTAGCCCTTTTAAATTTTGCCACAGATCTGCCTAACTCACTAAGTTGCCAAAGTAGGATTCAAACTTGCAATCCGCCTGCCTCAGCTTTGCAGAGTGCTGGCATTACCGGCATGCACCACTATGCCTGCCTAAAAATAATCTTTAAAGGCAATTTCTATTAAGAAAGCACGGCAAAAGCAAGATCTGAGAGACTGCCAAGGCTCCACCCCTGGAAGCTTTAGAAGGGAATTAAGCTCAGGTAAGACTGCCCAGGGCAAAGTGGGCTGAAGAGTCACCAGACCCCTTGAGGCAGGGTCTCCTGTGTACCCCAGACTGACCAGACTCTTTAGCCCAGGCAGGGACAGCTCTGTGAGGACGGCACTCTAGAGAGAAGAAAGCTCAAAGGACCTACACCTGTCCTTCAGGAAGGCAGCCTTTTCTGAGCACCCCTGGGTGTGAGACGAGGGACCATGAGGATGCATGGCCTTCAGGCCCAGAGTCAGAAGCTGTGGCTACCAGGGTGAGCCTGGGAAGGCTTCCCAGGAGAGGTAAAGCTGCTCTGGTTTTGAAGTTTAATTAGGAGTTTGCCAGGTAGAAAGATGAGGGAACATAAAAGAAGGACGCCTATGCCCTGAATGTTCCAAAGCAAAGAATGCTGCCGAGCCGGGGATAGAGCTCGGCGGCACAAGCGCCTGCCCGGCAAGCGCAAGGTCCTGGGTTCAATCCCCAGTAACACACACCCCCCCCC
>NW_004955482.1:9623988-9628428 GCF_000276665.1 Chinchilla lanigera | reverse complement strand
GAGACCAAGTCAGGACAGAGCGGAGGCCAATCCGGCCTGTGGTCAAGGGCTGAGGATGGAGGTATGATGGCTGCGCCTGTGAGATGAAGGCAGCACGCAGCTGCCCTGTAGTCACCGCCAGCGCTCCAATGAGTCTGGGAAGATAACAGATAACAGACACAGAAACAATGTAACAAATGCATAGAGGCAGCTGCCTGTAATTCCAGCACTTGGAAGGCTGAGGCAGGAGGATCCTCGCCAGCTCAAGGCCAGCTTGGGCTACAAAGTGAGCTCAAGGTCAGCCTGAACTGCATAGAGACCCTGTTTCAAAAAGACAAAAAAAAAAAAATGCATAGAAACAAGATAACAAAGAAAGGACTTGAATGGGCAACAAACACATAGAAAGAATGTGGTAAACACAAAGAAACAATGTAACAAACACAAAGACATATGTAACATCTATAGGAACAAATAGCAAGGAAATGTCCCAGTATAACAAACATATAGACAATGTAACAACTGCATGACCCCCCCCAAACATGTAGAAACAATGTGTCAAGCACATAGAAACAATATAACAAACACATGAAAAACCAACATAACAAACACATAGAAACAATGTAGTGAAGTGGGGGAAGAGGGTGGTGGCCCACCAGCACTCAGGAGGCTGAGGTAGGAGGATCACTGTGAGCTCTAGGCCAGCCTGGGCTACAAAGTGAGCTCAAGGCCAGTCTGAACTGCATAGGGAGGTCCTGTCTCAAAAAGACAAAAAAAAAAAAAAGGAAAAGAAAAGAAAGAAAAAGAAACAATGCAACCTGCACATAGCAATAATAAGAGGATTGTGAGACAGATGACCAGAACTCTGCCCCTTCCCCTGCCCCTTCCAGAAATGCCTTTGCTTTCCCCTGACTATGTACTTTGTCTACCACCTTGTTTTTCTACGAGATTAATATTAGCTAAGTGACTGTAGGTTGACTGCAGCTTGACCCAAGGTAGCCTACACCCAAGGTAACCTGCGGCGGGCAAGCCACTTGTTCAGACCGCTCCTGCCCTTCAGGGGCTTTCTCTCAATAAAACTTGCTACTCTTAACCTCTTTTGAGACTCTGCTATTGTTCTTCAGTGTCCTGAGACAGGCACATCTAACAGGTTAGGAGTTACTTCCCTGTAACAGAATGAGTTATGTGAGACATAGTTTAGGGGGAAATAGTTCTTGTCACAGAAAATTATGAATCATGAACTTCAGGCTAAAGTAACAGGAGAAAAACAAGCAAGGATATGAAGATTTTTCAAGTTCAAGGAGCAGCCAGGCGTGGTGGCGCACACCTGCAATCCTAGCACTCAGGAGGCTGAGGCAGGAGGATCGTTGTGAGTTTGAGACTAGCTTGGGCTACAAAGTGAGCTCAAAGGCCAGTCTGAACTGCATAGCGAGACCCTGTCTCAAAAAGACCTAAATAAATAAATAATTTCAAAGAGGGCCAGATGCGGTGGTACAAGCCTATGATCCCAGCTACTGGGGAGGTTGAGGCAGGAGGATTTCAAATGTAAGGCCAGCCTGGGCAACTTAGTAAAATCTTGTCTCAAAAAATAAATAAATAAATAAAAGAAATTCAGTGTGGCTTTCTCTAAACTGGGCAGAAAGGAGAAGCATAAATGAAGTGACGATTTCTGCCATTCATATCCTGCCCCTCCAGACACAGAACCATGCATAAGGAGCATAGGGACATAGTCATCACCTGCTCGCCCTTCTGGCCCTACTCCAGGGAGCAGCAGCATGATTCAGCCTAATGTGGGTTTCATGGACTTTGCCTGAGTCCTCAGAAACAGGTGTGGTGGCACCTGTGATCCCAGCACTCAGAAGGCTGAGGCAGGAGAATCACCATGAATTTGAGGCCACCCTGGAGTATATAGCAAGACCCTGTCTCAAGAAAAACAAAAAGAATCCAAAGAGATGGCATCTGCCCAGCCGTAAGTTTTTTAGGCGAAGGTGGGTGGAGAGGGTTCCCTGGTGGGGTTTCCTTAGCTCTGAGCTGCTGGTTGCCCTCTGAGGTCATCATGCTAAAAGCCTGCATAGGGGTCTGAATATAGACAGAGGATATTAAACCCAAGCCTGCCTTCTGCTACCCTGCCTGTCTTCCAGCCACAGTCCCCCCAACTGTAAATGGGAAGACCTGAACCTCAGCATCAGCCACTAGAATCCCTCCCGGCTGTCCTGATTGAGAACCTACAAGAGACTCTAACCCACTCACCTGTCAAAAGAAAAACTGTAGCCTAGGTGAGGTGGTGCACTCCTCTAATCCCAGCCCTCTGGGAGGCTGAGGCAGGAGGATCACAGGTTCAAGCTCAGCCCGGGCAACTTAGTGACTTAGCAAGATCCTGTCTCAAAATAAAAAGGGCTGGGGATGTGGCTCAGTGAGATGACCATGGATTAAACTTCCAGAAGGAAGAAAAATAAAAAAGACAAAAGAAACCACAGAGTGTTCATAACTTGATGTCCTTATTAAAGACTGTTCTTTATTCAGAGATTACATCCTTTCTGCCTGTTTGCTTCTCAAATTACTGACCTTAGGAGATAAATATGGTCAATAAATATTGTTTAGTTTTGGTTCTTAATGCACTTGCTTGACAAAAGATAAAAAGCTGGCAGCACTGCATTTCTTTCCCTAACAACCTCCCCCCTCCCCCCGCCACCGAAAATCCATTGGCCACACTGACTTTATTTTGTTTATTTATTTATGTATTTATTTTTGGCACCGGGAATTGAATTCAGGACATTACACTTGCTAGGCAGGCGCTTGTGCCACTGAGCTACATCTCTGGCCTGGCCACACTGATTTTATATCAGGGGCAGCTAATGGCTTTCAGGCAACTTGAGGGTCCAGTTATGGGGCCTCATGAGAAAGGAAATGTTTGAAAAAGCCAGACTGAGCTGAGCGAAGTGGTACATGTCTATAATCCCAGTAGTCTGGGAGGCTGAGGCAGGAAGATCTCAAATTTAAGCCTGGCAGCCAGGAGGGTTTAAGGGGAAGGAGAAGCCTGTAAGAGCCCTGGACTTACCTCCAGGCCTCAGTTTCCCCAACTGTCAAGTGGGGACAAGGGGCACCTGCTCCTTCCTTCCTGCAGTAGTGCTTTCCAGGATCCCACTGAACTTCCCTAGCCCTTCCAGCCCCACTGGGAGGTGAAGAAACAGGCTCAGAGTAGTGAGGGGTTCATCCAAAGTCACACAGCTGTGGAGTTAACCCAGTCAAGGAAGGTTTCTCCACTCCCATGGTTCCCATGACTGAGAGCCACAAGGCCTGAGGAAGCCTCCCCCAGCTAGCATCCAGGCAGTGATGTGTCTGGCCTTTTGGTTCTGCAGACAGGGCCAAAACCATGTGTGAGTCAGCAGAGAACAGCTCACCAGATCCCACAGCCCTGCCACCAATAAGCTCTGAGGGTTTTGGTTCTCTTTTTTCAGTACTGGGAGTTTGAACCCAGGGCTTTCACACTGAGCCACATCCGTAGCCCTTTTCTAATGTTGAGACATGGTCTTGCGAAGTCCGTAAATTGCCCAGGCTGGACTTGAAATTGTGATCCTCCCGCCTCAGCCTTCCCGAGTGCTGGGATTACAGGTGTGTTCCACCAAGCCTGGCCACCAGACACACAGCGCTGGCCCCTCCACAGATGTGAACCCACTCTGGCCTCCTCTCCTTGGGACCTGTCCCAGATTAGCCTCACCCAGTTCATATCTGCAGCAGCCTGGGGATGTCCTCAAAATGCCGCCTCCCCAAAGCCTGCAGGAATCAATCAGTGCATGCCAGCACCCTGGGGCAGCCCTGGGAGGAGGGCACACCTGCTGCAGGGACAAGGTCACCTGAGCCCCGAGACATGTCCAGGAAGGAGTGGAAGATTTGCAATGTTTGCATGGCACAGCCCAGACCCAGACGTTGAGGGGGATCCTCCCTGCCCACTGTCCCACAGAGCAGAGACCCACGCGCTGCTCGGTCCTGGGTCCCTGAGGCTAAGCACCAGGATCATGCACCCGTGCGAACACGCCTTGCACGGCCGTAAGGGGTGTCGCCCAACCGCCCCCGCTCAGCGCATCTTCAGGATCCGGGCCGGTGGTGCAGATGGTGCAGTGGGCGCCCAGAGGGCAGAGGAGTGAGGTGAAAGACGCGTTGGCGTGACAGCCTGGCTCCTCGCAAGCACAGTGATCAGCACCGTCAAGCCAAGGACTTCACCCTGGCCCGGGGCAGAGGAGAGGGAGGCCCAGGGCCCGCAGGGCACCACTGCGCCCACGTGAATTCAGGGCTCCTCCGCTGTCCGGTCCCTGGCACTAGCTTGTCGCCCGCTGTCCTGATTCTGCACCGGAGACGGGGTCTGGCGCCCAGCAGACGGGTCACAGAGACGCGGGCGTGGCGCGGCCTCCGGAGAGCTGCCCCGCACTCTGCGGCCGCGCAGGCCGGGGACGGGGGCCGCTCTCC
>NW_004955482.1:9621671-9623369 GCF_000276665.1 Chinchilla lanigera | reverse complement strand
GGGGTGGGCGGGGCCTGGGCGCGGTCGGGGGCGGGGCGTGGGAGCCCTTCCGGGGTGGGCGGGGCCTGGGCGCGGTCGGGGCGGGGCACCCTTGAAAGGGCCCGGGCGTTCCATTCCAAGACAATCCGTTTTCCCTCACTCCTCCTCGCACTTTTCACTTCACACGTCATGTCTCGAGAGGACTTGAACGAATAAAGCTCATATATTCTCTACCAATTGCTCATATTTTGTTACATCTAATTAGTCTTTTCTTCTTCTTGGTACTGGGTATTGGGCCCAGTGCCTTTGAACCAAGCTACATCCGGGGTTTTGCTAAATTGCCAAGATGCTCAGGTTGGGCTTGGAATCTTCCTGCTTCAGTCTTCCAGAGTGCTGGGATTACTCGCATGTGCCACCATGCCAGGTCTGAATATATTTCTGACTATGACACAGTGCCCAGGCCGTGACCCACCTGGGGACTGTCCTCTGTGGGGCCTTTTCCTGGCCAGCCTGTGTCTTGAGCGTCCCCTGGTAGAAGAGACATGTTGATCCACAGGGAAGCGCTGTGTCCCTAGATGTGGGGGGCAGGTAGCAGACTGCCTGGCATGTACGACCTGTCGGGACCGAGTGGTGGTCATGGTAACAACAGTAACAGAACCGAATCACGGCACATCTCCCATGGGCCCAGCCTGTCTAGGCCCAGGGGACAGGACAGTGAATGAGGTGGACAAAATCCCAGCCCCTGGGTGACCCTCATCCACGCCCAAAGACGGGAAAACCAGTGGCAAACTTAAAAACTGATAAAGGCTATGTCAGGTGACCAGGGCTATAGCTCAGTGGCATAGTGCCTTGCTTAGCAGGTGCAAGGTCCTGAGTTCAATTCCCGATACCAAAAAAAAAAAAAGACCTAATCTAAAAACAATGTCACTCTGGGCATAGTGGCGCATGCCTGTAATCCCAGCACTAGGGAGGCTGAGGCAGGAGGATCCTCAAGAGTTCGAGACCAGCCTGGGCTACAAAGTGAGCTCAAGGCCAGCCTGGACTGCATAGTGAGACCCTGTCTCAAAAAGACAAAAATAAATAAATAAATAAAAATAAAGATTATGTCAGATAGAAACAAGGGATGACAATGGAGCCAGACCCTGAAGGAGGGGGAGCCCTGGGGAGGTAATGGGGAACAGCCCGCCTGGAGGAGACAGCAGTAAGTACAAAGGGCCTGTGGCAGGAAATAGCCAGGGATCACGGCAGGAACAGAGGGGCAAGGTCTCACATTGCTGCCCAGAGAAGACACAAACTCATGATCTCCTGCCTCAGATTCCCGAGGGCTGGGATTGCAGGTGTGTGCTACTACGTCTAGCTCAGTCCTTTGGCATGAATACCAATCAGGAGTATCATCTGGGGATTGTTCGCTGTAGACATTTTCTGTTGCAGAATCCTCCCAGCCACCTAAGAAGTTCCACAACTGCTGTCCCTACTTTACATCTGGAAAAACTGAGGCCATTTGAAATTTATCAGGAGCCAGGAGGCTGAGGCAGGAGGATCACTGGGAGTTCGAGGCCAGCCTGGGCTACAAAGTGAGCTCAAGGCCAGCGTGAACTGCATAGCGAGACCCTGTCTCAAAAAGACAAAACAAACAAAAAACACCAAACTAGCCTGGCGTGGTGGCACATGCCTGTAATTCCCGCACTCAGGAGGCTGAGGCAGGAGGATTGTTGTGAG
>NW_004955482.1:9489619-9621086 GCF_000276665.1 Chinchilla lanigera | reverse complement strand
TTTTGTCTTTTTGAGACAGGGTCTCACTATGCAGTTCAGGCTGGCCTTGAGCTCACTTTGTAGCCCAGGCTGGCCTCAAACTTGCAGTGATTCTCCTGCCTCAGCCTCCCAAGTGCTGGGATTATAGGCATGTGCTACCATGCCCTGCCTTACTTTTTAAATCTTTTAAAAATTTTTTATTTCTTTTATATTTTTGAGACAGGGCCTTGCTGTGTAGTTCAGGCTGGCCTTGAACTCATGATGATTTTCCTGCCTCAGCCTCATGAATACTGGAATTATAGGCATGTGCCACCACACCTGACTGCCTGCTCTGTCACTGTTATACTTTGTGTAGGTTCGGAGTCCTAAAGTAGAGGGTTCATTGGCTGCAGAGCAGTAGTTCAGTCTAATTTCCCCATGTTGAGCATGTAGGTTACTTCCAACTACTGCAGAATTGTTTTGTTTTAGGGTTTGGGTTTTTTGTTTGTTTTTTGTTTCGGATTTTTTGACGCAGGGTCTCGATATGTAGTTCAGGCTGGCCTTGAACTCACTATGTGGCCCAGGCTGATCTCAAACTCATGGCGATCCTCCTGTCTTAGCCTCCCAAGTGCTGGGATTACAGGTGTGTGCCACCATGCCCTGCTCTTCACTGCAGAATTGTGACGGTTGCACCAGAGACCATTCTTGTGCTTATAGCATCAGCCAGTTTCATTTTCACAAAAGCTTCAGGTGGGGCAAAGGGTTCAAGTGTTTTCAAATCTCTAAAAATGGACATTAAACCGGGTATGGTGATACACACCTGTAATTCCAGCATTCGAGAGGCTGAGGCAGGAGGATCATTGTGAGTTTGAGACCAGCCTGGGCTACAAAGCGAGCTCAAGGCCAACCTGAACTGCAGGTGAGACCCTGTCTCAAAAAGACAAAAGAAAGAAAAAGAAAAAAAAATAAAGGTGGACACTGACCAGTTGTCAATTCACCTCCAGACACCCTCTAGGAGTGTCAATAAAAATATTCCAAACTGTGTGTGTGATGATACAGGCCTGGAATCCCAGCACTCAGGAGGCTGAGGCAGGAGGATCGTGAATTTAAGGCCAGCCTGTTTAGTGAGACAAAACAAAACAAAACCAGTCTAAAAGTCTCCTCACAGAGGCTGGGTGTAGCTCAGTGATAAGCATTTGCCAAACATGTGCAAAGCCCTGGATTGCAACCCCAGAACAACAACAAAAAGACTCCTCTTGCACAGCTGGTACTGTTCGCTGTTCCTGGGGTCACCATGACAGTAGTGAGCGCCCCGTCTTTGGGGCTTGTAAGTAGGTGGTATGGGACTATTTGCCCAGAGCTGCAGGGATCAGCAGGAAGGTTCACTTTAGTTAACAGTGAGGCCTGCTAGGCATGGTTGTGCAAGCCTATAATCCCAGCACTTGGGAGGCTGAAGCAAGAGGATTGCCACAAGTTCAAGGCCAGCCGAGGCTACAGAGTGAGTTCAAGTCCAACCTGAACGGCATAGTAAGACCCTGTCTCAGACAAACAAACAGACAATGAAACAGTGAGGCCCAAGCAGGCCCCTCCACATCCCCAGCCTCAGACTGAAACGTCTACTTCTTTGCCCTCTTGAGGTTCCCTCTTCTTGGGTCCCAGCAATGTGTCAGGAACTACTGCCCCCACCCCAGGTCTCTAACAGGGGTGTGCAGAATGTGGGGCAAGCCTGGCCTCCCCTGCAGGGACACATGGTGCCCAGCCCGAGTAGGGAAGCGGACTCAACCAAGGTCACTCATTCCTAGGCACAGCTCTGCCTCTGCCGCTTCCCAGCTGGTGGCCTGAGTACAGGTGGTTTCCCTTCCTGGGGAAATGGGGATCACTCTAACCCTCACCCATAGGATTGTCACGAGCATATGCAGCATATGTGTAAATCTTCACTATAGAGCTGGGCCTGGTGGCACATGTCTATAATCCCAGCAATCAGGAGGCTGAGGCAGGAGGATCACCCTGAGTTCAAGGCCAGCCTGAGCTACATAGTGAGACCAAGCCCAGCCTGAATTACATAATGAGACCCTGTCTCAAAAAAAAAGAGCTGAGGACAAGGTCAGTCCACATGCGACCCTGTAGGCAGCTGTCTACCGAAGGGAACTGAGGGTCCGTTCCCCTCCGCCCTCTAAAATACAATCCCCTTCCACTGCTCACTGTGCCACTTGGACACTCCAAGTGTCACCTATGTGGACAAAGGCATGGTGGCAGTTCTTGTTTGCCAATTATGATCACCTCCAGGTCTGGAGTGTCACATTCTCCTCCTAGCACGTGACAGATATGTCACCCTGGAGATGTAGGGCATTTCCTCTCCTTGAATCCAAGTGGCTCTGTAACCAGGGTAAGGAGACACTGTGTGACCCAGTATCACTTCCGCAGCTAAGTCATACGAGACAGTAGAGCTTCCTTCTGCTCTCTGGCCCCCAGTGGCCCCCAGGGGCCTGGTTCCAGGACACACCATTTAAGGAGGCTCAAGAGGGGCCCAGCAATCAGCTCCTGCAGAGGGGCGGTGTGGAGTAGCCCCCAGTGCTCTGTCCTGGGGCCTCTGACTCAAGCCCAGACCCAGCACCCTGATCCTTTCATGACCTTCAGAAGCGCGGACAGGGAGCTGGGTGTGGTGGTTCACAACTGCGATCCCAGCACTCTGGGTGGCTGTGGCAGGAGGATCTCGAGTTCCAGTCCAGCCTGGGCAATTTAGCAGCTCATGGAGACGCTGTCTCAAAATAAAAATTAAGAAGGGCTGCGGGTGTAGCTCAGTGCAAAGGCCCTGGGCTCAATCGCCAGTACCACAAAAAATCAGTAAGTTAATACATAAAGTGCTTTGTGTTCAGTGTCTACCCCCAGGGATGGCTCGGTACACAGCAAGACCCCTGGCCATCAGGGTGGGGTAGATGAGGCCTGCCTTCCTCTCCTTGATCTCCCTCCCTGTCCCCAGGCCCGTCCCCTCCCTCAGCCTCTCTGCTCTCAACTCCGGCCCCTCCCCCCCGCTGGACCCCCGCCCCCCTCCCCCCTGGGAGCTGCAGGCCCAGCTGATCTGCCAAGGTGAGGCTAGCTGCTGTCCAAGCACCCGCGTCCCCGCGTTAGACCCCTAGGAGGGACGGAGGACTTGGGCTCCAGTCTCAGCAGTTCAGCACTTCCTCCCAGGCAGATGACCAAGGGCAGCTGTCCCCAGCAGCGCAGGACGCTCCCACTCTGGACACTGGCCGCTGGACTGGGAGGGCTGGCTCTTGCTGTGACGGCAGGGGTTAAGGGGAGCGGCCGCGGGGGCTTCTGGGGAAGGGGTGTCCTGGGAGAGCCGGTGTAACTCGGTGTTGAGCGTGGGGCGGGAGGGGGGACTTGAGGATTTAGACACAGGACCCGGACCCCACGAGGCAGGTGCCATTGCCATCCTCATGTTACAGGAAGGAAACCGTGCTGGGGGAGGGGGGTCAGGCGTGACGAAAGTCAGAGAAACCCAGTGTTCTGCCGTTCAGTTGCTCAAGCTGGGTTCGAACTTGACATGCTCCTGCCTCAGCCTCCTGAAGTGCTGACACTGAGATTCTTCTTCACACATTCACTCCCAGAGGAAGTTTGACACCCTCTCCCCGACCCCATCCTCTGGAAGCGGGCAGGCAGTCTCCTGGATTTGCCCTGTAACTGTCCCCTCTCAGCCTCCAGTTGTCTTCTCCACTGAGTTTCGTCTGCTTTCACCTCAGCTTCTGCTTTCGTGGTGAAAGCAGAAACCACAGGCTGGGCTCCCAGGCGAGATGGAGGATGGGGACCGGGCCGCCTCCCCGTCTCGAGAGCCTGTACCTTTAAGAGTGGGGGCGGGGCGACCTCTATGGGGCGTGCCCGTGGCCCCGCCCATTTGGGGCGTGGCGTAGGCGGGGCGGCAGCGCCGGCTCAGCACTGTCGCTATTGGGCCGCCTTGGTCGCGGCGCCCGGGTCGGCGATCTGTCTGAGCCGAGGTCGCGCGGGACGGGCTACTGGAGGGGACCGGGCTGCCCCGAGGCCCGGTGGGACCGAGGTTGGGCGTTTGAGGCTCCAGGCGCGGCCGAGGTAAGCGAAGTCGCCCTGCACCCCACCCCGCACCCCAAGTTTAACTTCTCAACATGCGTCCAGACGGAGCCAAAGACGTCCCGGGTCGCGGCCCTCGCTCCCAAGCGCAGCCGGGTTCCTTCGTCCCTTCCCAATGCTCGCCCAGGCCAGGCATGCAAGCAGAAGGCGCTCACTGAATGCTTATCAGAGATGAATGAAAGAACCGGGCGGCTCGCAGGGCGTGGTGCTCACGCCGGAGGCTGAGGCAGGAGGACTGCCACAAGTTCGAGGCTAACCTGGGTTACGTAGTGAGTTCAAGGCCAGCCTGAACTACGTAGTGAGACCCGGTCTCAAAAAAGAAAGAAATCGGCGGCCAGTAGAGGCAAGAAGCCCACCAGGGATCTAGTGGGGGGCCGCGGGGTGCAGCTCTGTGTGTTCCGCACCCCCAGAGTCTGTGTCCATTTCGCAGAGGAGGGTCAGACCCAGAGAGGTGGGTTGAGCTTCCCGAGGCAGCACAGGGCGTAGGCGATTGAGGCCCGCGTGCTTCTCAGGCGGCAAGGTGCAGAGTGGAGCTGAGGTCCGGACCGGAAGGACAGTGAGGAGCAATGCGGGGCAGGGGCCCTCCGGTCCCTGCTGCCCCTCCCGCCTCCAGCTGCCAGGACACTGGGAAACATTTGGGCAAAGAATTACAAGAGAGAGAGAGATACTCCAAAACATTGTTTCACGAACTTTGTTTTTCCTGATTGCAGAACAGGTGGGAAAGCACACAAAGCATTTACCAGAGTTGTGTTTTCCCAGTTTATTTCTTTTTTTAATTTTTAAAAATTTTTTCTTTTTTTTGGTCTTTTTGAGACAGGATCTCTCTGAGCAGTTCAGGCCGGCCATGAGCTCACTTTGTAGCCCAGGCTGGTCTCCAACTTGCAACTACCCTCCTGCCTCAGCCTCCCCAGTGCTGGGATTACAGGTGTGCGCCACCGTGCCCAGTGTGTTTTCCCAGTTTAATCCCCCCTCTTTTGGATTTTTGAGACAGGATTTTGCTATGTATCTCAGGCTGGGTGCAAATTTACACCCCTCCTGACTCAGCCTCCCAAGTGCTGGGATTACAGGTGTTTGCCTCCTCTCCCAGTTCTCTGAAGAAAAAATAAAGCCCTTTCCCCCTGATGTCGAGGGAAGAGGTAGAGGCTGTTTCTGCTGCCAGCGTTGTGTGGCCTTGAACAATTAATTCATTTCCCTCTGGAGCCCATGTCTGGCCATGTGACCTCCCTGCTGTGTGTCTCGGGTCACTGGCAGAGCTCCTCTGAGCCCCAACCCCTCAGTGAGGCAGTGAGGCCTCAGGGGGAGGGTCTGGGAGTGGCTTCACCTTGCCCTGCCTCAGGATGCCCGTTTGTAAAGTGGGGGTAATACTGGTGCCCCTGTGGGCCTGGGTACAGTGTGGTTACTGGAGGTCATCCCTGCAACCTGCTCCATTCATTACAAATGAACAACAGCATTGCTCTGAGCCAGGTGTGGTGGTGCACACCTATAATCCCAGTGCTCTAGGAGGCTGAGGCAGGAGAATTGCAAACGCAAGCCCATCCTGGGCCATTTAAAGATTTATCAAGACCCGTGTCTCAAATTTAAAAAAATGACAAGGACTGAGGATTTACTTCAGTGGGAAGACCCTTGGTTTAATCCCCAGGCTCACCTGCTGTTCTGCCGGCTGTGAAACAGGACAAGCCCACCCCAAAGTGAGCTTCCCCACCCGCCACCGCCACTTCCCACATTCCTCTCCCCAGGCCCAGGGGAAGAGGAAAAGGCCAGGGAGGGTGATGGACGCTGCTGGAGGGAGCCCCTGGCTGCCCCCACCTCGGGCTGCTGCTCTGTGCTTGGCTTTCTTGTGCTGGGGATGCGGACAGGGCAGCCTGGGCCCTTCTGCCGGGTCCTCCCCCGTGGTGACGCCGCCTCCTCTTCCCGCCTCTTCGCCCTGCCTGCAGCTGCTGGATCCCTGAGCTAAAGCTGGCAGGGGAGGCAGGTGAGGACCGGGCCTGGGGCCGATGGCCGGCACGTGGCCGGACCCGCCCGGGCTGCTGAGCTGGCTCTGCGTGCTGCTGATGGCAGAGACGGCATCTGGGAGCCCGTCCACAGGGACTCCCCAGTTTCCAGCTGCAGGTGTCGGCCGGACCCCCACGGTGGATGTGAGTATGTGACCTGGAGCCGGGGTGGAAGGGTGGTGGGTGGGGAGGGCGTTCATCCCATCGGCTTACACTTCTTGAGATGCTCAGGGCCAAGCATGGAGTTGAAGCCTGCCATGTACCAGGAAACAGTAGAGACCAAGTCCTCGCCTCATGGAGCTCACGGTCTCTGCAGCAGGCAGATAAAAAAGTAAATTGAAACTGGGTATGGTGGTATTTGACCAAAATCCCAGCTACTGGGAAGGCTGAGGCAGGAGGATTCCAATTTTGAGGCCAGCGTGGATAAGTTGGTGAAAGCCTGGCCCAACATAAAAATTAAAAAGGAGTGGGCAGCGTGGTGGTACGCATGTGTAATCCCAGCACTCTGGGAGGCTGAGGCAGGAGGTGCCAGGTGCACCACCTGGGCACCCTTTAGGGACACCTTGTCTCAAAATAAAAAATTTTCTCAAGGATTGGGCATGTAGCTTAGTGTAAAGGTACTGGGTTCAATCCCCAATATCATAAAAGCAAACAAATATTTTAAAGGATTGGGGATGCAGCTCAGTGGCAGAGGCCTTGCTTAGCATATGTGAGGCCTGAGTTCCACCCTTGGTCCTGGAAGAAAAAGAAGAAATGAACATGAATGGCAGCTGGGGATGTAGCTCAGCTGCACTAACGCCTGCCTGGCAAGCGCAAGGTCCTGAGTTTGATTCCCGGTACCAAAAAAAACAAGTCACCTTTGGGCTGGGGACATAGCTCAGTGGCATAAGTACCTGCCTGGCAAGCGCAAGGTCCTGAGTTCGATTCCTGGTGCCAAAAAAAGAAGTGAACATGAGCAGCCAGGTGGTAACGTGCTGAGCCTCCCACAGACAGTAGATGAAGGGAAGTGATGGGGGATGGTGTGCCCAGCTAATTCAGGGTGGGGGTCCCTGGTGGCCTGTGTGAGGAAGCCTGGCATGGAGACGGGAAGGCATTTACACAGCTGTCTGAGAAGAACATTCCCGACAAAGGGAACAGCACGTGCAAAGGCCCAGGGGCAGGAGCAAGCCTGGTGTGCTTCCAAAGTAGCTAAGAGGCCAGAATGGCTGAGATGGGTGACTGGAGAGAAGATTGTTGGTGGAGCAATCAGAAAGGACTTTGGGGCTGGGCTGAGGCTAGGAGGTGAGAATGATTTACCATGGAGGGTTTGAGCAGCAGGGTGTCAAAACCTGATTTATATTTTTAAGGATCTCTGGCTGCTGTGGGGAGAATGGATTGAGCAGGGAGAGGGGAGTAGCCAGGAGACTGGTAGGAGGTCCCTACCACCATGGGGGTGAGCAACACCTGGAACAGAGGGAGGATTTGGAGTAAATGTTGCACAGGACCTACTGATAGATCAGAAGAGCATAGTGGTGGGAGAAATAAGTCGGCCAGGTGCGGTGGCACACATCTGTAATCCCAGCACTTGGGAGGCTGAGGCAGGAGGACCATGAGTTCAAGGCCAGCCTGGGCTAGAGTGAGGATCCTGTCCTAAAAAATCTAAATAAAGAATGAAGGAAAAAAGAGGAAGAGAAAGAACAAAACCCACAAGATAACTTCAGCTGGTAACAAGTAAAACAAAACAGAGGTGGGGATGTGATAGAGAGAGATGGGGCAGGGGCAGCTGCTTTGCTCTCTGAGGAGGTGATGTTTTGAACTAGATCTGGATGCTTCATGAAGATGTGGGGGATGAGTAGTGTATGCAGAGGGGGACCCACAGGTGCCAGGAAGCAGGAGAGTTAACGGGGCCACATCACGCAGGCCATGTGGGCCCCTGTGCAGACTTGGGTTGCTCCAGGGGTGCGGTGGGAGACAGCAGGATTTACAGGGCAGCTGGGAGTGGTCTGTTTTTACAGGCACCTGCTTGCTGCTTCCTCAGCAGAATATGGGACAGGGAGCCAGCTGCGGCTGTCCTGGTGAGGCAGTGGCAGTGGCCTTGGCTGGGTTCTGGCTGGGGAGTTAGGGAAGCAAGAGGAGCAGCGCCAGTCGCCCTTAGCCAGGCTGGCATCAGCCACGTGGGCCCAGGGGCTGGCGGGAAAGAGGAGGGTCGGGAAGATGTCTGCTCAGGGTGGACAGGACAGGAATGTGACATGGCCAAAGCTGCTGGACACCGAGGGCCACCAGGGGCTGAGCAGCCACGAGAGAGGACAGGGCCACCGTGCCCACCCGGGTGAGGGCGGTAGCAGCCAGCTCTGCAGCACACTGTGCCTGGCGCTCTTCCAAGCTCAGGTGACTCACGGTCTCAGGAGTCAGGACTGCAGCCCGAAGGTCAAGCGCATGCCTGTCCTCGCTTTTGTACAGCCCAGGCGCTGAAAATAGCGTTTATGTCTTTATATGACTCGGGGTACTGTCTCACACCACAGAGATGATGTGAGGTTTCAGATTTCAGGGTCCATAAAAGGTGTGTTGGCACACAGCCAGGCCTATCATTTGCAGATTGTGGGCGGAACCCACATTTACATATGGTGGGTGGAGTTTCTCATTTATACCTCGTGGGCAGAGCCTCTTATTTACGTATTGTGGGCCCTTTATATATTGTAGTTTTTCATGCTGTAACACAATCACATGTCCTGAAAAGGGGAAAATATTTGGCCCTTAATAGTGGTGGTGAATGCCTATAACCTCAGCATTTGGGAGGCTAAGGCAGGATTGACACAAGTTCTAGGCCAGCCTGCACTACATAGTGACACTGTCTCAAAAAAAAACAAAACCACAAACTTATTATCTTACAAGTTCTAGTGCTCAGAAGCCTTAACTGGTTTCTTGGGGCTAACATCAAGGTCGTGGCTGGCTGGTTCCTCCCAGTGACTGAGTGGGGAAGAATGCGTCCCAGTCTTTCCGGCTCTCACCGAGTAGCTCAGGCTGGCCTTGCGCTCAGTGTATTGCCCAGGTTGGCCTTGAGCTCAGAAGCATCCTCCTGTCTCAGCCTCCCAAATGCTAGGATTACAGCCCCCTCCTCCCGCTTGTCAGATCCCTTAGGATTCCTTTGGGCCCAGGCAATCCAGAATCATTTTCCTTCCCATCTCAAGTTACTCAGTGGAATCACAGACTTGGCTATGGATGGTAACAGATTCACAGGTTCCGGGGATTTGGATCTTTGGGGGCAAGATGGGGAAGGATGAGGCTGTGACCCCCCCCCCCCCGCCCTTGGGGCTACATTTGCATAATGAAGTAGCTTTGGCTGTCAGTCATGACATTTGGGGACAGCATGTAGAGTATAAAATCCCAGGCCTTTCTTTCTTTATTTTTATCTTTTATTTATTTATTTATTTATTTGCATCATGTCATCACCGAAGCGGGGCCTTTCTTGATAGCTGCTAACACACGGAAAGGATCCTTGATTTCCTAGCTGTTGAACTATTCACCTTTTCGTGGAGCTGGGGGACTTTGGCAGTCTGCATCCTATGTGAGGCTATGGACATATGTGATATCAGGGGGACAGTGGCCAGAGCAGATCTGATGAAGACTGCACTGCAGCTGAGGAAGCCACAGCCCACAGACGCCCAGGAGATCACACAGCGAGCTGGTGGCCCAGCCAGGTCTCACATAAGGGGCTCCTGCACCCGCTGTCTTTGTCTGGCGCAGGGTTGCAAAAACGGTGGCCGTATCAGGAGCGGGTTCAGCCAGCTGTAGCACTTTCCTTTCTGCAGGCTGTGTGGGGTGTGTAAAGGGAACAGCTCCAAGAGGGATGCAATTCCCAGCCCACCGCAGCGCCTGTCCTTAGGACTCTTCCTCCCCTGCCCGGCTGGCTTCCCGTGCACTCTGACCCCTGTCCCCGCTGCTCCTGGGGTCCCCTGGGGCTGGGGAAGAGGGTGTCGGCCCAGAGTAGACTACCTTCCTTGCCACACACGCTGGCAGGCCTGGGGCTTGGGGCCTGGGGAGGGGGCTTTGGCGGGGCTGGGGGCCACATGCCGTGCGCAGGAAGTTGCTCCTGGAGGCCCTGCCCGGCTGACTCATCTCTGGCAGGCTGGGGAGTGGTTCCTGGTCCTCTTCGCTGACGCTGGGGACCTGCAGGAGGCAGGGGGAGGGCAGGAAGTGGAGCAGAGCCCAAGGAAGAGGCTGTGTCCAATCCATTGGGCAATGCATTTCTCCAAGAGCTGCGGCCAGTAACTGTCACGCACAGCCAGTCTGAAGCTGTTGGGGTAGTGTGTGTGGCCTGGGGACAGCCACTTTGCCTCTGTGCCTCTGTTTTCTCATCTTGGAAGTGGAAAACAATTCTTTAAAAAGTAAATATATTTAATAGTTGTATGAAAAAAGGGAAGTGGGCCGGAGAAGATTTGTTTTATTTTGCCTTTTTTTTTTTTTTTTTTGGTCTGTTTTGTCTCGCTATGCGGTTCAGGCTGGCCTTGAGCTCGCTTTGTAGCCCAGGCTGGTCTTAAACTCGCAACCATCCTCCTGCCTCAGCCTACCAAGTGCTGGGATTACAGGGGTGCGCCACCATGCCGTTATTTTATCTTTTTGAGACAGGGTTTCGCTATGCCGTTCAAGCTGTCCTTGAGCTCACTTTGTAGCCCAAGCTGGTCTCAAACTCACAACGATCTTCCTACCTCAGCCTCTCCCCAGTGCTGGGACTACAGGCCGGCCCCACCACACCCAGTTTCAAGTGAAAATAATTGTGCCAACCTCCCAAGTCTCTTAGGAAGACCCAGTGAGGTGAAGTGAGTAGGCTCCTTCTGGGCCAGGCCCTGGGCCAGGGTTTGGTGAGAAAGGAGAAACTGAACAAGTCTACAGACAGCTGCGTGATTTCAAAACATGACCAGTACCTTGTGGAAGATCTGGGCTGAAGGGCGCCAGTGACAATTTGTGTGCGTTTGGCTTAGCTAGGCTGGTAGCAATCTGGGAGGGCTTCCTGGAAGAAGTGTTTTTGGGAACCCAGAGTTATAGGATGAATGTGGTAGGCTGGAGGAACAGCTCCTGCAAAAGCTGTAGGTAGGTGTTGCTTTTTTGTGCCCTACCACAGAGTCATACCCCAGGCCCCAGAGGTGCATTTTTAAATCCCTGCTGCTAAGACTGGAGGTCAGGAGGCCAGATGGGAGCCTCTGCAGGGCAGAGATGGATGGAAGGGATGGATTCAAGTTTTGAGAGAAACAGCCAGGCATGGTGGTGCATGGCTGTAATCCCAGCACCCAGGAGGCTGAGGCAGGAGGATCGCTTCGAGTTCGAGTCCAGGCTAGGCTGCAAAGGGAGTTCAAGACCAGCCTGAACTACAGACCTCTGCCTCAAGCACCCCCTTCCCCAATAAATAAAATAAAAAAGGAAAAAACATAAAAACTTAGGGCAGGGGTGTGAATGGTAGAACTTGTGTCTAGCATGCTGCAGAGGCCTGGTTTCAATCCCCAGCACCAGACAAACAAAGAAAGCCCGAATGTTACCACTGTAGCCAGCGATTACGGAGCATCTAAAGCCCAGAGCGGAAGTGGCCCTGCTCCTGTGCAGCTTCCCGCTTCCTGGGTAGCCTGCGCTCCCTGGCAAAGTCCAAAGCCCAGGCAGAGCCAGGGGCCTCTGCCAAGAGGCGCATCGTCCTGCTCCAGTGGGGAAGGGGCCTGGCCCGACTTTGTTCTAGGGTGGGACTTTCGCTTGGGGGCTGGGTGGAGCTGTGGAGGATCTGGAGCAGAAATCCCCGCCTTGCTCCTGTGTGAGTTTTGTTTCTGCATTTTGCGGTGTTAGGGATGGAACGCAGCGCCTTACACGGGGGACTTGCACTTGCCAGG
Organism: Chinchilla lanigera; assembly: GCF_000276665.1. Lineage (NCBI taxonomy): Eukaryota > Metazoa > Chordata > Mammalia > Rodentia > Chinchillidae > Chinchilla > Chinchilla lanigera. The sequence continues at coordinate 9,609,187 of NW_004955482.1, read as the reverse complement.
CATGCGCTGTGCCGCTGAGCTATAGCCCCAGCCCTACCCAGCACTTTTTATTTTGTTTTGAGACGGGGTCTCACTAAGTCACCCAGGCTGGCCTGGAACCTTACAATCTTCTTGCCTCGGCCTCCTAAAGAGCTGGGGTCTCAGGCTTGTGCCAGCTTGTCTGGCTGCATGTGCCAGGTTTTGTTTGTGCCGTCACCCACTCACAGCGCCTTAGGTTCCTCCCAGACACTCTGGCCGCTGCACATAATGCTGCGGTGTGCATGGACGGAGGAGCATCTCCGAGGCGCCCCTCGGCGGACTCCCGGAAGTAAGACTGCCGGCGTGGCTTTGGGGAGCCGCTGTCCTGTGGGCCACAGACTTTCGTGCCGGTGGTGCACAAAGGTTCCAGTTTCTCCACGTTTACCAACATTTGTTATTTCCTGACTTTTCGTTGTTGCTGGGGAGGGAACTCAGAGTGTCACTAAGTTGCCCAGGCTGGCCTTGAACTTGCAACTGCCTACCTGCAGTGTTTTCCAGAAAAGTAGCTGCGGCTTTGATGCTGCTCTTAAAAATGCTGAGGCTGGGCATGGTGGCGCATGCGTGTGATCCCAGCACTTGGGAGGCTGAGGCAGGAGGATCACTGTAAGTTTGAGGCCAGCCTGAACTGCATAGTGAGACCCTGTCTCAAAAAAAAAAAAAAAAAAAAAAAAAAAATGCTATGGCTCCGCAATGGAGATGCTCATGTCCCTGTGGTGACTGTGTGGGTGTGACTCATTTCACAATGTCACAGTGAAATTCCTTGCTCAGGATTCGCTCAGCACATGTGAGACTCCTGTGTCAGAGAGTTCTAGAGGCGAAAGAGCTGAGTCTGAACACATCCTAGTCTAGCAGTCTTTAGAAGCAGATCCAGAGAGACTTGGGCAGGAGTATGGAAGACAAGTATACAAACAGAGAAGCAAGCCAGCATGGTGGCACATGCCTGTAACCCCAGCTCCTCGGGAGGCTGAGGCAGGAGGATCACTGTGAGTTCAGGTCCAGCCTGGGCAAGACGTTGTCTCAAGAAATCAAAACCAACCAACCAAAAACAACAACAACAACAAACAGCAGGTCTAGCACCTCCAGTGTGACTCTGCCACTGCGTGGACACTGGAACTTGGCTGTAGTCTCCTCCCTATATAGCAAGCCTGATAGCGGTACCTTCCTCAAAGGTTTGCTGTGCAGATTAATTCAGACATGTTAAACTCGTACCTATGTGCCTGGCCTACTGACACCACTCCACCTGCCCTGGCTTATATGATGTGTTTATGTTATGTCTATCAATATATGACGCATAAAGTGGTAAAAGCCAGTTGTACAAACAAAAGACTTCGGATGGGGCTGAGGCTCTAGCTTAGTGGTAGAGCACTTGCCTAGTATGTGTGAGGCCCTGGGCTCCATCCCCAGCATAACAAAAAGCAGAGACAGGGTGAACTGTTTTTCCCATATTGGATATTGAACTCAGGTCCTTTGCACTGAACTACATCCTCAGCATTTTTCTTTTTGGTTTTGGTTCTCTTTTCTTTTCTTTCTTTTTTTTTTTTGGCTATTGGTACATCTTTTTTGTTTGTTTGCTTGTTTTTGTTTTTTTCCGGTACCGGGAATCGAACTCACAACCTCACGCTTGCCAGGCAGACGCTGTGCCGCTGAGCTAAATCCCGAGCCTTACTATTGTTACATCTTAGGTATACATAATGATCACATTCACCACAGGGAATCTATACCTGTACATGGTGTATCTCGCTTCTTTTTTTCCCATTCTCCTCCTCTCCCTTCAACCCCTCTTCCCCTCCTCATTTACAAAAGCTTTATTTCCATTTTTTCCTTCTAGTCTCTATTTTTTCTTGTCCTTTCCTTCCTTTTACCTCCCCCACCCCTAGTTCCCCTTCTCATTTGAACATTTTCTCCCCATTTCCCAATATCTATTCTTCCCGATATCTATTTTGGTCCTTATTTACACTCAGTTTTTCACACCAGAGAAACAATGCAGTTTTTAAACATGCGTGCCTGATTTATTTCACTTAAGAGAATGGTCCCAAGACATATCCATTTAGCTAGAAATGTCTCAAGCTTATCCTTCTTTCTGGCAGAGTAGTAGTGCATTGTATTAAAAAGAACACATTTCCTTTATCCATTCATCAGTTGACTGGCATTTAGACTGTTTCTAAGATTTAGCCATTACAAACTGTGCTGCTATAAACATGGGTATATCGCTGTGGTATGATGCTTTTCATTCTTTTGGGAACATACCAAGAAAGGGAATAGCTGGGTTGAATGGGATCTCTAGTCTAAGTGTTTTGAGGAATCTCCACACTGATTTTCACAGTGGTTCCACTAATCTACACTCCCATCAACAGTGGAGAAGAGTTCATTTTTCCACACAGCCCCGCCAATATTTGTTATTGGTTGACTTCTTGATGACAGCCACTCTTTCTGGGATGAGAAGGAATCTCGGTGTTGTTTTAATTTACATCTCTCGAATGACCAGTGATGTTGAACATTTTTTCATATATTCATTTTCTGTTTCTACTTCTTTGCCTGAGAAGTGTCTATTGATTTCAGATACCCACTTTTGGATTGGATCTTTAAATTGGGTGGAGGGGAGCTGTTTGTTTGTTTTGCCTTTTTCTACTAGCTTTTTTTTTTTTTTTTGGTGTTTTGTCTTTTTGAGACAGGGTCTTGCTATGCAGTTCAGGCTGGCCTTGAGCTCACTTTGTAGCCCAGGCTGGTCTCAAATTTGCAACAATCCTCCTGCCTCAGCCTCCCGAGTGCTGGGCGTGCGCCACCACACCCAGTTAAATTTTTGTTTGTTTGTTTTTGTTTTTTGAGTTATTTATATAATCTAGAGACTAGTCCTTTGTGTGAGGAACAGCTGCCAAAATTTTTTTCCTACACTGTGGGTTGTCTCTTCACTCTGTTGGTGGTTTCTTTTGCTATGCATAAACTTTTTAATAAGATGAGATCCCAGTTGTTGTTTTTGGGGGGTGTTTTTGGGTACTAGGAATTGAACTCACGACCTCATGCTTGCCAGGCGGGCACTGTGCTGCTGAGCCTTCTCCCCGGCCCTTGAACCCAGTTGTTGATTCTTTGTGATAGTTCCTGTGCAGTTTGGGTTTTGTGCATAAAATCTTTGCATACATCAATGTCTTCAAGAGTTCTACCTATTCTATCTTCCAGCAGATTTAGTGTTTGTTTTACTGTTTAGATCTTTGGTCCATTTCGATTTTAGTTTAGCATGGTGAAAGATACGGATCTAGTTTTAATTTTTGGCATGTGGAAAGCCAGTTTTTCCAGCACCATTTATTTTATTTTATTTTCTGGAGTTGTGTCTGCAGCTTCTTTGCATTGAGCTGTATCCACAGCATTTAAAAAGTTTTTTTTCTTTATCTTGAGACAGGGTCTTGTAATTTGTTAAGTTGCCCAGGCTGGGCCCAAACTTGTGATACTCCTTCCTCGGTCTCCCAGAGTGCTGGGATTACTGAATAGAAGGGTTTATATACAAATGCCATAGAACTGAGAAATGTGTGTAAGGATGCGCTTCAAACTGATCAAGATGGGGGCTGGGCATGTAGCTTAGTGGTAAAGTGCTTGCCTAGCATGTACAAGGCCCTGAGTTCAATCCTCAGTACCACAAAAAACAAAACAAAACAAAACAAAAAAAACTGATTGAGATGGAAGACCTGAGGAGTGGGTAGAGATTATGGCAGACAGGGATGAAAAGGGAAATTTAGAAATCTTGGGCTGGGAATGAAGCTCAGTGGTGGAGTTGTTACCTAGCATACACAAGGCCCTGGGCTCTGTACCCAGCTCTGCAAAACACAGCGCAGCAAAAACAGATTTTTAAAAAATCTGCTAAACAATGTTGTGAGACCCTGTCTCAAAATTTTAAAAAAGGCTCAGGAGGGTTACCCACTGGTTAGTGTCCCTGATTTGGGTCCCCAGGACTAAAAAACAAAAACAAATAAAAAACAAAGAAAGAGAGAAAATCTTCATACTTCTTTTGAAACAAACCTGAGTGCGTGAATTATTTGTGTTACTTTCAAACACAAGTTTTGTTTGGCTTTTGCTGTTCTTTGTTTGAGACAAGGTTTCTCACTATGCAGTTCAAACTGGCCTTGAATTTTGGATCCTCCTGTCTCAGCCTGCCAAGTATTTGGGATTACAGGTGAAAACCACCACTCCTGGCCACAAACTTGTTGTTTTTGGAGTTGTTTCATTTTAGTTTGGGTTTTTTGAGACTGAAGTCTCACTATGTAGTTCAGACTGGACTCAGACTCACAGAGACCCTCTTGCCTCAGCCTCCCAAGTACTGGGATCACAGTGGCACACCGCCTCACCCAGCTGCAAGATTGTTTTTACAAATAAAACTGTGCAGCTAGTACTTGGAGGGTGAGCGGAGTTTGGGGACAGGCTGAAGGACGTTTCTGTCCACCTGGGGACTCTGTCCCTAACGTCCCCACTCTCCTTTCCCACAGTGTCGCAGCGTGTACAGCCTGAACGCCTCTGACCGCTGTGACTTCGTCCGCTCCAACCCCGACTGCCGCAGCGACAGCGGCTACCTGGACTACCTCGAGGGCATCCTCTGCCACTTCTCGCCTAGCCTCCTGCCCCTGGTCGTCACCCTCTATGTGCGTCCCGCCCGGGGGTCAGGGGGTGAGGGCCACGCGGCCCAGCAGGGACTCACCCGTCCCCTCTCCGTCCGCCCAGGTTCTGTGGCTGCTGTACCTGTTTCTGGTTCTGGGAGTCACTGCGGCCAAGTTGTGAGTTGGGCCTTGGGTTTGGGGGACACTGGGCAGGGCCGATCTCTGCGGAAGTCCTCACTGTCAACTGCCCCCACCGTCCCACCCCCCCACGCACCGGTCTCTGCAGAAGCCCTCACTGCCCACTGCTCACGCCCCACCCCACCGGTCTCTACGGAAGCCCTCACTGTCCACTTTTCCTCCACAGTTTCTGCCCCAACTTGTCCGCCATCGCCGCCACCCTCAAGCTGTCCCACAACGTAGCAGTATCCTTCAGCCGGGGTCCCCTCCCCGCGGGGCGGCAGGCACAGGGTGGTGGCTCATGCCCAGTCTGGGCCCTGCACAGACCCCTCCTTGACATGCTACCCATGGTGTCACCTTCCTGGCCTTTGGCAACGGTGCCCCTGACATCTTCAGCGCGCTGGTGGCTTTCTCGGACCCGCGCACGGCCAGCCTGGCCATCGGGGCTCTGTTCGGTGCGTGTGGCCCGGCAGGGGCGGGGAGGGTGCGGGCTGCGGGGTGCTGACCCGCTGCTCTCCTCCAGGTGCCGGCGTGCTGGTCACCACCGTGGTGGCCGGAGGCATCGCCATCCTGCACCCCTTCGTGGCCGCCTCCAGGCCCTTTCTCAGGGACGTTGCTTTCTACATGACGGCCGTGTTCCTCACCTTCACGGCACTCTACCTGGGCAGGGTCACGCTGGCTTGGGCCCTGGGTGAGGAGCAGCTGCTGGGCGGGGCCCCCCAGGCCGGGGGCGGGGTGGGGGATTGGCCGCTTGGTGACCGCTGCACCCTGAACGCAGCCTGCCTGGGCCTGTACGTGTTCTACGTGCTCACCGTGGTCCTCTGCACCTGGATCTACCGATGGCAGTGCAGGAGATCCCTGGTCCACTCCATGCCTGGGACGCCAGGTGAGGTCTGCGTTGTGTCCCCGGGAGAGGACAGTGACCCTCTGCCATCTGTGGCCCTTGAGGCGTTGCTGGCTTTGCATCCCAGTTGGGTCCCCTCCCTGCTGCTTTTGTACCGTCAGCCTCCTCTTCCTGTGTCAGGGCCCTGGCTCCCCCTCCACGTGACACCAGGTGACTTGGCTGAGGGAGTACATGCACATACACAAATGCATACACAGATATTACAAATACACAATACCACAATATGTGCATGTACAATATGTGCATATATACAACACACACAATATGTGCATGTACACAAATCATACACAGAAGACACTTAGGTACAGATCCGTGCACTCTTAAATATTTACACCAGCAAGGTGTGGTGGTGCAGGCCTGTAGTCCCAGCACTCAGGAGGCTGAGGCAGGAGGATTGCTGTGAGGTCGAGGCCAGCCTGGACTACACAGCAAGGCCCTGTTCAAAAGTACTGCCTGCCCAGTGGTGCTGGGGGATCTCACGTTAAGCCCCGCCCGGTCCCCCGCCATCTCCTGCAGAGCTGCTGTCGGACTCAGAGGAGGATCCCATGTCTTCGAATACCAGCAGCTACGACTATGGTGAGGCCAGTGTCTCAGGCCCCGCTGGGGTGGGGGCACCTGGCAGGGCTGGGGTGAAGATGTGGGGAGAGGGGGCTGCTTCGGCCCTGCCTCTCCCCATAGCTGGCCGCACCTGGGCTGGGGTGTCTGGGAGGAGGGGCGTGGAGGGCAGAGGATGCCCTGCAGGTGCAGCCAGCCTGGCCACACCCTCCTGTCCATGCTCGCAGGTGATGAGTACCGGCCACTATTCTCCTACCAGGAGAGCACCGTGCAGATCCTGGCCCAGGCCCTAAACCCCCTGGATTACCGGAGGTGGAGAAACCAGTCAGTGTCCTGGAGGGTCTTCAAGGTGCTCAAGGTATGAGGAGCCCAGGAGTCAGACTCCCAACAGCCCAGGCATCACAGGCCTCTCAGTTGCAGCTCTTACGACCTGGCCAGCGGGGATGGATTTTAGGCTCCTCAGACTCTGGAGCAGTCATGAACTGTGCCTGCAGCCCTCAGCAGGTCTGGCTACACTGTGACCTTGGGCACATCGCTTAACCTCTCTGGGCCTTAGTTTCCTCCCTGTAAGATGTTTGTTTGTTTTCTTTTTTGGTACTGGGAATCGAACTCAGGACCTTGCACTTGCCAGGCAGGCACTTATGCCGCTGAGCTATATCCCCAGATGTGGTTTTTTGTTTGTTTGTCCTCCCTATAAGATGGCATTCACGGTATAGTGCTGGGCTCTAGAGTGGTTGTGTTAGTCAGTGATTAAGGGTCTTGAGGTGGATAGTCTCCCGGGTTTTCTGGGGTCGGCCCGGTGTAACCAGGGCGTCCTCACTGGGGAAGAGGGAGGCAGGAACCAGGTACAGTGGTGCACACCTATAGCCCCAACTACCCCAGGGGCTGAGGCAGGGGGATCCCAAGTTCAAGCCCAGCCCGGGCAACTTAATGACTTACTGAGACTCTGTCTCAAAATAAAAAATACGGGCTGGGCACGCGGTTCAGCACTGCCGGGCTATAGTCCTCAGTTCTACAAAACAGAAGAAAAGAGGGAGGGGGAGGATTTAGACAGGTGAAGCCAGCGACAGAGGCACAGTGCTTGTGCACTGCGGAGCAGTGCTGGGAGCGGGGGAACTCGGGCGGCCCCTGGAGGCCGGACAAGGTGGGGTGGTCTGTCCTGGAGTCCAAGCTGTCCGCTGTCATGGTGGGCGCAGGCCCCCTCCACAGTGTGGGGAGGGCACTGCGGGCCCTGAGGAGGTCCTGCTCCCCCTTACCTGTGCAGCTGCCCGTGGAGTTCCTCCTGCTCCTCACCGTGCCCGTCGTGGACCCAGACAAGGATGACCGGAACTGGAAACGGCCACTCAACTGTCTGCACCTGGTCATCAGCCCCCTGGTCGTGGTCTTGACGCTGCAGTCGGGGGCCTGTGAGTACCTCTGGGGTCCAGGGCACCGGCAGGGCAGACAGCAGGTGCTTCGTGTGTGCCATCCGGGCGTGGTGCACCCACCTGTCATCCCAGCACTTGTGAGGCTGAGGCAGGAGCATCACAACAAGTTCTGGGTCAGCCTGAGCCAGATAGTGAGACCCTGCGTCAAAAAAACCAAACCAGGGCCCGGGATGTAGTTCAGCGGTACAGCGCCTGCCCAGCAAGCTCAAGGTTGTGAGTTTGATTCCCGGTACCAAAAAAAAAAACCAGAACAACAAAACTACAGTGCTGTCATTGGCATTTGGCTTATCTGGGGTCTGGACCACGTTCCTGCAGCCCAGTCTCTGGTGCCTCTGACAGGGGTGCCCTTTTCATCTGTGCCTGCTCTGGCCCGGCTGTGTGTGACTCCTGCCCCTCAGAGGTCTGACCTGAGCATCTGTCTGTTCCCTGATGTGCCAGACAGAGCCGGGCAGGCGGGGACAGGGACCTGGGTATAGCCCTCAGGAGCGCAGGTCCCAGCCTCTCCCCTGCCTCGGCTCCCTGGGCCGCACAGCCTGGGCCACAGCGCCCCATCCTTCTCTGTCCACAGACGGCGTCTATGAGATCGGCGGCCTCCTGCCCGTGTGGGCTGTGGTGGTAATCTCTGGCACCGGCCTGGCGTCTGTGACCTTTTTTGCCACCTCCAATAGGGAGCCCCCCAGGCTCCACTGGGTAAGAACCCCACACACAGGAGGGGACCCTGGGCTGGGGACCCTAAACCACGTGGAGGGCTTTGTACCTGTTCAGGGTTCGCTTCTGGGCATGGCTTTACCTTACGGAGGTGAGTCTGCGTCCCACCCGCTTTGCTGCCTTTCACTATGTGCGTGGCGTTGGCGGCCTCACCGTGCTGGCGAAGGACATTTGTTCATTGCCCTCTCCCGACGTCCAGCCCCCGGCACCGCTTTCCTACCATATAGATTTGACCCTTTGGGGTTTTGCAGAGTAATGGAACCACACCATCAGTGGCCTTTCCTGCCTGGCCTCCTTCACGGCTCGTCTGTGTGGTAGCATGCGCCAGTCCTTCATTCCTCCTTTTTTTGAGACAGGGTCTATTAGCCCAGGCTGGCCTTGAATTCTCGGCAATCCTCCTGCCTCAGCCTCAAGTACTGGGATTACAGGCGTGCACTGCCACGGCGAACACCTTTTCTGTTTTGGCAGGTGGGGTGCTAGGGGTTGAACCCAGGGCACTGCACAGCAGGACACTCCTCCACCACCGAGGTCACCCCAGGCTGCTGTGTTCCTTTTTAATGCAGTGACTTTCTGTTGTACGAACATGCCACAGGTTGTTTGTCCTTCCATGTCGGTGGACTTTTGCTTTACTTCACTTTTTGGCTGTTAGGGACAAGAACTCCTGTGAATATTCTACATTTTCTTGTGTGCAGCCAGCCATGATGGCATACACCTATAATCCGAGCACTTGGGAGGCTGAGGCAGGAGGGTTGCAGTGAGTTTGAGGCCAGCCTGCGCTACATAATGACTCCAAGGCCAGCCTGAATTACATAGAGAGACCCTATCTTTATTATTATTTTTTTTGTTTGTTTGTTTGTTTTGGTTTTTCTCCGGTACTGGGAACCGAACTCACGACCTTGTACATGCCAGGCAGGCGCTTTTGCCGCTGAGCTAAATCCCCAGCCCCAAGACCCTATCTTTAAAAAAAACAATATTTCACTAACTTTTAATTAAGCACATATTATATGCAAGCGCTCATTGCATGTATTAGCTCATTCTGTGCTGTTAGCTGCGTAAGGGATAGGAACTGTACCCATCTTACAGATGAGGAGCTGAGGCCGTGCCTAATGGCCAGGCCTGGTCCCACCTGATGCACTTGCCTCCGCAGCTCTTTGCTTTCCTGGGCTTCCTGACCAGCGCCCTGTGGATCAATGCAGCTGCCACGGAGGTGGTGAACATCCTGCGGTCCCTGGGCGTGGTCTTCCAGCTGAGCAACACAGTCCTGGGGCTCACGTTGCTGGCCTGGGGGAACAGCATTGGAGGTGACTCAGGGCTGGGTGGGCCTCTGGGGTGGCACGGTGCTGTCATCCAGTCCCTTAGCCAGCCAGAGCTACAGCTAAGTCTGCCCTCAGCATATGTCAGGTATCCACTGTCATTTTAAACCCACTTGTGCTTGATGTGTTCATGGGTGTGTAACATGGAGGCACTCACACACATACACATACGCTTACCTAGCTCCAGCAGCCAGGTAAGGTTGACCAGGCTGTGCACTGCACCAGAGCATCCAGGTAAGCAGACAGGGAGAGTAAATCCTAGCCCTCCTTCTGCTCACCTTTGGGTCACCGTTTCCTAATCCACACAGAGGAGCTACAGGTGCCAGCAGCAGATGGGACGTGGGTGAAGATTGGTAGCTGTGCATTATACCACACCCACAGTGTCACTCCTGGCTAGTGCCAGGGCCAGTGGTCTTTGTCAGTGTTTGTTGACTGCATCAGCGAGGGCCAGGGAAGCCACTTGCCGCTCAAGGCTCTCTTGTTCCCTGCAGATGCCTTCTCAGACTTCACGCTGGCCCGCCAGGGCTACCCACGGATGGCGTTCTCAGCCTGCTTTGGGGGCATCATCTTCAGTATCCTTTTTGGGGCTGTGCTTGGCCCCAGGGCTGGCGTCGGCGGCTGTCGCTGCTGGGTGGGATGGTGCACAGCTGGAATCCCTGCACTCTGGGAGGCTGAGGCAGGAAGACTGCAAGTCCGAATCCAGCCTGAGCAATATAGTGACTTAGTGAGACCCCTGTCTCAGAATAAAAAATAAAAAAAAGCCAGGGGTGTAGCATACCGTGAAGGCCCTGGGTTCAACCCCCAGTACTGCAAAAGCAAACAGGGACACAATGATAAAAGGGTGTGGCTCTGTCCCAATAAAACTTTATTTATAAATGCAGACCTCTGCTAGTTTGGCCCAACGGATGCTTGCCAAGCTGGTCTAGTCTACATAGGCAAGGCAGGGAGAGCTGGGCTGAGGCTGGGCCCAGGGCTCTGAATGCGGACACTCTGGGTTCTGTCCTGTGGCCAGGTGCCGTCATGGCAGCACCTGCTGCGCCACACTCCAGGCTGGGGCCCTCTGTGGCCGCTTGGTCCCTGCTGAGATCTGCACCCACTGTCCACTGTGGCCTTTCCCCTCCACTCGGGTTGGGTGGGGCAGAGGGGCCCTGAGCAGCCCCTGGGGGCCGGCGGCGACCCACCGTGTTCAGGGCTGACTTCAGACTCACCACATAGCCCAGACTGACCTGGGACTCTAGGTCCTCTCGCTCAGCCTCCAGCCGTGCACCACTGTGCCTGGCTGGTGCTGAGCATTTCTGGCTCCCCGTTTGATCCTTATGGGCTGAGTGCCGGGAGGGTGCTCACCACCCACCGCACCAGCCCTAGATCTGGTCTTCTTGGTGCGGGGCTTGAGTGGCAGGCAGTGGGTGCAGACGGCAAATGAACCAGGCCCCCTCTTGCAGGGCACCCCAGCCCCAAGGCTGAGCCCAGCCGGCTGGAGCCCGGGCGTGGCTAGGGTGGGGCAGCTGCTCCCACAGATTTCCTGAGCCTGTGCAGATATGCTGGTGGGCGTGGGGCTGGGCTGTCTGCTGCAGATGGTCCGGGGCAGCCCAGAGGTCAAGGTGAGTGGCCTGCGCCCCAACCCTCCTCCTGTCCCTTGCGCCTCTGGCCCGGGGCCTGCTCACATCTCCTGGGGGAGGGGCCCTGTGTGCACTTGTGACACAAGTCTGCTTTGTTGAAAATAGTTTGCTAAGGGTTGAAAAAATACTTTTCTTGCAAGTTGACAGCAAAACCAAGATTTCTCTGTAGCTGGGAGAATGAGGCAGGGAGCCCTAGCCTCAGATCCCGGTCCCATCCTTTAATTCTTGCTGTGGGACTTGGGCAAGTCAGGGCGTCTCTGGGCTCTGGCTTTCTCACCTGTGCAGTGGGGAGGCCAACACCTTCCAGGCTTTGTGGATAAGGGAATGTGGGGTGTGGGCCAGGCTGACCCCAGACCCCAGCACTGTCCCTAGAGGGAGTGGGAGGAGAGAATAGAAATGCACTCTGAAGCAGGGAGTCCCCAGATCAGGGAGGCTCTGAAACACGAGATGACTGGCCTGGCCTCTGAGGTGCCTCAGGATGTCCCTGGGCATGTGAGACCTGCTTTCCAGGGCTGCACCTGAGACTGCTTTGTCTGGTGCGGGGACTGAACCCAGGGCCCCACTCACTGTACTGGAGCTGTGCTGCCCGGGTCAGCATTTCCAAAAGCACCTGGGGCCTGATGCAGGCCCTACAAGGGTCCACTGGGGAAACTGTGCTCTCACAGGTGGGAAACTGCGAGCGCAGGGCCGGGCACACATGGAAATGGAGTTCGCGTAGGCCTACCGCACAAGCTCGCTTCTGCAGGAGCAGAATTCAGACTGACAGGAACCAATTAAAAAACAGGAGGGAAGCAGCCTACAGGCCGGTTTGAAGCCTCCTTAGGGGACAGTGCTTACTTTGGATACTCAGGGGAAGACAAGTCACCAAGAGGCATTCATGTCCTGAAGTGGGGGGCTGGTGATTACCAGGCCTTTACACCCTGCCCCCTAAGCAGTAGCTACCTACAGCTTGAAAAGTTTGTCTTTTCTGAAAGGTGAACATCTCTATGTTGTATACATTCTTTCAGGGCTTAACAGGTCCCTTTTCTTTACAGATCCTAAGGCAGGTTCAGATAATGAGGTTTTAGAACACCCCCCACACAAACCACACCGTGGTGTGGAGTTTAGGAAACGCTCTGGCAGTTACACTGCCTAAGACAGATGTGAGACAACACTCTGGTGACTGCCTGCTAAAAAATACAACTTCCTTTTTTTGTTATTGATTTGGGAGAGAATCTAACTAAGTTGTCCGCGCTGGCCTGGAAACTTGCCATCCTCCTGCCTCAGCCTCCTGATTTCTGGGGTTATAGGCATTTCCCCTGCCCCCCAGCTAAGTCACACTCTTGAGATTCTGGCTGGACATGAATTTATGCAGTATTGAAGCCCCCACCTGGAACCTACCGGCCCCTCCTCTCAGCCCCCCAACTCTAGGGTCCAGGAGCTGGTGTGGGCGCCCCCTTGCCCACAGTGTCTGCTCCGACAGCTCGGCTCAGTCATTGCAGCCGCCAGCCCAGGCTGCTGTCAGAGACAACAGCGCTGCGTGGGCCTCCACACGATGCCTGGCGCACAGTAAACACTAAACAGACGCACAGTGAGGACCTGTGCACGAGTCTTCGTGATAACACGGCGCGTGAGGTCTCGAGGGAGGGGTGGCGTCCCACAGGACAGGTGAGAGCAGCATACAGCAGGCACACACGATCCCCGCCACGCTGCCGCCACCCCCGAGCCCTTGTCTACCGCGTCTGTCCCTCTGTCCCCATTCATCCATCTTATTACTGGGAAACGTCATGGAAGAAGCTCCAGCCCAGCGTGGGTGACTTAGTAAGACCCTGTCTCAAAGTCAAAAAGGCCTGGGAGTGTAGCTTAGTGCAAAGGCTCTGCGTTCAATCCCCAGTACTCAAAGTAAAACAATACCCATGGAACTGTGATTCTGTGGCACCCAGGGGAGGCTGGGAGAAGCAAGCATGAGGTGGAGCAGAGCAGGTTGAGGCGGAACAGAGCAGGTAGATGGGGCTCCCTGCTGTGTTGCTCAAGTCTGGAAGCTTGCTGTGCCCCGCGGTGCCCCGGCCACGACACTGCTGGCTGCAGCCCTCTCCTCGCCCACAGCTGGAGCCTGACGGACTGCTGGACTGGGTGCTGGCCAGTGCCCTGGGGCTCAGCCTCGCCTTCTCCCTGGTCGCCGTCCCACTGCAGTGCTTCCAGCTCAGCAAGGCCTACGGCTTCTGTCTGCTGCTCTTCTACGTCGCCTTCCTTGTTGTGGCCCTGCTCACGGAATTCGGGGTGATTCACCTGGGAATCATGTGACTGAGGCCACCTGGTGTGTGGCTGTGGCACCGAGGGGGTCCGTGTGGCCTCCTGAGGGCAGAACAGGACGGCCCCTGTAGTATCTCACTGCTGGAGCTCGGGAGCTGCCACCATAGGCCCCGGCCACCAGCAGCCACAGCTCCAGTGCTGGGCCTGGGGTCTGCGTGTCGGGGCTGTAGGCCCATGGCGCTGAGCCCCTGGGATGAGCTGAGCGCCCCCTGGGGAAGCTGGGGTTGGGGGCTGCTGGATGCGCTCAGGGCAGCACGTGGCCACAGAGGTCAGCCCTGCCCTGTCCCTCGCTGGCTTCCGGCGGCCTGCACCTCCCCGGGCTCTGTTGGCTGCGCGACCCTGGCAGAGCCAGGGGGACTGGGACTGAGGGCTCAGGACGAGCTCTAGACCCATGCAGGTGGGCGGAAAGAGCAGGACCTCACTGAGAATTTCCAGCTGCCACATTCATAAAGCCAGAAGAAACGGGAGACAGTCGTTGGACCCAGCGGCTCCAAGACCTCTTGCTGGGGCAGCCGCATGACTGGAAGTGGCTCTGGACTGTCCTTACAACTCCGTGCCCAGGGCCCCAGGTCGCCCCGGGCCCCTGGCTGCACCAGAGGAGTCTGCTGACCTCAGGGGGCGGGGAAGGGGTCCCCGCCTTTCAATAGTTAGCTCTTGTTTGCCTTGTGCTGTCCACAAAGGGATTCAGCGTTTTCTAAATAAAGATGAAGTATTACAAGTGTACAGCAGGTGGCTGCCCTCACTCTCACCAGTTCTCCACGGGGCCAGGTGAGGGTGCGCTGGAGGCAGGGGTGAGTGGGGTGAGTGGGGCCATGATGGGGCCCCTCCCACCATGTAACCGGAAGTCACAAGGTCTACAAAGCACAGGCTCTTTTATTATTAATATGCCAGAGATCCAGAGACACAGTGGGTTTCTAGGTAGCAAATCACCAACGTACAAAATCTTACAGGGTTGCTCCTGTGATCCGTACAAAATGATTGTCCACGTGGTGTGACGTAAGGCTGGGTGAGGGAGGAGCAGGGGCCGGACGCTGTCCTCCCCGAAGCGCCGCACCCTGGGGGTGGGCACAGAGCCTGCCAACCTGGGCAGGCTGCGACCGGGGGTGTGCAGCGAGGGCTACCTGGTCCCGCTCAGCTGCGACGTGGGGGCACAGGGCTGTCTGAGCTAGATGGCATCCTGGGGCCCTGGGGCTCACAGCCTGGGTGGCCCCTGGTGTCGCTGGCCAGATGACAGAGCTCAACACTGGCTGGAGTCTGGCCTGCCGACCCTAGTGCCACCCGTACCTCTGACTGGTCCTGACCAGTGCCACGTCAGGGACAGGATGGGGGACTAGTGACCCCCCAACAGGACCGAGACACCCCCGACTCTGCAGGCCAGATGCTCAGGTTGCAGAGCCACGCCCCCCATGAGGCTGCCCCTGCCCCCTCCCAGAATGCCCATTCCAATACACAAAAGCAAAAAGGCACCCGGATGTGCAAATAAGGTTCCCTCTCTGGAGAGAAGAGCTCTGGCCCAGGCTCTGCTGAACTCCCATGCCCTCTAGAGAGGAAGAGGACCATGTTGTCTCCTGACTGCCCCGGGAAGCAGTGTTTTCCCAAAGGGCTGTGCTTAAAAACATGGGACACCTGCTTTGCCCTGCTGAGGGCAGAGGGCACCCAGCCGGCTTCCAGACTAGCCCAGCCTTGGAGGTGGCCAGGAGGAGGGGTTGGGACTGGGACTGCTCCCCAGGACCAGGCTTTGTGTGCCTGGCAGCTGCTACCCCTAACCTCTGCCCTGTGCCACCTGTCCACCCCCAGCCCTGCACAGACCACCCACGAGGCACTGGGGCGCTCGGTTAGTTGGGTGCCTGCCCAGGCCTCCTGCAACAACCAATCTGGCATGGAAAACCCTGGAGATGAGTCCCCGCCATGCCTGCAGCAAACGTCCCTGCAGAGGTTGCCCCCGTTCCCAGCACACACAGGGCAAGGCCCATGCCAGGAAGCAGACTTGGTACAGGTGGCCCAGGCAGGAAACGGCCATGTCTTCTCTACCTGGTGCCTGTGTCCTGCAGGAGGCTGTGGCAGGAGGCTTTCCAGCCATAAGGGCTACACCGAAGGGCACAGGAGAGAAGACTCACAGAGGTGGGACTGAAACGGGCCAGTACCACCTCTCGCCTGGCTCCGGCCGCCTGCACCTGACCACCTGACATAGTTTGTAATCTCCCCCTACTCCTCCTCCTGCAAAGGGACGTCTGTCCTATTACATGATCATCTGAGAAATACCGCCGGAGTGGGAAGTTCTTTCCTTCCTACTGGTAAGTGGTTTTGTCCCAAAAGCCAGACACATGCCTGTGACAGGGTGTCTCAGGGAGGGTTAGTAGGGAGTTCTCAGGGGACGCGGGCCTGGAAGCAGCAGCGGGAGCCCGGCCCAGCCCGGCCCTGTGGGGACGGCCCCTGTAAAGGCCAGGCAACTGTGGCATCGGAAGACAGGGCCAGGCAACTACACGGCGCCTCAGTGCTGGTCCGCTTGCTATAAACATGTGCATATATGTGAGTGCGTGTTCACACACGTTCTCCCGATACATGGTGGGAAGAGAATACTACTGTGGTATTGCATAGAAGAGATGGCTTCACGAGCTGGCGCTAGGTGACGGTCTGCGAGCGCTGGCGACTGCCGGGGGGCTGCTGGGTGTCGGGCGCTGTGCCGCTGCCGCTCAGGGGCTGCCGCTGGGCCTCCTGCTCCCGGGCGTGTTCTTCGTACCACTCCTGGGGACAGAGTGCGGCAGGCTTAGGCCACAGTCCACCCGCTAGGACTGGGCAGGGCGGGGGCTCCAAAGGTGGGGCGACAAAGTCTGTTCTCAGTGCTTGGACACACCTGCTGGGGAAGGCTGCCTGGCACCGATCGTCTTTCCTGTTTTGAGCCGTGCTTCCTATGTTGCCCAGGCTGGCCTCAAACTAGTGACGCTCCTACCCCAGCCTCCTGAGTAGCTGGGATCATGGGTGTGTACCACCACGCCCGGCTCACATCATCTCTGTAACCGGATGACTACAGAGCTTTAGAGCTTAAACAACAGTACAAGCCAGGAATGCTGGCGTATGCCTCTGATCCCAGCACTAAGCTGAGGAGGACTGCTGCGAGTTCAAGGCCAGCCTGAACTACCTAGTGAGGTCCTATCTCAGAAAAACAAAACACCAAAACACAAAGAAAGAAAGAAGTTCAGCCAAGCATGGTCACACCTGCCTGTCATCCTAGCACTCAGAAGGCTGAGAATGGAGGATTTTGAGTTTGGGGCAGGCCTGACCTACGTATCAAGTTCAAGGTCAGCCTGGACTGCATGAGAACTCTGTCTCAAAAAAACACAGACAGACACACACACGAGAAAAAAACAGTGCAGTCACACTCTTGAGGATCCCCGTGTCTCTGGGAGGCAGGCCCTGTCCCAGAGGTGAGTGGAATGCAGAGGTGAGTGGAATGCAGAGGTGAGTGGAATGCAGAGGTGAGTGGAATGCAGTTCAGAGGCCACTAAGCGTGCTCAAGGAAGGCGGCCCACTGTGTCTTGGGTTTCCAAAGACAGCGTCGAAGTTCTGGGAGCCCAGCTCCAGGCCCCAGGCATGGACATGGTCATCACTGCCTTAGTGAAACCAGGCTTCCGGCTAGAAGGATGCCTGAACAGGCTGTGGCACGGGGAACCCCAGGGAGGGAGACCGCAAGCAGGCCCCTGAGTGGTGGTTCCTCTGTCGGAGGGCACAGTGCCAGCCACGTGGTGCTCTAGGAGGATTTTCAATGCAGTGACCAATATGGAGAGACAGAGAGTTGGGGAAAACACTTGACCTCTCTTTTCTCTTAGAACAAAAGCCCCAGACAATCAGAGCCCAAGCGGCTGGGCTCAGCGGGGCTCACTCCTTCCAGGAAGTGGGGCGTGGCCCTGGGCAACATCGCCTCGATGGCCGGGCCCCACCTCCTCTCCGTCCATCCTGACTCTCGCTGTAGCAGCTTTGTCTGCAGCTCGGTCAGAGTGGGAAAGGAGGCGCCGCGGGGCCAAGGGGCCGACCCGGGCAGGACAGCCGGATCGGCGGGGCAGAGCAAGGGGCTGAGGCTGGGCAGGCCTGGCCCGGAGTCCCAGCTGCCCCTGCAGTGTCCCCAGCGATGTCCCCCATCTTCCCAGCTTCCGTATCCACTGGGACAGGGACTGAGGCCTCCCAGGAGAGCAGGGCCTACCTGGATCTCCTCCTGGTACATCCTCAGGCTCAGGTCGCTTTTGGTCCTTGACCTCCGCCCCAGAAACACCAGGGAATTTTGCTAAAAAAGAACAGAGGTTGCTGCTGGGCTCAGCCACTGCAGGCCCTGAACCTGCCCACGCCGGGACTGGTGTAGGGCCACAGCGCTCTCCCACTTTGCCCGGGCCTGCGAGGGGCCACCCACGCGCCCCGACACCTGAGGGCAGGGAGGGTGTGGGCTGGCAGGCCTGTGCCCCTCACCTGGTACTTCTCCATCTGTGAGAGGGTCTCGAGCAGCCGGGTGACATCGGACGAGGCCCCTCGAGCCCCGCGGTACAGCTCCAGGACAGCCACCAGCTCCTCCTTGGAGATTTCCTTCTCGAGGGTGATACCACTGTCCACTGCGAGGAGGGAGCTAAGCTCCAAATCCACCCTCCTGGCCACGCGGTGGGGCCACCCTCCCTTCACAGGGATGCCCGGGCACAGTCCGGGGTGCTGCTTCCTTGCAGCAAGCCCCACCAAGCCTGACTCGCATGGGCTTTAGATGAGACTGGGGCGATTATCTGCCACTCAGTGTCAGAATATCAATGCCAAATGGATACGCTGAGCTGGCAGGGAGTCGACGCGCCAGGAAGCTGAACTGCTGGACCACCAGCCAGCTGACAAGCTGACACCCAGCCACGGAGCTGACACTGGATGGGGTCAGACGGATGGACAGACAGACAGACAGACAGAGCCCCCCCACCTTCCGAGTCCTGGCTCTTGCGGCTGTAGTTCATCCGGAAGACGAAGGCCTCCAGGATGAAGGCCACGATGATTGTCATCACCACCTGGCAGGGGAAGGAGGCGTCAGTGGCTTCGGCCTGCGCCCCAAAAGGGCTGCTAGAGGCCACCCGGGAGCCGTGGAGGGAGAAGAGGAGGAGAGGAGGAGGAGGAGGAGGAGGAAGGGCGTGCAGCGTCAGACCCACCATGGTCACGATGTAAAAGGTCATGAAGTACAGGCGGCTCCAGTGGGAGGTCTGCGAGGTGACACCTTCCTGCAAGCGGACAGGGATGCAGACAGTGAGCCAGGGCACCCGCAGTGCCGGCCCGCCTGCCCAGGCCGCTCCAGCCACGGCCTACAGCCTTTCTACTGCCGGTTACAGCACCTCTGGCTGTGGAGCTGAGCGGGCCCAGCTTCCTGGGGTCTAACAGACCCTCCAGGAGGGGTGGCCGAGACCAGACCACACACTGGCTCTTCTCCAGCACAGGCCACACTGCTGTTTTTTCCCTTTAGAGACTGTGTCACCCAAGCTGGCCTTAAACTCCCACGCTCAAGCAACCCTCCCGCCTTGGCCTCCTAAGTGCTGGACTTCGGGAGGTTGTCATCATGACCAGCCTGCTACCGCTTGCTGACCGAAATGTCATCTCCATGCACCGGGAGATGGATCCGAGACTCAGGCTGGGGGCCGCTCTGGCTGCTGGGGGAAGCAGGGGCCAGCCATCCTGGGGAGGGGCCCGAGATCCTTACCATGATGATGTACCAGTTGTTGACAACTGTGAGCTCGAACAAGGTCACTGTGGAGGGGAGGACACAGAGAAGTGCCCTGACGGATCAGGCTCCAGAGGCCTCTGGGCTCCTCTCCCAGGACCCAGGCCCATAGGGATGGAGCCACTGCACGCCTGCCGGGGCTGAGAGCTCTGCACCCTGTGCCTCAACATCCCCACGGGACTAGGGCCAGCTGGGGCCAGGAAGCCTCCATCCCACCCTACTGGGTGCAGAGACAGGATGTCATGAGGGCTCCCCCTTTCTCTTGGGAGACCACCTCCCTCCAGCCCCCCAGGCTTATCCACAGAGCTGGGGGACACAGCAGAGCCAGGGGCCTGGGCTGGGAGCAGCACTTGGGCAGGGTCTCCCCAGAAGACACAAATGAGGGGGAGGCACTGGACCCTGGCCCTCGAGGGGCGGAGCACACCCTCCAGCTGGGTCCAGCCGCAGGCAGGGGACGGAGAGCCTCGCCCAGCTTTGCCGGGACCCGGGCAGCGCGCCAGCGGCATCCCCTCGGCAACCCGCAGGCTCCACTCACCGAAGCTGTTGAGGACGTTGTCGAAGTTGTTGAGATAGTAGTAACCCTCCTCCACCACGGTCTTGTTGCCCACAGTGTGGTTGAGCCAGTGGTAGGCATCCGCCACCGTGCTGGTGCTGGGGGCCGGGGCAGAGGGGTCACAAGGTCATTGTCCCCTCGGCAGAGGACACCTAGGCAAGGCCCAGCCGTGGGGCCTTCCTGCCCCGCCCCTCTAGCTCCTGCTGTGTCCTGCCTGAGGAGGGCCTTGGGCTCCAACCCCTGCCAGCTTTGGGGGAGCTCCCAGCCCTGCGGCCCTGGCGCCATCTCCAGGCATCTCTGTAGCTGGGGACTTTGCTCTCTAGCTTTGCCACTGCCTTCTCTGTGCCCCCACTGGGCGGGGGGCTCCTGAGCCCAACACCTGGCTCCAGCTCCAGGTGGAGGAGCCACTCCCATCCAGTGCTCTGCTCGGTGTGTCCCACTTCAAGGAGACCTCATCTGCCCCTCTGCAGGGTGGCTGGGGGATGAACCTGGAGCTCTCCACGGAGCTGCAAACCCCACCCATTTTTTTAAACAACTTGCCCAGCTAGGCTTAAACTCATGAACTTATGATACTCCTGCCTCAGCCTCCCAGAGTATTGAGTGTGTGCCCATTTCTTTTTGTTTTTTTAGACAGGGCCTCACTACGTAGTTGAGCCCATCCTTGAACTCACTATATAGCCCAGACTCGCCTGAAACTTACAGATCCTCCTGCCTCAGCCTCCTGAGTGCTGGGATTACAGATGTGCTCACCACACCCAGCTACCTGCCCATTCTTTATGGTTAAACTCCACACTGCTGATGCATTTAAGAGTTCAGCACTTGGGCCACCAGCAGCAGGCAGAGTCGTGGGCCTCCTGCAAGTCCACAGCAGCTCCCCTCAGGCACGTCTGGGATGGCATGTCGGGGACGCGCCCATGGAGACGCGCCCTCTGGGTTCTGATGTACTCTACTATTGGTAACCCACGGCCACGGCTCTGGTCCCCAGCTCAGCGTGACACTGCACGTGGTTGCGGGGTCAGCACTCGGGTCACAGGGACCCACTCGCGAAAAGGACGCCAAGTTGAGAAGGATGGCTTGGGGCAAAGCGGGCAGGGACAGGCAGGCATGGGGTGGGGCTGCCCCCGGGAGACATGCCCTTGCAGAGCAGGGGGCAGCCCGGGACTCAGGCCTCTGGCCCCGGGGACGCAGAACCTTCGGGCACCTGATGGCAGCATGGCTCCTGACCCTGGCTGGGGGGCAAGGATCTGCCCAACAACCCCCCACCCCCAGCCCGAGACAAGCGGAGTCCAGGCTCCTCACGCAGCCCCTGAGATCCAGGGCTTCCCAGCGAGCCTGGGCCCCGGCCACTCACTTGCAGCAGTTAGGGTACAGGAGCCCGCAGAAGAACTCCATGCCCACGATGGCGAAGGAGTAGTAGAAGATGAGCAGTGTGAGGCCGAGGCTGCAAGGAGGCCAGAGGGATGTGAGTGAGGGCGGAGGGCGGGCCACCGCTGCAGGCATCTGCACAGGGACCCGAGGACAGACGTCCTGGACGCAGTCTCACCCTCTCGGGGGTCCCAGGAGACAGGCGGTGCGTGCGCCGCAGCCCCACCCGCCCGTGGGTATTTCGGAAGGGGCAGTGGAGGGAAGGCGGGCCAGGGACACCCCTGTAGCCAAGAGTCAGCCTCCTCTGAGACCCGCCAGGCCCCTGGTCGACCCCGTTTGGGCTTCCTCCTGGCCCCGACACCTCCCAGCTCCCTCCCTGGGCACACGCGCGGTGCCGGGCCTGTGGGCCGGGGCAGGGCAGTACCTGGCCATCCGTGGCAGCAGCTCAAACATGGTGTCCAGCACATTGCGGTAACGCTTCTTCAGCTTGAACAGCCTGGCCGAGGGAAGGGCAGCGGTCAAGGTGGACACCTGGGCCACCCGCCTTCCACGCCTGCATGTGGCGGGAGAGGCTGCAGGGCCCCATGCACGGGGTAGCAGACGGTGGTAACCGGGTACCGAGGATGGAACCCAGGGCCTCACACATGCCAGGCAAGCACTCTGACACTGACACTGAGTCACACCCCAGGCCTTTGTGGAGACAGGTCTCACTAAATCGCGTGGGCTGGCCTCAAACTTGTGATCCTCCTGCCTCAGCCTTTCTGGCGCTGGAATGACAGGCGTGTGCCACCACGCACAGCTTCCCCACAGCGCCTTACAGGGTCATGCGGCAGGTAGCAGAGACTCTGCGGGCTTTCAAATGAGGCAGGCAGCTCACAGAGGGCTGAGGCCTTGCTCCAGAGGATGTGACCAACCAGGAAAGAGGCACCGATGCCCAGTTACAGCTCACGGCTAATGAGCGGGCGGCTGCGTGTGAGAAGGGACATGCAGGCCACCAGCATGGGTACCGTGGCAGCAGGCTCTTCCTCCAGAGACCGGGCCAAGAAGGCCTCCAGGGAGGAAGGGGACAGGACGGTGGGTGTGGGTGGGCTGCGGCAGGCAGAGAATCCAGGACCCCAAGGGCAGGAGGTCCCACGAGCCTCGTTCGGAAGAGATGCCATGGGTGGGGCAGGGCCCCACTGATTCCCCTCGGCTGCCTGGGAAAGGGGGCACCTGCATGAGGGATCTCCCCAGAGGGGGCCCGGGAAGAGCGAGGGGGTCTCTGCTGAGCTGAGCGCTCTGGTTCTGACAGCATCATAGCAGTGCGGGTCACTCCATGGGCAGAGAGTTCCCAGGAGTCACAAGCAGGGCAGCGAGGCCAGTCGGTGTGCCCGGCCATGGGGTGCAGCCTGCGCTTACAGGAGACCCAGCCCCTGTTCATGCCCGCAGCCTCTGCAGGGCAGTGATGCCTCTGACTCCAGCCCTGCGTCACCTCCCAGGCCAGTCCCAGGGGCTCCCACCCTCCGTCTGTCCCCGCCCCAGCCCTGGCCATTACCTCAGCAGCTGGAGGGGACGCAGGACCACGATGAAATAGAAGGGCTCCATGTTGAGGGCCAGAGCCAGCAGGCCTAGGAAGGCAAATGCTGTGACGGAGAAGTCGAACCTGGGCCAGGGAAGAAGCCACGGTTGGCCTGGTAGCCCAGGACCCTGCATCTTTGCCGCCTCTGCCAGCCTCGCCCACAGGTTCACCCTGGGCCATGGGGTTGAGGGGCCAGGCCCCAAGCATAGCACAGGTTTCAGGGTCAGGCCTCGGGGCTGACCCTGTGGGCACAGAGGCCTGGGAACCAGTCCAGAGGGCCGCAGTGGTCTAAGGGCAGAGAGGGCGCAAGATCCAGGCTCGGCAGCACCCAACACATCTGTCGCCCAACCCCCAGGGACACTGCAGGAAGAGGCGGGACTTCCAGAGAGTTCCCTGGCAGAACAGGACAAAAGGGACATGTCCTTCCTGGTCTTCTGTATGGAGTCCTGGGTAACTCTCTGCCATTCAGCGTTATTTTTCAAGCCTATTTTTAGCTTTAGTTTTTTGAGAGAGAATTTCACTGTGTTGCCCAGGTTGGCCTTGAACTCTTGGACTCAAGTGATCCTTCTGCCTCAGCCTCCCAGACAGCTGGGACGGCAGGCACATACCACTGCCCTCTGGAAACTGGTAACTGTCCCTCTCACGACCCGGGGTCTCTGTGGGGGGCCTGATTCCCAGGAGAGAAGGGCTGCGTGGCTCTCTCCACTGCTAACCAGGGGAGGCGCTGGCGCCTTCTCCAGGTGCTGAGATTGAGCGGAGGACAAACTTAATGCCTCCTGCCGAGCCAGTCAGCAACCTTGGGGCCACCGCCCGGAGGACAGGCTAGGGTGGCCGTGTAAGGTCCTGAGCCGCAGTGGACAGCACATGAGGGAGTGGGCTGGGGGCCGGGAGAGTGTCACTTACAGGTTCCATCCGGAGGACAGGTACTCCACAGGGCCCAGGCCAGCCACCTTCAGGAACAGCTCCACTCCATAGACTGCAGGCAGGAGGGGCGGTCAGCACTGCGTCCCTGGCCCTCTCCCTCCTGACTGGGTTCGGGGTCCTGCAGACACCACCTCCCCACCCTGCAGGGGACGGCAGGCGCTACAGGACAGGGCCTGGCCTGGGCAGCGGATGATG
Organism: Chinchilla lanigera; assembly: GCF_000276665.1. NCBI lineage: Eukaryota > Metazoa > Chordata > Mammalia > Rodentia > Chinchillidae > Chinchilla > Chinchilla lanigera. The sequence goes on along the minus strand of NW_004955482.1, from coordinate 9,585,271 downwards.
GGGCAACTGCTTAAGCACAGAGATGCCCCGGCCTCTCGGACACGCTCCCTGTGCACCTCTTTAGTGCCAGGCTCAGGGCTGGGCACTACAAGGAGTGGGGATGGGTGGTGCCCGCTGGCATGGAGCTTAGAGTCTGACAAGGAAACGGGGAACAGCAGTGTGAGTGCTGGCCACGCGCCAGGCAGGTGTGTCACACCCGGCCCAGGCTCGCTCTGGAGGGCAGAGACAACCGCGGAGCTTAAACAGGGATGAGACAGAATCAGACTGCATCTCTGCCCCTTCCCTCCGCAGCTCTGCAGGGAAGAGCACGCTGCCCGTGCAACGGCGGCCCCCCAGCCAGGACACTCACTGGTGAGAAAGACGAGGTAGCTCCAGGGCACGTGCTTGGGGAAGAAGTTCCCGCCTGCAGGACAGAGCAGGGCAGGTGAGGGCGAGCCCAGTCCCGCAGGGCAACCATCCCCAGCTGCAGTTGCTCACCTTTCAGCATGAAAGTCTCCACCAGGATCCACACCCCATTCACCGCCACCACCAAGTCTGAAAGAGACCACAGCAGACACAGGACAGGAGGGTTGGGAGATGCGCCGGTCACAGCTGGCTGCAGCCCTGGTTCTCTCCAGGAAGCTCTGCCCCGTGGAGGACAGGGCTGCCCCACACGCCCGCTTCACAGGAGCTCCCTTCTGCTTGAGCTCCTTCTAGGGAGCTGAATCAACCGGGAGTTTCCTTTCAGAACAAAAGAAACACAGTTGGGTACAATGCCGCATGCCTGTCCCTCTACCATGCTGGGAGGCTGAAGCAGGAGAGTGGCAGGTCTGAGCCCAACCTAGGTGAGTCAGTGAGACACTGGGTCAAAATAAAAACTAAAAGTTGATTGGGGATGTCACACAGGGCAAAGGCTCTGGGGTCAACCTCCAGTACAAGAAAGACAGAGAGAGAGGGAGGGAGGGAGGGAGGGAAGGAGGGAAGGAAGGAAGAAGGAAGGAAGGAAGGAAAGAAGGAAGGAAGGAAGGAAAGAAGGAAGGAAGGAAGGAAAGAAGAAAGAGAAAGCAGGAGGAAGGGAGGGAGGAAGACAGAGAGAGAGAGAAAGAAAAGAAAGAAAGAAAGGAAAGAAAGAAAGGAAAGAAAGAAAGAAAGAAAGAAAGAAAGAAAGAAAGAAAGAAAGACTGATTCAAATGTGCGAGCTAAAACAGTGACCTGAAGGTGTCCTTAGCGTGCCACTCCTAGTAATTACATTGTTGGGACTGTCCTGAGATTGCTATTATAAGACTGGGATGAAGCAAATAAACAACTGTGTTAGCATTCTTGGGAAGCCAGATTTTAACATGTCACACTGACAGGTAAAACCCCCTTCCCGAATCTGAAGTACTAGGGTGAACACGCAACACAGCTATCTTACAAAGGGGATCTCCTAGCCGCGTCCCTGGAAAGACATGATAACCAATCTGCAGCAGCGAGCACCCCAGCACTTCAGGTTGTGGTCTCTAAATGCCATGTCCGGCCTGAGGGTGCCAGGGCTCCTGGGAAGGGGGCATCCGGCTGAGCCTCCAGATCAGCCCTGACCCAGGAGAGCACTCCCTGTGCTGACTCTGGTGCTGGGCACTTGACATGTGATGAGGAACTCAAGTTTTCTTTTTTTGTTATTGTTTTTTTTTTGTTTGTTTTTGGTGGTACTGGGAATCAAACTCGCGACCTAGCGCTTGCCAGGCAGGCGCTATGCCGCTGAGCTATATCCCTAGGCCCTTGAAGTTTTCTTTTAATTAGCTTAAATGTAAACAGCCACCCGCGGCAAGTGTGTCAGACACCATGGTGGTCGACGTAATCACCAGATTCTAAGACGTGAGTTCAATGTGACAAGCAAACTGAGACAAAGGACAGGGCACTGTTTCCTCATAGTGGTATCCCGCAAGGGAGGAAAGGACGAAGACGAGCACGCAGGTTAAAGCAGACTTAGGATACAAGTCAGCATCACACGCCAGGGTTCTGGATCTGCCGCCGAAGCTCCTGCAGGGTCGCGGTGAGCGGGAAGGGCCGCCCGTGAGATGACAGCCTGGCGCTGGGTGCCGCGTTTGCAAGACACCCTTCCCTCCACTCTCAGAGAGCTTGGGACTTTTCCCTTCTGATTTCTGTGGGAGGCAGTGACGCTGACCCCAGGGCCTCCCATTCTCAAAGCACCAGCTCCGTCACTGCATCACACCCTCAGCCCCCGAGCCTGGCATTTTCTACCATACGAAGTCAGAGACATAATCCAGCCTCTTCTCCCGCTTCCCCAGCGGCTAGAATGGCGAACTGCTGAGGAGGAGCAGAGCCTGGCTGTCGGCTCGCACTTACACATGAAATACTGGAAGGCCTTGGACTTCACCAGGATATTAATTCCTGTTTGAAGAAAAGAAATGTTAAAGTCGGGATTTCCTGCAAGAACAAGTCCCCCTACCAAACTTCATGCATCTGGCAACCACATTCTGGTGTGGGGCTGACAAAGGACAGCGACAAAGCACGGGCCTAAAGCAACACCCACAGCATGGCTCAGAGCCTGGACAAGACACACGGCTGCCCTGGGGAGAGCCCAGGCAACCTGGTGCCGACATGGAGCAGAGCGAAGCTTTGTACTACCATTTGAGTGGCAGGAAAAGCCCTCAGAGATCAAGGGACATGAGCTGGGATGGACATGCCTTAGTCCCAACTTGTTGGGAGGCTGAGGCAGGAGGGTCACCTGAACCCTGGAATCTGAGGCTTGCTTGGGCAGCACAGCAAGACCCTGTCTCTAAAAGAAAAAAAAGCAGTGAGGGGAATAAAGAATATGGGATAAAAAAATAAATAAATAAAAAGAACATGGGGTAACAGCTGGGGAAGGGCTTTGATGTGGGAAAAACCACAAAAGAGACTGTAATGTCTTTACTCTTGTTCTTAACGGCCCAGACCAAGGCTTCCAGTTTTTGCCCAAGAAATACCCTGAGGGCTGACCACATTCCCATGCAGAACTTCAAAACCGGCACTGAACTAAGGGGAACTGTTGGGCAAATCATAGCAGCCCCCGACTGAAAAATTTCCAAGTTCAGACTGTTTGTGTGTTACACAAGCGGCCAAGTACACTACCCACACACGGCCTGCCAAGGGAGTGGGTAGAATATGTTACTAGACGGAGCGGCAGGTCACAGAGAGAATGCTTAACATAATCCCTCTGCTGTTTAAAAATGCACAGAAAGGCCATGAGTGGTGGTACATGCCCATAATTCCAGCACTTGGGAGGCTGAGGCAGGAGGATCACCATGAGTTCAAGAAAAGCCTGGACTACAAAGTGAGACCCTGTCTCAAAAAACAAAAATAATAATAATTAAAAAAAAGGCACAGAAAGAAGCACATCAGAGAATTGGCAGTGGCTGCCCTGTGTGTGTAGGGGGCGTCATTTTCTTCTAAATATCTTCCTAATCTTTCTTCGATGAATCCCTTTGAAGGGTGTTTTCCTGCAGTGCTGGGAGTGGGACCCAGGGCCTCCTGCATGGGGTGAGGCAGGGGCTGTCACCGGGCCACATCACCAGCCCCTGGCTTTTGAGTTAGTGGTGTAGATCCTGCTTAGCTCGGGTCCTGCCACTCACTTCTCTGCTCACACAATCACACCTGCAGCGTCCCTGCATGCACACACTACACGCCCTGTACACACGCACGCACACACGCCCTCTGAACCTGCCCCAGACGCTCGCCCACCCGGGCCCAGCCTCACCCTTGAAGATGAGGAAGGCCGTCCTGGGGAGCTCGTCAAACCAGTGCTCGCGGTTTCTCTTTGCCTGCAGGGCAGCAGGGCCATGAGGGACCATGTATCAGGGAGGGACCAGGACCAGGACCGGCCCTGGCCAGGATGCCGCCTGCCACCCCTGCCTGCCAGCTACACTGGAGGTCGGTAGTTTGTCACTCGCCCGATGTCACCCAGGCACCCGGGTTCTGCCCAAGACTTGGAGCTCTGAGCCACAATCCACTTCCAAGTGAAGCAGGTGCAGGCTGGCCTGTGGTCCCCGAGGTGACTGCTCTCACGTGGGGATGGACCTGGATTCGGGACTCTGCCCGCCTGCCCTGCCTGTCTCCTGGAGCCCGTACCTTCCACTTCAGGGTGGCAATTTCGTAGATGTCACAGAAGTCCTCCAGGCTGTTGTAAGCAAAGCAAAAAGGCAGGTCACTCTTGACACGACCACTGGGCTCTGGCCCCACCCTTGCCTGCCTGCAGTACCTCTGAGGGTGCAGGGGCACCAGTGCTGGGACTATGGGGCCCTGAGCTCTCAGTCCCCAGGAGGGGCAGCCTTGGGCACGGCCATGCTGAGGCCATGCATAAGCAACCAGCCTCCCACCTCCGTAGGCTGCGTCTCCCCACGCTGACGGTGCCTGCCCAAGTCTGCACACGAAGCACTGCATGGAGCGCTCAGGCTGCTCTGCCCCCCTGGGGCTTATGGGTAAGCAGCTGGACTGGTCCCTCTCATGGGCAAACAGGCCTGTCCTTGTTTTCTTTTCTTTCTAAAATTTTCATTCGGAGACAGTATCCCATGTTAAATTGCTAAGTTCCCCGCGCTGGGCTCAAACTTTTCATCTTCCTGCCTCAGCCTCCCACAGTGCTGGGATTACAGGCATGCACCACCACGCCCAGCTCAAACAACCCTTTTCTACCAAGCCTCCCAGAAATAGATCTCAGTAGGACTCCTGTGGCTTGTAAGAAAGAACCCCGATGAGCGCAATCTCCACACAGAAGAAGCTGTGTGAGAAAACTCAAGGCTGTGTGGACCTCCTGTCCCAGCTCACTCTGGGGATGTCCGAGGGGCTGCCCCGCCCCCACCGGGCATCCGCTCTCACCTCAGCAGAGGTTTGTTGCTCTGATTCAGCGCCTTGAAAGTCAGAAAACGCTCCCTAGCACTCATCCTGGGCTTGTAGAAGCGCATCAGGCCTTCAAACTTCCTGTAGGAAATGCCCTTGGGCCTCTGGGGGAGAGAGACCATGTGAGGCATCCAGGGCCCCCAGGGCCCGTGGCCTGCACCAGAGACCCCAGGGCGATGCTCATCTTCCCAACGGCAAGACTGCTATTTCCGGCCAGGAGGACAGAGACACCCAGACGCCCGCTCTTACCCGCTGGCTGGTGAGCAGGCGGAAGGCGTGCTGGATGGCAGTTCGCTTATGCAGCAGCAGAGACTTGAACTTGCGCTTCTCGATGTCGTTGAAGGTGTCGAACACCACGGCCAGGAGCTGGGAGGGAAGCACAGAGCGCTGGCTGCCCTGTGGGGGCCTGGAGCTCTGGCAGGGGCTGCCCTGGGCTGGGCTCCAAGCAGCAGCAGCAGCACCACAGCTCACTCGCGCCCTTCCCTCAAAAGGCGCTGCTCTTGGATCCCCTGGCCTCCTCCTTCCTCCCTGTCCCCACCTGCAATTTGTCCCTGCCGGGCAGACGACAGGCTGGGGGACAGGGGAGCAGCAAGAGGAACAGCCCGCCCCTTCCTCCTCTCGTCCTACTGGTTATTGGGGGTCACTGCCCCACGGGTGGCCCCCAACAGGAGAGGGTGGAGGAGGCCTTAGCCAAGAAAGGGGTGCCCGCAGCTGCCTGCGCCCACACTCAGCGAATCAGGGCCGCAGGCTTCATCTTCAGAGGGCACAGGGACGGAGGGAGGAAGCTGCAACAACCTTCCTCGGAGTGCTCTTTCTCAAAAGCATTTGGAGAGAACGCTCTCCTTCCACCTCTTCAAGGTGGTCCCCCACTTGTCTAGGTGAGGTGAAGGTAAGCAAACTTCTCCGGAACAAGAGGTCAGATGGTCTCTGTTCCAACTACTCAATCCCCTTCCTACCAGTGAAACCAGTCACAGACCTGCGCACACAAATGGACATGGCTGTGTACCAATAAAACTTTATTGACAGAAACAGGCTGGGAGCTGGATCTGGCCAGCAGTTCCAGCTCCCAGCGCTGGACTGGTTCCTGATCTACACTTTCCTAGTTGTGATATTATGGTATGTCCACATCTGTTTTCTTTTATTTTGCAGTACTGGGGATTAAACCCAGGATCTTCACACTGAGTTACCTCCTCATCCCACTTTGTATTTTATTCTTTTATTGTCAGACAGGGTCTTGCTGAGTTGCTAAATTGCCCAAGCTCAGCCTGAACTTTCAATTCTCCTGCCTCAGCCTCCCAGAGGGCTGAGATTACAGGTGTACGCCAATATGCCCAGCTCTACATTTGTTTTTATCCATGGTTCCTGGCTCATAACTCCTTCCCCCAAGCAGGCCTCAGGAACTGCAATTTCACTTTCCCAAAGCACGTCACAAAACTCTAATCAGCCCCGCCCTGTCTAAGAGCTGGCCATAAAAACTCTCTGACCTTCCCTCCTGTGGTCACAGGCTGTGGGACTCTCATGCCACAGGGCTACTGCCCAATGCCCTGGGGGAGGGCACACAGAGACACACAGAGCTGCAAACGCTGAGGCAGACGGGTCTCACGGGCATCCCACCTGGCCTGTCAGCAGGAGGTCACACTCTCGCTGTCCAGCTCCACGCGCACAGGGTGTCCCCACTTTGAACAGGCCTCCTACACCAGGAAGCCTCCAGTAAAACTCAGAGTTGGGCGTGGTGGTGCACATCTATAATCCCAACACTCAGGAGGCTGAGGCAGGAGAACTGAAAGTTCAAGGCCAGCCTGGACAACTTAGCGATTTGGTGAGACGCTGCCTCAAAATAAAAAAGTTTTTTAAAAGGCCTGGGGATGTAGCTCATGCCAAGGCTCTGAGCTCAGTCCCTGGTACTGGGGGCAAAAAAACCCCAAAAAACCAAAAAGCCAAAAAGTCAGAAGATGCTCAGGAGAGCTTCCGGACAGCTGAGCATGCCCGTGGTACATGGTGAAAGTGCGGAAGTTCTGCACACCCGCCTTGCCTTGCCCTGACAGTCTACACGACAAACAGGCCCACATGTTTCCTGGGTTCTGTGACCCGGTTGTGCAAATTCACTGAAGCCAGAAGGTAGTGGGAACACATTGCCACACACTGCTCTTCAGTTTTTGCAGAATTAAAAAAGAAAATATTTTCTTTCTTAAGACTGCAAAGTTTTAAGAGGTCTCACAAATCTCCCCAGAGAAAACGTTTTCCGTTTCTACACTGGCCTGACCACGGTGACCAGTGCAATGATACTTTTCAAAAGTTTGCACAGAAATACATATGCTGGGCTGGTGAGCACTTGCCTAGCCTGAGCGCGGCCCTGGATTCTCTCCCCAGCACCTCAACAGGGAACAAGCAAATCACACAGCAGCAGATCTAACGCCCCCTCTGCTGACTCTGGTGCTGACACGTAGTCCCGGCAGTGGCCAGGATCTGCTGATGTCAGGAAACCTGCCCAGTGGCAGCTATGCCTCTGCTGACACCTCCAAAGGTCTCAGTGTGTGCAGGGACTTTGCACTCTACATCAGATTTCCTGGTGGCTCACGACAAACAGGGTGGAAATGAATTCATAACATGCTCCTGGCACATGGACGCAGCAAGGGGTGGCTGGGGCAGGAGCTGAGCTGGGTCCCTTGGTCAGCGTGACATCTTCAGTTTCTTCATCTGTTCTTTGAGAATCAAAGTAACAGAACGGCCAGGGCAGTGGTGCTGCATCATCTCATCTTTATGTCTAAACCACTTTGCGCATGCGGGCTAAGGCTTCACCAGCGGGATGACCGCAGTACTGACCGTCGGTACGAGACCGCGCCGGGCTGAGTCTGGGACGTCCCGCCCAGAGGCTGATGCAGGCCACTGCAGCACAGTTACTCACCAGGTTCATGATGAAGTAGAGCTCGATGGAGAGGTACACGATGAAGAAGACACAGGACCAGGGGTTCCGGGAGTAGGAGGGCATCATCACATCCGGGAAGCTGCAGTGGCAGAGGGTTACCCGCCACCCATGGCCACCCGCCTCGTCTCTTCCAGGGACAGCCCCCTCGTCTGCCTTCCTGACACCCGGCCCCTGGGCTTCCCGTGTCCACAGCACTCTGAGCGCCTGTGCACAAAGATGGGGCAGACGAGTGGATGACCGCAGGCAGAGGAGCCCAGACTCACTTGGCTGTGGTCAGAAGGACAAACAGGCTGACGATGCTGCTCTCCAAGGTGCTGAAGTACTGGAGGGAGGAGGGCGGGGTCACTCTGAGGGCACAGCCTGGAAAGCACCTCCACGGGTTCCCCTTCCTCCTGCAGACCCCCAGGTCACCGGGCAGACGTGCAGTCCCCCGCCTTGCTGAGCTCCACGCTCTAGCAGAAGCAGGCTTCCACTATGGGGGACCCCTTCCTGACGTCACGTGCCTGGGCCACCAGCCTGGCCCCTCCACTGCCGCACCAAACGCTCGGGGTGCCAGACCCGACCATGGGACCCCCTTCCTAAGCATGGGAAAGCGGATTCCCCAGCTCTCATCTCGGTGGGAGGTCTGTCCGGTGCCTGAGGCTGAGGGAAGCTGGGCGCGGCCCTTCCAAGACCCCAGGGTGTCCTCCAGCCACTTTCTCAAAGGAAAACCCCCTCCACAAAAGAGACAAAGCTGCCAGCTACTTACAGGGTCAGAGGGATTAGGAGAGAACAAGTAGAATCCTGGAACATGGCAGAAAGACAGACGAAAGACAGGGTTAGAGCATGGGCCCCAGGCCAGGCCCCCCAAAGATCAGACAAATTGACATCCACAAGCGTAGTGGCCGAGGAAGGGCATGGGCATGGCAGGGACGCTATGGGAGGGCAAGTGCCACCTGGGACAGTGGGCGCTGCCGCAGGCGATGCCCTCTCCCAGTGTTTCGGGGCCCATGCTTTATTATTTGGAAATGCACACTTTTGTGTAAGATCTAATTTTAAAATACTGGCTCCAAGTTTTCAGATCAAACTTGGAGCACGTCCGTGGGCGGGGCCCGAACTCCAGACTACTGGTTTCCAAGCTCCGGCTGTGAGAGCTCCATGGCCAAGTCACAGCCCCGAGGGCTGGCTGTCCTGGGCAGCCTCCTCCCTCCGGGAATGGGCTATTCCTGGCCCAGAAGTCCTGCCTGGGAAGAGAGAGACTCTGCCCTCAGAGTGGGCACAGGGCAATTTCACCCCATGGGGTGGTGGTAAGGGGTGGGGGCCGAGGGCTTGGCACAGAGCAGTTGCCAGTGCCTGGTGCCAGTATGACGTTGCATTTAGATCAGGCCTCTCTGGTTCCATCATCTTTGCCCCCCAAGGAGTCCTGGCCACATGGAGACCTCACCTTTTGAGCCTGGGTTCTGGCCTGAGGCCACACGGTCAGCCCACCCCCAGGGGCATGCCCAGCTCCTAGGAGAAAGGCTGTGGCCTTCTCCAGCATCCTGGGAAGCTCAAGGTCACAGGCCCTAAGGGCCAGGCACTGCCCCACAGGGTCTCAGACATGTGCACCAGGAGTCAGCAGGCTCCTTGCAGTGGGGCATGGGACACAGAAAACACCCCACAGGGTGCAGACCAATGCGTTCTGGCACATTCACTACCCTCCAGGGAAAATGAATGAGCTACAGCCACATGTGTTGGTGCGAGGAACCACAAAAGCACAGTGGGGAAAAGAGCAACCCACAGAACAGACACATACTTTCTGAAACCATTTATACAATTTTTTAAAATATGCAAGGCAACACCAGTTAGGAGTCTTTTTGGTTTTGGTAGTACTGGAGATTGACTCCAGGTCCTCACACTGAGCTATATCCCCAGCCCCTTTTGATTTTTGTTTTTTTATATTTTTGTCTTTTTTGAGACAGGGTCTTGCTGTGCAGTTCAGGCTGGCTGTGAACTCACTTTGCAGCTCAGGCTGGTCTCGAACTTGCAAAGATCCTCCTGCCTCAGCCTCCCGAGTGCTAGGATTAGAGGTGTGCACCACCATGCCCAGCCCCAGCCCCTTTTTAAGTTTTTTTTCATTAATTTTGAGAAGAGTTTTGCTAAGTTGCTGGGGCTGGACTAAAACTTTTTTTTTTTTTTTTTGGCTTTTTTCCGGTACTGGGAATCGAACTCACGACCTCGTGCTTGCCAGGCAGGCGTTGTGCCGCTGAGCTAAATCCCCAGCCCCTGGACTAAAACTTTTGATCCTCCTGCCTCAGCCTCCCAGACTGCTGAGATTACAAGTGTGTGACACTAAGCCAGGCCAGGCAATACCACTTAATCGTGGCTTGCAGAATTGTACCTGTGAAGTATTAATGTAAAGGTGCTCAGGACGGGGTGCACCTGGGAGAGGGGGGACTGGGATCAGAGGACCCGAAGGCGGTTTCCGTTTCCTTCCGTCACCCCCTCTGCTGAGTTGAATGGTGGGTCCACGGGGCCTACATTACTTACAAAAGCTGTCTGAGTTTTATGCAGGTCACCAGGCCTCTGCCCTCCTGAATGACCCAGCACCCTCACACAAGCAGCCCCGGAGAGCTGCCTCACCCTCTCCCCACGCAGCAGGAGGCACAGATGCGGACAGGAAGTGCCCGCACTGGACCCTGGACCATCGGAAACCTTCGCCTTGGGCTTCCGGCCTCCAGAAGCATGCGCAATACATCCCTGCGGACCGTGTTAGCAGACACTGGGGAAACGCAGCCCCTTCCACCTGCGGACCTGCTCCCATGCGCGGCCGGCACCAGCACTCACCAAGGATGGCGAAGATGATCATGAAGAACAGCAGCAGCAGGAGGATGTCCATGAAGGGCGGCAGGGACTGGAAGATCTGCCGCAGGTTGCTGGGGAGAGAGACAGGCTCCCTGGGGGGGTGACAGCCCTCGGTGGCTGTCTGGGCCTTGAGGGGCCGTGCTGCTCAAGAGGAGGTCTTGGAATGCTAACCCGCAGCGCGCCCGGGAACACCCCCTTGCTCAGCACTCCCTCGTGTGGCTCAAGCCCCCACCACCTGCCCCAAGCACATGCACACGGGACCTGGCGCTCTGCACACACAGGGCTGGACTCTCGCTGGCCACCTCCCCACCTGCGCCCCAGGCTCTGACACAACAGGGACTGGCCGGCCACCCCGCCCGGGCCTCACCGCCGCACACCACCGCAGTAGCGACAGTCCACCAGGAAGATGCAGCGCAGTGCCCGAGTCACGCGCACATGGGACGTCTGCCGCACCAGCACCACGATGGCCTCGACGAACTGCACCACCAGCACGGAGGTCTGGGGACAGCGGGCACAGCAGCGTCAGCGCCCACAGCCCAGGATACAGGAGACCGACAGGGGCGGCCCCACCTCTCTCCCCCACTAACTTAGCCCCAGAAGGGCTCCAGCCCCGGCAGTGACACACAGGGGCCTGGGACCCCGCTCCCCTTGGGCTGGCTGAGTGGGACAGAGAGCACGTGCCTCCCCCCAGCTGCCTGTGCTGAACACCAGGAACCTGGCGGGGATGCCAGTGGGTCAGGACAGGTCCCCAGGTGACAGACCCTCCTGAGCACAGGCTGCGCCCACAGGCCTGAGGGCACCCGGGGAAACGTGGTCACTGCGTGGTGGGCAGACATCACCTTGACCATGGTCCGCTTGTGCCGGACGAAGGTGTGGAGGCCCAGCCACCGCAACTTCATGCAGAGTTCAAACACCACCACCATCAGGGCAAACAGCTCCAGGGTGGCGTGGACCTGCAGCGAGTGCGTAGAGATTCATCACCAGCAGGGCCACCCCATGGCCACCTCCGTCTCTGTCCCTTCCCCAACAGGGACCTGGAAAACTGCTCTCAACACACGGCACAGTTATAAAAGCGTGGTCGCCCCAGACGCCAGATGGAGCTCCAGAAAGGGAGCTTTTCCCAGAACATCTAAATACAAACTTGATATTGAAGAAACAGACTCCATGCTCCACACAGCGGAAAATTAGGAAGGTGCCTGAGTTTGAGAGTGAGAAAAGACAATCCCTTCCCAGCCTTGCTCTAGGAAGGCTTGCATGTCATTTACAAAACAGCCATAAAAAGCATTAAGGGAGCGTGACCCAGGGGCTTCAAAACCAAAGAGGAAGGGAAGGAACAGCAGAACTTGGAAATCCAGGAGTCTTCGAGACAAGGGCTGCCAAGCAGAGAGATGCCCAGAGCCCGCCTTCCCCATTTTGGAAGACTGTCCCCTGGGGTTGCCCCTAGGGGTCTTGTCCCCTGGGGTTGTTCCCTAGCACCTCACAGGGCCCTGGACCAACAAGGTGCTCGGACGGGGTCCCTGACTGGACCGGACATGCGTGCCCTGCCTGCCCGGGGCACACTTCCCAGCAGGGCTCACGGGAGCAGAGGGGAAACCTCAGCAGCAGGGAGCGGGTCTCAGGGGGACTCACGGGACGGGGTGGCAGTGACGCAGGTCGAGGAGGCAGCCCCTACTCACCACCCTGGCCGTGGGGCTGAGCCGCAAGGATGCGCGGGGCGGGTTGTCAGCCGAGGGGTGACGCACGCGCATGCGCAGACCCCTGCCCAGCTCCCGTTTTCGCCCCCCCCCACTCACGTAGATGCCCAGGCGCAGTGCGGGCACGGCGGGCGCCTCGCACAGGGTCAGCAGCAGCAGCAGCAGGGCGGTGAGCAGCTCCATCAGGTAGAAGACGTGGTTGTGTGCGAAGAGGTAGGCGGCCAGCGCTTTGGCATCCTTGGGGTGGGTGAAGAACTTGTCGTTGTTCTCGCCTTCCTGCGAAGACAGGCGTGTGGGTGGCCAGGGAGGGTGGGCAGCTCCAGGAGCCCCGAGAGGATGGGGGCTGGGTGGGCGCGATGGAAAGTGGGAGAGGCAGACCATTAAGACGTCACGAAGCCACCCCCGGCCTGCTGAGGGGTGGGCGGGAGAGACCGGAAGACCAGGGGCTGCTTAGGACCCTGGGACTCAGGGACACAGAGGCACAGGGGAGGCGCGGAGGTGGCACGGGCAGTGCCCATGAGCCTGAACACCTGTCCTGAGGCAGAGTTTAGAGCCCCACTTCCGAGCCCCTCCTGTGGGCCCAGAAAGTCCTCTCACAAGGCAGGCTCAATGGCAGGGACACTGCTGGAGCCTCCACAGGGCCACACAGCAGAGCAGGCCCTCGCCAGGCACGGGCACAGCGCTGCCCCCCACATTCGCCATCGTGATGCTAAGTTATGGTAACACTCAGAGGGAAAGGGGGCCAGAGCCTTGCGGCCCACCAAGAGCTGCCCCAGGTCCCTACTAATGTTCACCTCACTCAGACCGCCCCACACCCTGATTCTGTCTTTTCTCTTTGTTCTTCTACACTTTTCCTTTTGGAACAGGGTCTTGCTATATAGTGCACATGGCCTTGAACTCACTTACAGAGACCAGGCTGGCCTTGAACTAATGGAGATCCTCCTGCCTCAGCCTCCTGAGTGCTGGGATTACAGGTATGCACCACCATGCCTGGCCTATGCTTTTTGTTTTGTTTTGTTTTGTTTGTTTTGTTTTTTTGTTTTTTCTGGTACTTGGAATCGAATTCACGACCTTGTACTTGCCAGGCAGATGCTGTGCCGCTGAGCTAAATCCCCAGCCCCTGGCCTATGCTTTTAGTTGACAAAAATAATTACATGTAGTTATGGGGTATGATGATGTTCTGATACATGGGATACATTAGGGAATGATTAAGTCAAGCTAATTACCATATCATCACCTCATTTAGCTCTGTGCGTATGCACATATATGTGTGTGTGCTGGGAGTATTTAAAATCTTTCTCAACAGTTTTGATATATTTATATACCTGTTGGTTTTTTTTGTTGTTGCGCTGGTGGTTTTTTTGAGACAGGGTCTTCCTAAGTAGTCTAGGCTGGCCTTGAGCTCACTATGTAGCACAGGCTAGCTCTGAACTTGTGGCGATCCTCCTGCCTCAGCCTCCCAAGTGCTGGGATTACAGGTGTGTGCCTTCATGCCCAGCCTATACTGTATTACCTGTGCTACAGAATAGAGCCCAAAACCTTATTCCTCCTATGTACAGAAACCTTCTGCCCTCTTATCAGGATCTCCCCATTCCCCAGCCCCTGGTAACCACCACTGCCCTCTCTACGTCTATGAATTCAGCTTTTTCAGATTCCCCATGTAGGTGAGACCACACAGTCATTTGTCTTCTGGTGCCTCAGTCACTTCACTTAACATCATAATGTCCTCCAGCTTTGTCCATGTTGCATGTTGTCACAAATGACAAGATTTCCTCCTTTTTTAAGGCTGCATGGTATTCTATCACATGAAGAAACATTCTCTTTACCCATCTACCAGTGGACACTTGATTTTGCATACAGCGCTGCGCAGGACTGCTGCCACATACTTGTTTCAAGTCCTCTAAATACACTCCCAGAATTGGGATTGCTGGATCATGTGGTAGTTCTATTTTTACTTTTTGGCAATATTGGAGATTGAACCCAGGGACTCACTAGGCAAGTGCTCTTACCACTAAGCAACACCCCCAGCCCTTTTTATTGTTAATTTTGAGACAGTCTCATTAAGTTGCCCAGGCTGGCCTCCAAATCACAGTCCTCCTGCCTCAGCTTCCTGAGAAGCTGGGATGATGTGTGTAGCACTCGCCTGACTACCTTTAATTTTTTAGTATATATGCTGCCAAAGTGAGTGCAATTACTTTAAAAATTTTTGAGGACCCTTCGCGCTGCTTTCCACAATGGCTGCACCCACTCACACCCCCACCCACCATGCACGCCCATTTCCTCCAGCCCTCCCCTCCCTCGTCTCCCTGGTGACACCCCTCTTACGAAGGACCTCACTCCCACATCCCAGGCCTTCATTTCAGTTCTTGGCTATTTCTACCTTCCTAACTCCTCAAAACAACAGGCTCTGCCTTCGACTCCTTCATCTCTGCAGTAATAAGAAGTGGCCGACAGACAGGCACGGTGCTGCACATACTGCAGGAGGCTGAGGCAGGAAGATCACAAGTTTGAGCTCAGCCTGCATAACTCTGTGACATAGTGAGATCTGTCTCAAAATAAAAAAAATAAAAAAGGTCTGCGGACAGATACAGCTTCACACAAAGGCCTTGTGTTTGTTCCCAGTACTGCAAAGAAAAAAAAAGGTCAGCAGCCGTCCTTGGCCACACGCTAGCAGCAGGCATGGGCGCCCTGTGCTCTCTGCTCCTGTCATGGTCCCTCAGGCGGGCGCGTCATTACTGGTACGACAACAGACCACATGGAACGAGGACCCCAGGGCACTGAAGCCCCTGGGCCAGCAGCAGCGCCAGCACCCTGCTTGTCACCTTCTTGGCCTCCTGCTAATGTCACAGGCAATCGATGACCTGGCCTGGAATCAGCCCCCCAGGAACGCAGCAGGTGGCACCTTAAGGCCATTGCCGACCTCTTTGCTAATGCCAGCCTGGGAGTGGGCCCACTTCATCGGCTTTGTCAGCTGTCACCTGGCAGCCAGCACGCAGTGACCCTGCGAGCACTAAAGTGGCTGAGGTCGGCCTGCGTCATCAGCTTGCTTCAGTGCTCCTCGCCGGGGGTGACTTAGCTCCCGCCCTGACTGGGGACGAGGGTAGGGACATTTCTGGAGGGCGGGGGCTGTGCTGCTGGCGTCTCATGAGCAGGATCTCACCGTGCCTGCAGCGCCTGGCCCGACGACATGCTAACAGGCCATCCTGCTGTCCTGGAGCCGGGGCCGGGAAGCCGTGCTCACTTCTCACCGTCCCCACGGGCTCCGTGTCCTCCACAGGGCACAGGCAGAGCCAGGGCGAGCCCGGGCCCCGAAAGGCACCTGGTGTCTCAGGGTCCAACTGTCATCACGCAGGGGCAGGCGGTCCTCGGCCTCCCCGTCCTCACCGCCTCCTTAGAGGAAGGGCCCGGCTGCGTGCAGGGCAGCTCGGCGCTGGACAGAGCGCCACCTTCATTAGCAAACAATGAAAGACAAACCGCAGACCTGGTGGGGACAGGCCTGACCAAGAGCACACACATCCGGGCAGCCAAAGGGAGGGCGAGCAGGGCGGGCCGCGGCCATCACCGCCGCCTCCGTGGTTGCGGGGGCAGGCAGCAGCACACAGGGGCCTGGGAAGCTTCTGGTTTGAATTACTAAAAAATGCAATTGTTGCATAATTTCTTCCAACAAACAGCGGGAAGAAAGGAAGGCCTGGCTGCAGGAAGCCGGTGACAGGAAGGCTCAGATCCAGACCCCAGGACTCCAAACTGCCACAAAGGAGCAGGGGACGAGCGCTCCACCAGCCAAGACGGGGGAGACGCCTCCCATGTCCCCAGGTCCGATCCCAACCCTGAGGATGCCAGGCTCGTTTCCTGGCTGAGTCTGTGACCTGGGTGAGGACGACATGAAGGTAGGGGGCCCTGACTCCCAGGCTCTCGCCTCGGCTCCCTGGTCAGGCCCACAGGGCCGCAGCACCGTCTCAGGGCGCCAGGACCATGGAGCAAGGCTCCCGAGGACAGGCGAGCCGAGGGCTGGCTCAGCGCCACGCTGCCATCCAGGAGCCATCGGCAGGGTGCCGTCTCCGCGCAGCCAGACCTTCCTCCAGGAACAGCTGCAAACAGCTGCTCACAGGCATCCGAGTTCCCCTTTTATTGTTAGAAAATGATGCATTTTTTAATAAAATACTTCAAATAATACACAGATTTAAAAGGGTACCAGAACTCCATCGTCAGACATGTTTTCTTTTCAGTACAGGGGACTGAAGAACCCACTGAATTACACTGAATTCACACTGAATTACATCCCCAGCCCTTTTCATTTTGAGATAGGGTCTTGCTAAGTTGCCCAGGATGGGCTCAAACTCATGGTGATCCTTCTGCCTCAGCCTCCTGAGTGGTGGGATTACAGGTGTGCGCCACCACACCCAGCTTCCAGAAGAAGCTACACTGGATGTTCTGTGACCTCTGTTTCCCCAAGTACATGGCCCATTTTCAAATGGAGACATGTACTCAGGAACGGAAATGCGGCAACAACATGTAGAAGAAAGAATATCTCTGGAGGCCAGACGAACGTTCACTGATTTTTTTTGCAACTCTGGGGACCGGACCCAGGCTAAGCGTGTGCCCCAGCCAAGCCACACCCTGTCCCCAGAGGTCAGTTTAAACTCAGGCTCTGCCACTGCCTGGCTGGTGGCCTCAGGCATCACTTAGCGCCCTTGAGCCTCAGCTGCCACCTCGTGTGACAGGCACAAAAGCACAAGAAACATGCTGTAGCCGAGCCAGCCCAAGCACATATCTGGATTTAAAACATCCTTTTATTTTTATTTTTTTTGAGACAAGGTATCGCTATGTAGCCCAGGCTGGCCTTGAACTCATGGCCATCCTCCTGCCTCAGCCACCCAAGTGCTGGGATTACAGGCATGCACCACCACGCCTGGCTTTATTACGTCCTTTTTAAAAATGGACAAAACCAGTACGTGCACAGAGAATTACTTCCAAAAAATTATGGAAAATCATCATTCCAATGGATTTAAGAAAATTGTATTTCCTCACCCACACTCTTAGACAACGGATGTCAGAAGCTGAAGTCTCCTAGTGATGAGACCAGCGCCAGTGAGATGCAGCTGCCACAGCCAGTGAGTAGCAGGAAAGAGGCGAGAGCTCCCTGGGGCGGGGGACCCCACACTGGATCTCAAGAGCCCCCAGAAAGTAGACTCCTCCCATCCTGAATTTCGTTTCTTAGTCTTTTTTTCTGGCGAGAAAACCATAGATGTGTGCATGAGGGAGACAGAGAATTCTAAATGTAGGCTGTCCTTGGACTGTGATTTATGGTAAGGTAAACATATAACAGAAGCACACAATGAAAGACCATACACAAGATTATCGAAATAGCGAAGCACATTGGGGGAATTTACCTGATGTAATTTAAAGACACGTGATATTTACACAAGAGTTACACAGCATATGCTATGTGCCATAAAAACAACAAGAAAGAAAAAGAAAGGAGAGTAGAGTAGAGTAGAGCCGGGGGTAGAGCTCAGTGCTACAGCACTTGCCCAGCATACAAGGCCTTGGGTTCAGACCCAGCACCGCGAACAACAAAATAGCAGATTATAGACGACTGTACTTTTTCTTTTTTGGAGGCAGAATCTTGCTGTGTTGCCCAGGTTGGCTTCAAACTCCTGGGCTCAAGCAATCCTCCTGCCTCAGCCTCCCAGAATGCTGGGATTATAGGGTTTGTCATCATGCCCAGCTTGGTTCTTTTTTTTTTTTTTAATATAGAAAGAAATAATGTTAACAGAGACTGCTTTGGGTGAATGTTTTCTTCATTTCAATAGAATGAGCATATATTGCTATCACAGAAAGGTACTGTTTTCCAAAATGAAAAAAAAAAACAGAAACCAGTTTTTTTTTTGTTTTTTTTTTCCAGAAACAAGTATGAAACAGCAGAAATGAACACAGTGAATAAAACAAGTCAGCATAAGGAGCCCTATGTTCCCGCACTGTGATGCTGACACATTCCACACAGTTTAAGGACACAGAGAACAACTCCCTCCTCAGAACTCACCTCCCGGTGTGGCCCTGGGACAGAGAAGCCCAGGAGGGCAGCTTCAGGGCACCCGGGACAGGCATGGCACCCATGGGCATCAGGGAAGGAGGGGTGCACATGTCCCCACCCCAGGTACGACTCCACCTGCAGCCCCCAACTGCCACCCGAGACACCCACCTGGAGGTAGATGGCTGCCTCTTGGTAATTCATCTCCCAGTCATGCCTGGCGGGGCCGGTGGGGGAACTCTCACTGTCAGAGACCAGACTGGAGGCCCGGGAATCCTGGATGGCGTGGCTGCCCCCATCTGCAGGGCAAGAGAGAGATTCACTTACGACCTGGGCTTAGACAACAGAGCTCCACGGGCTGAAGGGGCTGGGGGTCACTCCGTCCTCTCATGTCCACCCTGGGAGCACAAGTCAGTGCCCCGTCCTGTGTATGACAACAGCGGGAATTAGCAAGGCTGGTAAGAAACGCTTTCTTGCTCTTCCATGAGAAAATCAAGGGTAGAAGAACATCTTTTCTGTCAAAAGGGAAGGAGATAAGAAAACGTGGTGGCACACACTTGTAATCCCAGCACTCGGGAGGCTGAGGCAGGAGGATCGTTGGGAGTTCAAGGCCAGCCTGGGCTACAAAGTGAGCTCAAGGCCAGCCTGAACTTCAGCACACTGATCCCATGACCCCTGCAGCTTTCTGAAGCAGGTCTGGAAGTCCTCTCTCATGAATGTCTTTAGTTGTGCTGTCTTGGCTGCCTTACTGTTCCAAGTTGCCAGAAGTTGCAAGGTGCCAGATCCCGTGGATAAGGTGGATGAGGACACATGGTAATGTGTGACCGCCTGTCTCTCTGCTGGGTGGCACTCAGCAGCAGCATTCACTGTATTTTTTTTATCAACCCTTGTAGAGACACTCAGGAGAGAAGACTCCCAGAGCTGCTTCAGAAAGCGGCCAGAGCCAGGTGTCGTGGCTCACACCTGTAATCCCAGCACTTGGAAGGCTGAGGCAGGAGAACTGCCATGAGTTTGAGGTTAGTCTGAGTTACGCAGCGAGACCCTGTCTCAAAAGACAAACAACAAAAAACCCCTAGAAAGTGTCTAGAACAGTGGGATATGTCTGTGCGCGCGCATGTGTGTAAGGATACTTTGAAGGGATTAATGGTGATGTGTCTTTTTCTGTAACGAATTCTTTTATGTAAACACCATATGCTTTGATCAGCCCTTCTGTACGAGTCTACTTATCTTTACAAACAGAAACACAAGTAGGAAAAATGTGAACCCAGGCAACTGTACCTGTGGAGTGAGCGGACCAGGGCAGAAGCGTCACTAACGGAGCACTCTTTGCAGACTTGGGAAGTGTGTTGATTCTACTTAGCCAAAACTTTACAGAACTGGACCGTCCCTGGTAGAGGTCATCTGCCGCTGTTCCCTGCTGACTTCCAGGTCCTCCTCCCAGCACTCCGCCCTGCTCAGCCCTGGCAGAATGCCCCAGGCCTGCCCACTCTGCTTGGTTCAGAGCTGGCCACAGGCTTGCAGACTCACAGGGACACCGGGGTCAGCTGGGCATATGGTGCAGATGCACGACCGGCCAGGCACGGCCGAACTTGGAACTTTTCCTGGGCCAGTTCGGAAGGCGGGGCTCCTTCCAGCCCCTGGCTGCCCGAGGAGGAAGTCAGCAGAGAAGGAACAATAACGAGGAGATAAACTGGCTGCACTCCTGCGAGCCCAGCTTCCAGGCTGAGAAGGGTCCTGCTGGAGTGCGTCTGGATTGGGACTGCGGCAACAGCCCGGCGCCTGACGCCACACAGGGTAACCAGGCACAGCTCGAAATGGCTCCCGACTTGTGAACTTACGGGAGCAAGTGAACCTAGGGTGAAAATATGGTCCCTCATCACCCACACCCTAAACCACGTGCCTGTAGGAAGGCAGAGGATCAAGCATTCGGACACAGACCTGCACAGGGGCAGGAAGCAGGGGTGCATGGTGCACCACCACGTACCGGGGGCAGGAAAGGCGCGGCGTTCACAGGGCTGCGGGGTCACAAATGATGGTGCTGATCTGGACCTACCAGGCAGCGGCAACCGGGCCAGGCTGTCTGCAAAGCTCCCCACCCACTTCTAAAAACAACTGTATGAGGCAGGACTGACACAACAAAAGACATATTTAAAGTGTATAAGTACAAGCTGATTTTTTTTGGGGGGGGTAGGGCTGGTGATGCTAGGGAAGGAACCCTGGACCTGCGCGTGCTAGGCAGGCGCTCTGCCACTGAGCTGTGTGTGCCATGTTTGGACATGCGCATACCTGTGAACCCCCCCTGCAATCAAGATGCTCTGTCTATCGCCCCTCCTGCCTGCCTGCCCCCTGTGGGACCCCAGGCAAACCTGACCTGCTTTCTGTCACAATCAGATCAGTTTATACTCTATCTCAGAAGGGTCTTGCTACATAGCTCAGGCTAGCCTTGAACTTGATCCTCCTGCCTCAGCCTCCTGAGTGCTGGAATTGCAACTGTGCGCTACCAGCATGATATCTTAGAATCTCATGAAGAGACTCACATACTATGCATTCTCCCGTCACTTGCCCTCTTTCCCTCACCAAAATTCTGTTAAAAGTCATCCGTTGTATGATGTAGCAGTAGCTCACTCTGTTTTGCTGCTGAGTACCATCCCACTGGACAGCTAGCTGCACCATCACACATCCATTTACCTTGTAATGCACATTTACACAGTTTCTAGGTTTTGTCTTCAGTACTCTTTTTTGTTTGTTTTGTTTCTGTTTTTGTTTTTTCAGACAGAGTCTTGCTATGCAGGTCAGGCTGGCTTTGAACTATGTAGCCCAGGCTGGCCTCGAACTTGCAGCAATCCTACTGCCTCAGCTTTCTGAGTGCTGGGGTGTCATGCGTACACCACATTGCTAGTTTTTGGCTGTTTCAAATGAAAAAAACAAACAAACAAACAAACAAATGAAGTCACTGTGAACCTTCGTGCACCAGGCTTTTTGCATGGACATTTGTTTTCATTTCTTTTGGGCAAATAAAATATCCAGAAATGTAACAGGAGAACCACACATTTTAACCTTTTGAGAAATGCCAAATTCTTTCCCAAAATGACTGTCCCAATTGACATTTCTACTAGCAGTATATAAGAGTTCCAATTATACATCCTTGCCAACAACTGATTCATCCAAGTTTTTTAAACATCATCAAGAAATCAAGTAACAACAAATGCTGGTGAGGCTGCGGGGGAAAAGGAACCTTCCACGTTATTTGTGGGAGTATAAACTAATGCAGTGACTATGGAAATCAGTGTGGGGAGTCCTCAAAAAACTAAAACTAGAAATTCCACTTGACCCAGCTATTCCCCTTCTAGGCATCTTTCCAAAAGAGTTAAGGACATACTATTACAATGAAACACGCACACCCGTGTTTAAAAGCAGCACAATTCACAGTAGCTGATCCTTGGAAGCTGCCTGTACGTCCATCAACAGGTCAATGGAGAAAGAACATGTGGCGTTTATATACAACAGAGCACTACTCTGCCATAAAGGATAAACTCGGGTCATTGGTAGGAAAACGGATGCACCTTGACACCCTGATGTTAAGTGAAATAAACCAGACATGCAAGCTTAAATATCACGCGATTTCTCTTATCTGAGAAATCCAAAATATAAACAAAGAGCAAAATACCAGATAGATAATAGGAAATAAGGGAAAGGGAAGGGAAGCAACAGATGGGGGAGAAGGAGAGAGGCGGGATGGAAAGAGTTAAGGTGTGTTATGTGCACACACCAATTCCACACACAGAATGTAGTCATTATGTACTGCAGACCTGTGCTCATTAATAAAAATGTTAAACTAAGCATTATATTACAAGCATTCTAGAAACTGTGTGTGTGTATACAGTGGTGCTGGGGATTGAACCCAGGGGATCTGCACTCAGCTACATCCCCAACCCTTTTTACTGTTCTCCATTTTGAGACAGCATCTCACCAAGTTGCCAAGCTGCCTACACTGGGCGCGAACTTGCAATCCTCCTGCCTCTGCCTCCGAGCGCTGAGATTATAGGTGTGTGCCAACATGGCCGGCTCAGTATTGCACTTTCAATCTCAACGCTTTAAGTCTGTAGTTCACTACTGACTTACAATGGTGAACATCTTTTCCTAGGCTTATTTTACATTTGTGCGCCTTCTGTGAAGTATCTGTCCAAATATTTTGTTTCTTTACAGAGCTACCGCTAAATCTGAGCGTTCTCATCGGTGTTCAGGATGCCGCTCCCTTTCCCAGTTTGTGGCTTGTCTTCTCATTCTGGCCTGGTTCTCGCCTCATCTGGCTACCGTGTGGGAGCAGCGTAAGCGGTCAGTGTGAGGTCCAGGGAGGGTGAGCAAGAGCCCAGTGCATGCTCAGCTGCAGCCGGCACCGACGTCTCGGCCATGGGGACAAAAGCATCTCACCAGGCACTGTGGCGCACACCTGTAACCCAGCACTTGGGAGGCTGAAGCAGGAGGATTGTTAGCTCGAGGCCAGCCTGGGCAATTCAGTGTGTTCAAGGCAACCTGAGCTACCAGTAGACCCTGTCTCAAAAAAAAAAAAAAAAAGAAAAAAAAAAAGATCCTCTGGCCCTTGTCACACATCCAAATCAATGCTACAAAGTGCAGGAAAGAGTCACCCCACCAAGCCCTGCCCAAAATAAGTGAGGCTGTTACCTTAAAGCCCTATTTGGGGACCGATTAGTTGTACAGCAATAGCTAACTGAGGTAGCTGCACGTTCTCATCCCTTAATCCATGGAAGTCCTGCAACCCCACAAGGTCGGCGTTACTGTTATTCTCACACAGACCTGAGGAGACTAAGGTGCCGGGTCCCAAAGCAAGATGTGGGGCTGGGGCACTAAGCTGAGCTACTTGGGTCCAGCAGTTCTACGCCTTGAAAGAATGAGAAATCCGGACAGGGTGTCAGGGCTGTGCTCGGAGTGCAGTCCCACTGTCAGGGCGAGCTGAGGTGGGACATCTGATGCTGTCTGAACTTGGACCATTCTGACCCTTCTCTACCCAATGCCAACGGAACAGCACTCCCAACTCTGATGCTAATCCACTCCCCTTCCCCTGCCACACCCGCCATTCCTGAAGTACTAGGGGTTGAACTCAAGGCCTTTGCACTGAACTTCATGCCTGGCATTTACTTTTCTTTTTGAGACAAGATCTTGCTAAATCACTAAGTTACCCAGGCTGGACTCGAACTTGCCATCCTCCTGCCTCAGCCTCCCAGGGTGCCGAGGTTATAGGCATATGCCACCCAATGCCCAGTTTGAAAGAACTAAGC
The DNA here is from genome assembly GCF_000276665.1 of Chinchilla lanigera. NCBI lineage: Eukaryota > Metazoa > Chordata > Mammalia > Rodentia > Chinchillidae > Chinchilla > Chinchilla lanigera. The sequence continues at coordinate 9,561,649 of NW_004955482.1, read as the reverse complement.
CATCAGCATGGACAGGAGAAGGTCAAACTACCACTCTCAGTCCTCAGTGTGCACAGGCCGTAAGCCAGCACACAATGCCCAAGGACGATCCCCAGGCGGGTGCTAGATGGTGCTGCGTCCTCCTGTGCCCACGCCTGTCCTCCATGCCCTTCACACATGACGGCAGAGCCCTGCCTGTGACCCAGCAGTCCCAGGCAGGATGAGTAACAGAGACAGAGCGGAGCAGGAGCCGTGAGCTGGGACAGATGGCAACTGGCATCAGCACCTCCTGCCTCCCTGCGACAGACGCACGGGTCAGTGAGCCGCTGCCCAGACCTGCGGAGCGCCAGCCTCCCTCTCCCACTGGCTCAGTGACGCCTCAGCGCTCCCTGTTCTTGCCAGCCTCCCGCGGCTCCCCTGTGTCCCCCACCTCATCGCAGCCCTGCTGTGACCAGGGGGCCCAGGGGCCTTCACACAGCTCCCAGAACAGGTGCACACACACTCGCAGCGAGGGGCCCTCCCAGGAGCAGGTGATGGTGTGTGTGAGAGACAGTTGCTCCTTCCTGATAAGCCACCCCATCACAGTCCAAACCACTAAGCCTGAGCACCGCAAGGGCCCTGGGGCAGGGAAGATGGTGCTGGGCCAGACAGCACACCAACGAGCCCCTCCTGGTGGCCACGTCCTCATGGCCGGCAGGTGGCAGGCCTGGGAGCCCATCCCCATGTCCAGCCTCAGGCCAGCTCTCACTGTGCACCATTCTGTAGATTAAAACCCTCGGAAAGACTTGGACTCTTGCTGGGCATGGTGGTGGCACACGCCTGTAATCCCATCACTCAGAGGCTGAGGTAGGAGGATCACTGCGAGTTCAAGTCCAGCCTGGGTTTCAAAGTGAGTTCTAGGCCAGCCTGAACTACATAGTAAGACCATGTCTCAAAAAAGACAAAGAAGAAAGAAGACTCGGACTCCTGCTATTCCTTCTCGTGTCCTCTGACCCAGGTCCTCAGCCTGGGCAGCTGGTTATCGAGTCCCCAAGGAGCCCCATGCAACACTGGGCAGCAGAAATGCAAAACACATGCCCCGTGGCCATAGGTCACACTTGCCAGTGGGTGGTGAGAGAAGACAGTGGCGGCCTACAGAGGGCAGGGCAAGGGCTCGAGAGCGGGCTTCAGGGGAAGGGCATTTGGGCTCAATTCAAGGAAAAACTATGTGCCAGGCACAGTGACACACACCTGTAATCTCACTTACTCAGGAGGCTGAGGCAGGAGGATCACAAGTTTGAGGCCAGCCTGGGCAACTTACCAAGACCTTCACTCGAAATAACAAAAAAGGTGGTGGTCTCCTTGCCCAGCACACACAGACCCTGGGTTCGATCCCTAGTACTGACAAAACAAAAACCCAAAAACAACCCAGCAGCCCTTCCTTTGTAAGAGCTAGGGCTGCCCAGCAATGGCCTGGGCGGGGAGGCTGTGCCTTGTCAGGTGTGAGTGGTAAAGTAAGCAAGTCAGCGCTGAGCTCTGCTAGAGCTCACAACCTAAGTAATTCTCGTTTGATTCTAAACATGACTTGTGAATTAGAAATCACTGTTAATGAAAATATTTAAAAGCCAACAGTGCTGCCTGGGGGGGCCAGCACCCATGGGCAGAGCCCAGGACCTGCACCTTCTGCCGCACCGCCTGGCTGCAGCAGACCACGCGTCTCTTCCAGCACACGTCGCTGCCCGCTGCAGGTGAACCGTGGCCCACAGGCCCACCTAGACACACACCAGCTTCTGCTGAAATAACGAAGGCGAAGAGTCCCGGGGCACGTTCTGAGCACCTCATAGCATTGGACAGCTTCACCCTCACAGCAAACCCAGGAGCCAGAGACCACCAGCCTCACCCACTATGCTGGGATGCCGACTCGCCTGGGGCTCCCACACTCACACGGACGGTGCTCCCCACCCAGATCTGGTTCCCGAGCCACAGAACGGGAAACCCAGGAATCACAGCGTGCGGTTAGGAAGCCCTGCTGCGGCGTTCCCATTTCTAGCAATTGTGCTCATGGTGTTTTTCAAGAGTACAGGTCCTCGGGCACAGTTCAGGGAGTGCTGCGACGGGGGTTGCTGCGGAGGTCTAGGGTGCTTTCTGCTGCTGTCTTAGACCAGTGACTGCCGGGTCTGGAAGAGATCCCTCATGCAGCACACCGCTTCCCTCATGCCCGCCCTCTAGAGACGGGGAACCTGCGGGCCAGGGGAGGGATGTGGCGCACCCTACGTAACGGCATATAACAAAGCCAGGTCTGCCCTGCAGGCCTCCTGGCCCCCTCTAGAGCTCTTCTGAACACCACCATTCCTCCAGTAGCCCTCACCACAGCAATGTGCAGGGTGGCACCACAGAGCCACTGCCGCCTCAACCAACCCCTGCTACCCTCTCTGACCCACAGCATGCAGCTCAGGGTGCACCGTGAGGGCCACAAGTGACCTGAGGACAGGTGGAGGGAAGTGGGGGGTACTGACAGGGCGCTGTCCTTGGCCTGCAAGTGCCAGGTAGGACAGTGATGTCCACACAGACCCTGGAATGGGCGAGCTTTGGGACGTCAGCGTCCTAACCCTCCCAGGACGACAACGCTCAGCCTGGACATCGGACGTGCCTGGACTATAACATCTGGCTTGTCTATCATGCATTGTGCATGCGCATAGAAAAATACACAAATAAGCCCGAATGTTATACATCAACTAAACAGTTGAAGATTTTTTAAAAGGTGACCTCTCATTGGCCCTTCTGCTACACCCAAGCCATCTCTCCCCAGGGCCAAGCGTGACCCCTCAGACCCACTCATCTCCTTGTATTATTTCTCCACTGGTTGGAAAACCCCTCCCTGCGTGCCGTGTGTGTGAGGGAAACTTTTCAGCTTAGCGTAACAACAGCGGTAATCCTCTGCCCCCAGCAGGCACAGCAGCTGGTATCTGGGGACAATCCTGAAGTCCTCCGGCCCTTCTGCTGTCACCTTGCCCCACCTCCCACTGGCCTCCCTGTTATTCCTGAACATGCCAGAACTTTCTGCCCAAGGGTCCTCGGAACCGCTCCCCCAACCCCCATCCCTAAATCTTTCAATTTCCCCAAACACTGTTCCACGAGAGGCTGTCCCCCATCCCGATGGCCTCCCTGTGAAGTCACAGGCATGGCTCTCTGCCCTTGCTCTGCTGGTGCCTCCTGTATCACCCCTACAGGCATTTGCTCTCTGGGGCTGCAGGCCCCTGCCCAGAAGGCCAGCTGCACAGGGGCAGGGACTGTTGTCCCCCTGATGTCCCCAGGGCCCAGAACAGTGTAAGTGGTCAACAAACACAGCTAGTCCGCGGATATGGACCTTGCCCTACTATCCACACACTTGCACAGGGCACCTGGGGACGGCGGGGGCCTGGGGGAGGAACACGGGGTGCTCTGCAGGGCCTGGGCGAGAGAGGCTGGGCTCAGGAGGGCGTGACCTGGTCTCTGTTCTCAGAGGTCCTTCTCTGAAAGACTGGCTGCCCAGGGACTGTCTTGTGCAAGCTGATTCAGGGCAGAACCTTCAAGAAAAAGAAAAGGCCTGCCTCCAGCAGCTCGGGGAGAGAATGCGGCCTCTCCTCCCCCTTCCCCAGGGCAGACTTTGTTCCCAGAACCACTCAGCCTTGCACAGTCAGAACAGAGCCTGGCGAGCTTACGAGGCCCCCAAAGGCAAAGAGCGGAGGCTTGTTTACGGCCCTCAAGCAGGGCTGGGGCCGAAAGGCCTGGGCAACCTGGCCGCTGAGGGGCTTTTCAAGAAAGCCACAGGTGACTCCACAAAGCCTCCTTCGGCCTGTGCGAGGAGCCGGGCAGCACATTTCGGGATTATGGAAAGGGCACAGCGGGCAGGTGGGAGCCACAGTCCCCCAGGTCCTTTAATATGCAGCTGTCGACGGGCCAAGTCCAGAGCACTGCCGCGCATCCAGAGGCGGGGCTGCACCCACAGTGCCAATTCCTGCCTGGCTGCTCGGTCCACCCTGCCCGCTCCACTTCTGGACTGGAGAAGTGGCCAGAGAGGCCACAGAAACGCTGTGCATCCCAGAGGCTGCTGTCCCGGAACAGAGTGGGCTCAAAGGCAGGCGGCTTCCGGAAGGAAAAGAAGGCAAGGCTGGCAGAAGGGCCACGTCAAAGGGCCCCGGTCCCAGGAGCTGCGTGTGGGGCTGCCTCCTGAGGACCCCCGAGTCCCTGCTTGCTGGGGACCTGACCCGGTGGCCCAGCTCCTCAGGATGAAGAGCAAAGGGACTGCTCGCCACCCTGCCTGGCCACTGCTGGGCGTGAAGACTGGAGGATGGTCTGTCCCCACAACCCCATGGAGGTCCCCAGGTCATGCTTGCTAAGCTCTGTCCAGGTCTTCCACCTGGGAAGCTGCAGGTCCTGGTGCCAATGGCACCACCTGCCCTGGCCTCTACAGCCCACAGAACCCTGGACCTGCATCTCTAGGAGGAACACGGGCTCCCAAGCCTCCAAGGAAACCCCTGGCACTCACAGGACCTTGACCCTGGTCCAGCCCCATCCCCCAGGCCAGGCCCCCTCTAACTACAGCTGTGAAAGACCTCGGCGGCCACCCTACAACCTTGGGCTTTGCCAGCATCCTCGCCTGAGCAGGGTCTTCCAGGCAAGCAGAAAGGCGACGCCCGAAGCCTTCCAGAAGGGCCCAGCTCGAGGTGAAGGGACGACCTCACAGCGGGGCAGTCGAGGTGCCGGCCCTGCACGGCCTCCTCCGGCAGTGCGACAGCCGACCCTCGCCTCTGCATGTCCACCTTGCTGGCAGGCGGCCGCTGGAGGCCAGGAGGCTGGAGGGACGAGCCCAGCTGCAGCCGTGCGGGTGGAGGGAGCAGCAGTCTCCCCGGCTCCCGCATCAGCTGAGCAACTCCATGAGCAAGCAGGCTTCGGAAGGGCCGGCGGAGGCTGACCGGGAACAAATGCTCCTGGCAAGCAGTAAGCAGGCATTCTGCACACCCGGGGACAGGGCCCGCGGGAACAGTGTGTTCAGCACTTGCAGTGCCCCGGGCAGAGCGCGAGCTCATGAAAGCAGGCCGAGAGGGCAGGCGCGCGTTCCGGGCCCACAGACCATGGCTGCGAAGGAACGCCCCTCCCAGGATGCTGGAACGGCCAGGGAGGTGAACGGGAAGGTGTCAGAGGTCGGGGCAGGGCCGGGAAGAAACTGCTGAGCTGCCGGCATCTGCACACCAACCACCACCACCTCAACTCCCACTCAGGGGCTGCGAGACGCCTGCATGGAGGACACAGACAGCCCACGATGACCTGTTTGCACAGATGGCCACGCCGCCGCCGTGCTGAGGTAACAGCCCAGACGTTCCCCGCAAACAGCTGGCTGCTTCGTACGCAGCCTCTGAAACGACCCTGCAGGGAATCCGAGGGCTTCCGTTCGCTGGAGCACAGCATGCAGCGGCATCCTGGTGCTGCCGGATAAATAGAAACAGTTTCCATATGCCGGCCATAAAGCCGCACGCGGGTGCGGGCGCGGGCACGGAGGAGTGGGGAGCAGGGGAGGAGGGGCTGGGAAAGGGCCTGGCCGCCTACCCCAGCCTTGCTTTCGGCCCTGTGCCGAGAGGTCGCTTTATGAAAAGCCACTCGGGGCGGGAGCTCTGATCACAAAGAGCGCAAAGACAGACTTGGCAGAACGCAGCACAGGGGTTCGTGAGCAGCGTGACGCCGAGGCCGACCCCACTCTTCCCCAGCCCGCCTCGGTCCCTCCTCCCTCACGTGTCTGCAGATGCTCACGACCGCACGCATTCCTGCACACACATCAGCACTCGTCCTCTTTAAGACAAACGCAGCCCCAGAACCCCCAGCCACCCTCCCGCGCCCCTCTCCCCCGCCTGCTCACGATCTTGCTCCCCAGAGCCTCAGTTTCTTCGCCTGTCAGCTGGGACTGGAGCCAGCTATGCTCCCGGCATCACAGAAACAAATTCCAATACCCACAAAGCACCGGGAGCCCTCTGGAAACCGGCACCGGGCAGAACGACAATGAGCGGCAGCCCAGCCGTTTGCCAGTTGTCGCTGAGCGCCCCACTCCATGGGAAAAAGCTCGAAGAGGAAAGGAAAATAAACCAGAGCGACGCTGCTAAGTTTTACGGGCCCAGCATCGCCACAGCGCTCCTGTGCCGGCTGGCGCTCCGGGGCTCCAGATGGAAAGCAGGCGTACACTGGCACGCACACTCCTCCCTCCACTCAGGCTTCTCTTTATGGTTGCTGGCAGTGGCGGGGGCAGTGTGGACCCACAGTGTCGATTCCTCCCAGTGAAGCCACTGAACCCCGGCACAGCTGGGCAAACACCTGGACCCCCAGAGAGGCGGGACCAGGCGCTCGTGCTGCCAGAGGCTCAGGACAGGGGGAACTGCGGGTCAAGCACAGTCCTAGAAGGAACTGTGGCTTAGATGTTGCCAGGATTATTCCTGGTGCCACCTCCACCTCCGACTTCAGCCAGCTGATGGGGACTTAAGTAACCATGCACCCAGGGATCCGTCCACGGGACCGGCCCTGGGGCACTTGGCAGGGAGAGGGCCTGATGGCTGAGAGCAGCAACAGAGGAAGTGGGAAGGCAGGAGCCTGAGCCACGACGGGCTCCTGGGTGTTGGGGTGGAGGACGGGCAGGCGGGGGAGGCTGGGCTGGGGCCCACTGAGTCATTCAGGGAGCACAGCCAGCCCCCAAATGGCCACATGAGGACCTCACAAGAGGTCCCACGGCTGCAGCCGCAACCTCGACAATGCGCCTGTACTCTGAACAAATCGTGTTGTAATTCGGGTAGCGGGAGGGAGGGTGAACAAATACACACAGTTTAGTGTGAGGAGACGATTCGTTAGCACCCACTGTACACCCGTCAGCACTGTGCTGGCGTTGGAACCGAAACAGCACCACATGACCTTTGTCCCCACAGAACTCCCTCCAGAGGGGACAGAAGGAAGAGTCCGGTGCCCTGAAGTCACTGCTAGTTACAGCAGCCACAGCTGCACGCAGCCAAGGAGGCGTTCAGAGGCGACTTGGGAGCTCGGGAAGGAGGAGGGACCAGGAGGCGTTCAGAGCTGCTCGGGGAGGTGAGGCGCACATCCCAGACCTGCGAGGGGCCAAGGCCTACAGCAGACAGGAAGAGCAGGGCCTGCTGGGAAAGCTGCAGCGGGCTCCGATCCAGAATCCTCAAGAGCCTCAGAGAGCGCCGAGGCTGACACAGCAGGAAGTGGCGGCGGCACCTGGTGCTCACCTGGCTTCAGAGGGCCTCATATAAAGCACCCCGATGAACTAGTCCCTATTACTGCTCCCCATCTACAGAGGGCAGCAGAGCCCAGAGAGGCTGGGGGACCTGCCCAGGTCACGGAGGAAAAAGCGGCCAGGCCGGGACTGGAGCCCAGCAGCTGAGCGCCCCTCAGTCCTCCACGGCTGCTGCCGCTGACCTGCGGGCCGGGCTGTCACCGCGTGATGGAAGTGGACGCCACATCACGGAGGTGGACTTGGGCCTCGGAGTCCCTGCCCATATGTGCCTCTGGGAAGACACACAGCCAGGGCTCAGCCACTCTCAACCTCACTCCTGTCCGCACAGGCGGAACCACATGTCCTGACGCTCAGGGCAGGTTATGTCCACCACGGGCTACGGTGGTCACCGTCACTGTCTAGCCTTAGTCAGCCCTTCCTGCCCTTGCCATACGGTGTGCCCACAGCCACAGGAAACTCGGAGAGGCAGGACCACACGCCCCCTCAGTCCACCACCGTCAAGGCCTGACTTGGAACCGTGCGGCCCGCTCCCTGCCACAGCGCACAGTCACCCGGCCGCCCTCTGTCACCCTCACTCACTCGCTGAGTGCCTGCCAAGCACCAGCTCGTCCTTCATGAAGCGTGTTCAGCACACGTTAGTAAGGGCCACAGGCACGTGCGTGCACGCACACACGCACGCACAGGAGCCACACAGCACACGAGGCCTACAGGCTCCGCTCCATTTCTCACTGAGGAGTGTGCACCTGTGTGAACATCTGTCGGTCTCCACTCGGAAGCGTTGGAAACGCCAACTGTGAACTGCACAGGGACACAACTGTGCCGCGGAGGAGCCCAGGGCCGAAAGGCACTGCACAGGGTGTGCTGATGTCTACTCAGACGAGAGGTGCTGGCTTGAGCTCACCCTGCCCAACAGCCCCTGGTGTGAGGGGCCGAAGCATCCGCTTTAGGGGATGCCACCACATCACCCCCTGGGGTGCTGCAGGCCGGGCCAGCTTCTGTGAGCACGGGCCGCTCCAGCATCGGGTTCTGTGGCTGCTGCAGGCAACTCTGTCCACAGGAGCAGCAAAAAGGGACAGGTGCGCTGGGCGTGGTGGCGCACGCCTGTAATCCCAGCACTCAGGAGGCTGAGGCAGGAGGATTGTTGCAAGTTCAAAACCAGCCTGGGCTACAAAGTGAGCTCAAGGCCAGCCTGAACTGCACAGTGAGACCCTGTCTCAAAAAGACAACAAAAGGGGTGGGGCGGGTGGTCCCTAGGCACGGAACGTGACAGCTGGGCGGAGGCCAGTATCCCACAGAGGGCATCACGGCCTGGGGACCTTACTTCTCCTAAAGCCAACCCCTTGTGGTTAGGCACTGGGCTGAGGACGCCTCCCCTCTTTCCTCGATTTCCCTTTCTGTCCAGTGGGGAAGGCAGCCTGAAAACGGCATTGTAAGGAAATCTACAGTACAAGAAGGCATCCTCAAGATGGGGCAGGAGATGGAGCCGCTCAAGTTAACCCTCCCCGCAACGTAACAGTGACAATAGTCAAGGAAATCACCGCTGTCCCGACTCCCACAGCGGTGGCCTTAAGAAGGTGTCCCATTGTCCTTAAGAGGAGGTCGGAGAATTTCATAAAAACAAGAAGAGGGTCAAGCCCTAAATGACAGTCCTTTGGCTTTTACTCAGGGGCTCAGAAGAGGGCAGAGTTGCTACTTTGGTGATAATAAAACTGTGACCTTTTTTATTATTATTTATCATTTCCATTTATTGAGTCAGTGCTATGATACATAAAATTTCTCACTTAATCTTTATGTCAACCTTCTCCGTGGATATCCCAATCCCATTTTACAGATGAAGAAACTAAGGCTCAGGAAGAAGTGCGCTTAGCATCTCATCTAATGCTGCTCAGCCACCAAAACATCCCAGGCAACTGAAGAAATGTGACAGTGTCCCAACTGAAGAAATGTCACCACACCCCAACATGCACACGTTCTGGCAGCGTAAGAGTTCTCCCAGGCCAACCCCATCTCCAGAGTTCTGAAGCCTCCACCCTCTGGGACAGCTTCTCGTCTCCAAGAGGAAGCAGCAGAAATAACTCATGGTCACACGGAGTGGGCCAGTGGCCTGGGGGCCAAGCGGACTCTGTCCGCGGCGGTCTGAGCCCTGGTGAGGGGCCAGGCCGCCTCCAGGGGCGCGGACTGCAAACGACTGTGGCTGCAAACACCGAGGTGGGCCAGCCCAGTGTGAACAGCCGAGCCCGCGAGAAGAGGGGACCCCCGAGAGTCACAGACAGAGGACATCACGCCTGTCAACAGCCACCCACAAGTGCAAGCCAACACATCCGGCAGCGTGGCGCCGCTCCAAGCCATTAGCCCGGTCACTCTGGCTGCGCTGATTTTCAGGAAGAGCTAAAAGAGTTAGAAAATACAAAATAAAATGAAATAGCCATCTCCCCCAAAAGAGAGAGAAGACAGAGATGGGCAGTCCAGCAGTGGCGTGGGAGGCTTGGATGGGAGGGGGAGGTGGCCCCGAGTGCCCCCAGGGCACTGTAAACCCTGGCGGCAGAGAGGCCCGCCTGCGGCCCTGTCCCGCCTGGGCTATTTCTGAGCCGGTCACGTGGGAATGAGTCTCCCCACCCCCCAGATGGCTCCGGGTAGGCGAAGCTGTGATACACAGTCACCTGGGACCCTCCCAGATATGTCACTTCATGTCTATTAGGTGTCCAACATATGTGCACGAAAGACACGCCTTTGAAGGCTTGCGCTGTCAGAAAGAGGCAGAGCTGTGTAACACACCAGCACAAAAGCCACCACCGCTTACCCCGGGATGACCTTCCTGTCCCCGCCCCACCCAGCCATGTCCAGAGGGCAGCACAGGGACAAGGACAGAAATCCCCGAAGCGGTACAGCCCTGATCGAAGGGAACAGGATTCACCAGAGCCAACCTGACACCGGCGGAACGAAGGGTATGATTTATGCTCTGCATGGGTTCTTCCCCTACTCAGCCCCACAGCCCGCAGTTGAAATGATGCCGTTCAGCGAAACTCCACTTTCTCACAACCTTTGGGAACCCATCACGCCACAGGGCAAAGCCCGACACAGTACATCAAGTACATCACAGGCAGCAGCCGGGCAGAGCAGGGGCCAAAAGCCGGGCAGGCTGTGAGACACAGCCGCGGCGCTAGCTGACGGGGAGGGCGCGGAAGGCGCGGAGGGAGAGGGCGCAGGCAGGCAGCTGCAGGCACCACAGCAGGAGAACAGAGGAGCCAGAGACAGCAGGCTGGGAAGTTCGCTAGTAAAAGTGGCTACAGAGGAAACAAATGAGATGATGCGTTTATTAAACAAATGAGATCATATGAATGTGTTTTGAGACTCTAGATTACTAGTTCTGATTTCTGGTATAAACCAAGGAGTGGAGGTCAGCCAGGCAGGATGGTGACTGAGGCAGAATTCCTCACAGCCTAGCCAGGAGGAGGGTCTGGACGCAGCTGGGCAGAGAGGGGCTCAGAGTACTGACTCCATTCAAAATCTTGGCCAAGTGAACTAGGACACTGTGGTGCACACCTACAATCCCAGCCCTCTGGGAGGCTGAGGCAGGAGGATCCTAAGTTTGAGCCCAGCATGGACAACTCAGCATCCTAGCATGATCCTATCTTCAAATAAAAGAAAAATTAAAAGGGATATAGCTCAGTGCAAAGGTCCTGGGTTCAATCCCCAGCACTGAAAAGAAAAAAAAAAACTTGGCTAAGTGAGGTGGTCTAAGTTCACTGACTTTAGTGAAACTTCCAGAGCTGGGGTGGAGCCCTGCTCCCTTGGGACGCGACCCGAGGGAGGCGGTAGTGGGGCTCCAACAGGAGCAGGTCAGGCACCGTGGACACCTCCCACCTGGCCGGCCCGTGCTGGGCCTGACGTGTGCTAACTGCATACATCCTGTCTGCCTGGGCAGAGTCCTCCCCTCAACACCTCAACCTGCTCATCTGCAGAGAGGCAGCGGCTGGGCTGCCCCCGCTGCAGCTGTCCTCGGGCCCTGGGGAAGGCACCGCCATTCGTGATGGTGTAAAGGACAATCGGCTTCAAGGCTCCTGGATTCCCACAGTCACTCCCAGTATCTGCTGCGCTCCCTGTGCACCCCAGGCTCACAGGCCAGGTTCCCCAAGCACGACTGCCTCCTCCATAGAGAAATGAAAACAAATTCCTAACTCGTGCCTTAAAAAGTTAAAAATAAAACGAGCCTGCTGCTGCAGCAACAGTATGCACCCTGCTTGCTTCTGCAGCTTGAGTAGGCCGGGAGAGACAGCAGAATACTTTTTGGTCTGTAACCCGAATACCCAGGCCACACTCCAAGACGCGGATTTCCCCAGCGCAGGAGGGTAGCTGGGAGGACGGGGTCACCGGGCAGGGGACAGATAAGACGTCAGGGCTGCGGGAAGAGGCGGCAGAGCTCAGTAGCCTGGCTGAGCAGGGACACAACTTCAGGATCAGCCCAACACCAGGATGGAGTGTTCCTGTAGAGTCATCACCCTGGAACAAGGCAGGAACTCACCTGCCGGAAGCAGAGAGCCGGCATGTGCGTGTGTGCACGCATGCACACGTGTGAACCCAGGGCCTCCCACATGCTAGACAAGTGTTCCCACCAATAAGCTGCAAACCCCAGCCCTTTTTTTTCTATTTTTACTTTTGAGACAGGGTCTCACTAAGTTGCCCAAGCTGTCCTGAAACTTGAGATCCTCTTGCCTCAGCCTCCTAAGTACATGTGCTACCAAAGCTAGCACTTCCGCCTCCTAAGTAGCTGGAATTACAGGATATATCATCATGCCTAATTGCAATGTTTTCTTTAATTAGCAGTCTGGCCTCAGATTTGGAGGTGCCTTTTGATCCCAAGGGCTCAGCATGGTGAGATTAGGAAGGGCAAAGTGGGGGAAGTGGGGTGAGGCCAGACCGGAGCCAAACATCCTCATTCCATCCGCTCTGCTCTGCTTTCAGAACTGCTTCCTTCCTGCCCTGCCAGGACGCCTCTAAGTGGCACATGCCCTCCTTGCCCCAGGCCAGGGCAGCCCGAGAAAGTCCCACCCAGCTCAGCAGCAGACCAATGAGCAAGGCCAGGCCACACCCATGCTGGGAAGCTCTGAAAAGGGACAAGGCGCCAGGTCCAGAGAGCAAAGCCTGACACCGGCTCCTGCCCTGCAGCACAGCTGGGAGCTTCCCCTCCACCCACTGCCCTTCTCCATAGCAAACAGCTCTGTGCGGGGCTGACCCAGCCACCTGCCCTGTCTTCGGCCACCTCCCTGCCTGGCCGGGCAGACACCCTGTCCCCACAGCTTCCATTCCAAAGCCCAGTGCCAGCTGGTGTCCTGTGGCAAAGCACTCAGAGGCAAAGAGGAGGCTGCCGCCACTTCTGATCACTACGGTTCTGTTTAATTTGAAGCGGTTCCTTCTGAGCAGAAGACGAAGGTTGAATCCGAACCTTCTGAATCTCAGGTCATTAAGCACAACCTACTGACTGGGCTTTATTCAGCTGGCCATGCCGAAGACCTGGGAATCAGCTGCCAGTATTGAAAATCAGAAGGCTCTTCAATAGAAGTGTAGGTCTGACTGCTTTTGAGAAACTGGACAAGGTGGTATCGGCCAGGAGTCCCGTGACAGCGGCTGGCCGGAGCTCAGTGGCAGCCGCCCCTGCCAAGAGCACGCAGCGTGGCCCAAGTCTTGGGACTTACACCATGAGGTCACTGCCTCCGAACCTGCGCCTCCTGAGTGGCTTGGGAGAAAAAGGACTGACTTTCACAAGTAGGTCAGGACCCCCCAAAAAGCAAACAAGGCAATGGGGGCCCCTGGTACTGAGGCACACAGCCTCACTGGGGACCTCCCGCAAATCCCGATGTGGGGTCCCCTGCCACTAGGAACCAACAACCGCAAGGGGTGGCGCTCAGGCCCACTGACCTTCCAAGCCAGCCCAAGGCTGCTCCTGGCTCGGCTGCCTCTGTCCTCCGCTGACCAGTCCCCAATCTTGGCTCCTGCCAGGCCCCATGTCGAGCCCCAACTTTCCTGTTCCAAGTGCTGAGATGGAAACGCTCGCCTGCTGCCTGACCCGGGGAGGACAAGCACCGGAAGGAACTGCGGTCGGTGGGTGGGGAAATCGAGGCTTTCTCTGTGGTCTGCTTTCACTTGTCCTAGCTTCCCTGCTGTGATCCCAGTGCCAGCAGCTCTGCTGTTTTCACAGCACAGAATGGAGGTCAAAGTCTGGGACCCCAGTTTGGAATAACATCAGGTAAGGAGAAAAGTTAAATAGTAAAAAGGTACAAGGCTGGGGCTGCAGGTAGTGGTAGACACACCTGCCTAGCACACACAAGGCCCTGGCTAGGGGGGCACAAGTGACACAGACGGCATCAGTAGGCACTGTGCACACTGCCTGGCACCCAGCAGATGCCCGACGGTGCAGGTCCCTGTGACCATGGGGTGCCTTCTTACCCAACTGGCCTAAGCAGGGAGAGGAGGGCTCCATTCCGGATTTGCTCAGCCAAGCGATCAGGCGCAACTCTGAGCATAAAGCTGGGACTGGGCCATCTGGGGACGCCTGTCCCTCCAGGGCTGGTCCCTGCTGCTTGCTCTGAGGAGCGCGGCTTCCTCCCTAGGACACTATGCTGCAATCTGAGGCACCCCAGGGAGGACACTGCAACCAGAAGCCACCAGAGGCTCTCTGGGAGCCAGCCAAGCCCGCCCGTGTCTCCACCCCCACCGCCAACCTGAAGGCTGGGAAACTGACAGTTCTGGCTCGTGAAGCTAGTTCAGAGCCCATGTGAGCTCAGCCCTCCCCTGGGCTCTGGGGGAGGCAGGGCAGCAGGCGCCAGCTTCCCCCAGCTGCCACCATCGCCACCGAGACGTGGCAGCCTTCTGCATGCAGGGGGAGAGATGGCATTTCGTGGCAGGGGGTCCCAGGCAACAGACAGGGTCCCCCCGTGAAGACATGGAGGGCGGAGAAAACAAGAGGCTTCATGACTCTGTTACGAGGCTCCAACCCAGCGTGCTGGGTGCTTGCTTATTTTAATTGGGGCCACCAGCAGCCTGGTAACACCCGGCATTCTGCCCCGTGAAGCCCTAAAACAGCCAGGGGAGAGACTCCAGTGGAGCCCAACGCCCAGGCTCCGTGGGAGGCTGTGGAAATCTAATTGTGCCTGGCCTCCAGCTGCCAGGCCGCCCTGGCTTCCCTGCAGGTCGGCCGCCACCCGCTGGGCCAGGAGGGAGGCAGAAGGGATTCACCTCTTGCCCGAGTTCAGGATCCAACTCATGGTGGACACTGCAAAGATGCAGCCCAGTCTCTGGCCGGGACAAGGACGTCTGTGACTAGCCAAGTGCAGACCATAGGATCACACCTGACCCCCGCTGACTTACAGGTGTGATCCTGATCCTATTCTAAGGACGAGGGCTGAGGCTTGGACAGCCCAGCCCTGCACTTGACTGGGACGGCAGCCTGGGGTTTGTCTGCAGAGCCCACTCGCCCCAACACACCACCGCCCGGGGGGCCACAAGTGACTGAAGCCAAGCAAGTCCCAAGGGCAGCCTTCACTCTGACAATATGCTGGGGACTCCTGGTCAGGAAAGAGCCCTGGGGCCAGAGTTCTTCGATGGTGTGTCCCCTTGGGCTGACCACCCTGTGCTAACGGCCCTGCCAGTCCCAGCCAGCTCAGGTGCCCACGTGGGGGGAGCCTGGTGCCAACTGCTCTGCCCACGTAAAGGCTCTGGCAAGGGGGCCCAGAAATCAGATGCAGGCCTGCTCAGGACAGCAACCTTCCCTCCATGCTGCTCAGCGTCCTGGTGACACCCCAGCATCCAGGTGCAGGAGGGCAGGAGCTCTGCTCTGTCACGTTAGGCCTTACCCTTTCATGGCACACCACCCAGAAGCCACAGACAACCAGCAGCAAAGCAGCCACGAGATGTGGTGCCTCGCCCCAACCTCAGCCACCACCCTTGTCCCCAGTGCTTTGATCATCAGAAAGGCTGCCAGGTGGGTTGAGGTGACCAGAAGGTGAAATCTGGGCATGGCCAGAACTGGAAAGTCTTCTGCACCACCCACAGCAGTCACATCTGCTCTCAGCACTTCCTGATCTGCGCCAGGGATGTGGCATCTCGGAGCCAGCTGGTGAATACCAGCTTCCGAGGCTACTCCTCACTCAGGCTTTAAACACCTCTGCACCCAACTGTCCCCCTCCACGCGCTGCCTGTGAGTCAGCGTCAGCGTCGCAGCAGCCACTGTCACAGCTCTGGGTGCTCCCGTCTCGGAGGAGACCCACACTGCTCCATAGAGAAAAGCCGAAGCTTCCGGGATCCTACCAGGACAGGGTCCTGGCAGGGGGTTTACGGTAACAGGCGGCACAGCCAACTCCAGGGGACAATGTGATTATATCTGGAGTTCGGGCCTTTTCAATTAAGGTCAAATGTGGTCACATGGACGTGCCCTAGTCCAACGGGACTGGAGTCCTCACAGCAAGAGAAGAGACCCACAGACCGAGTGAGGACACAGCAAGGTGGCGGTCTGCGGGCCCAGCGGAGAGGCTTCAGAAGACAGCAGTTCTGCGACACCTTGCCCTGGGATTCCCAGCCTCCACAGCTGGGAGGGAGCACCTCTACTGTGGAAGCCACCTGGCCCGGGGCATTTTGTCATCGCTGCCATGACAAGCAGTTCACAGTAAAGGTTCTGGGTGGCTCTTGTCCTTGGCACGGCCAACTCTGCCGACCGCCTCTGTCCGTTCTGCCAACCCCTCAAGGGTTTACTTGTGGGGGGCAGACTCCAGAGTGAGCTTCCCTGGAACAAATGAGATTCAAACCGTTGGTTTTGGAGAAGAGGCAGGAGAGGGTGCTGCCCATCTCAGGCAAGGACCATGCCAGGCGATCCCCGGGGCTGCAAGCCCCAGGGACCCAACTCAGCTACTGAAACCAGACTGGAGCTATACAGGCAGCCCGCGGGCACTGAGCTAAGAGACACAAAGCTCAACAGAACCCAGGGTCGAGGAACTATAATCCCCATGGGAAGGCTGGGGATTTAGCTCAGCGGCACAGCGCCTGCCTGGCAAGTGCAAGGTCGTGAGTTCGATTCCCGGTACCGGAAAAAAACAAACAAACAACAAAAAACAAACAAAAACAAACAAATAAACAAACAAAATCCCCATGGGCAGCAACTGGCACCCTGGAAGCCAGAGAGGGAGGGAGCAGAGCACAAGAGGGAGGGAGCGCTTTGCAGCAGCCTTCCCAAGACAGAACTGGAATTCATGAGCAGAGAGGGGGCTGGGAAAGACATTCCAGACGCTCCAGCGCTCCTGCGCTCCTGAGAGGCGCAGGGCATCTGGAATGCATGGAGGCTCCCTGCCCTCTAAGCCATACGATACGGACACCGTGGGCCCAGGCAGGAAGCAGGACCGGCTGGGTAAGGCGCCAGCACACACAACAGCATCCAGGTGAAAGGGCCTGGGAAAATGACCAGGCTGCACTTGTGTCAGAGTGAATGCTCAGGCAGCAGGGACAGGGTAGGCCAGTGACAAAACCCAAGCATGAACTAAGCCTGCAGGAGGCCTAGCTGAGCGGACGCCTCTGAAACCTCTCCTTCCCGGAAAGAGGCCCTGCCCCTCACCCCAGCCAGGCTCCCCAGCTTCACCCACACGTTCCTAGAAGTTTTAACAAATGATCTTTGAGAATGCAAGAAACAAACTGGGCATGGTGGTGCATACCTGTGATCCCAGCAGTTTAGAGGCTGAGGCAGGAGGAACACAAATTCAAGCCCAGCCTGGTCTCCACAGCAAGACCTTGCCTCAAAAAACAAATAAACAAAACAGAGTACGTGCAAGAGAGGAATCTGAGGCACTAACGTACCGCAAGGCAAACACAATGTCCCTGGTGCTTAGGGACATATTTTTTTGGTCTTAAGAAATGAACTAAAATAGGCCACTGACTTCAACTCTGGCAAGATAAGAAGACCCTTGCTGGGGGCTGACCCAACGTGAGCTTTATTGTCTCCCTGGCCTATTCTACTCAGCAAGCCCCACCACTAGTTCAAAGCCTGATCTGGACAGAGACCAGCATCGCTGCCCCCTCTTTCATCCCACAGGGGAGCCGGACACCCCACCACTGGGTCGATGCTTCCCGGGGATTTAAAAACAGCAGGCTCGCAGGACACGCAGGTTGTCACTTATAATCCTGAGCTTGGCTATCAGGAGGCCGCTCCTACCACCCACAGGTCCCCTGTGCATTTCACATGAGGCCTCCCTCACCAGTGGTGGCCTGTGAAGCTACAATGGTGTCACACTGACTTGTGTCCCCTGGGAGGACCGACCAGAGAGGCTTCAATGCCAGTGAGCTGTGTGACCCCCGACAGGCCACCTGATCTCCTGAGCCCGCCAGGCTGTCGCTCCCTCCGTGAATACAGATGGGAGCCGTAATTTTATCTTGAGAGTGCAGGAGGAGATGAAAGATAAATGCTAAGGGCCTGTCGTGCATGGCAGGCCCTGGGATGGACCCAAGACTGCAAACATTAAAAAAAATTAAAATTAACAAATGCTAAGCTAAGGACTCATACTTACATTTATTTTGAACTTGTGAGGAGAAAAGGAGGAGGAAGAAAAAGGGCAGGGAGGAGGAACAGAAGAAAGAGGAAGGAGAAGGAGAGGAAGAGGAACTCTGGAATTATTCCTGAGTTCTAATCTTCATTTATCTGCATACTGGCTGGGTGGCCTTGGGAAAGTTACTTAACCTCTCTGACCTACCGTTTCCTCCTCTGTAAAACAGGGGTACTACTGCCTACCTAACAAAGGGATCCTATAAGGGAAACAGCTAAGAGCTGGAAACCAGATCCACTGTTTTTTTGGGCCTGAGTTGTACTTGGGGAAAATCTGGTTTATGGTCGTTTCTATTTGTGTGTTTTTTGTTTTTATGTTTTTTGGTTTTCTGTTTTTTGTTTTTTGGGTTTTTTTGTGATGTTGGGGTTGAAGCCAGGGCCTTTGTTCTGAGCTATATCCCTAGCCCTTTTTGACTTTCTTTATTTTGAGACAGGGTCTCACTAAATTGCTAAGTTGCCTATGATGGGTTCAAATTTTGATCCTCCTGCCTCAGCCTCCCAGAGCGGTTGGGATCACAGGTACTTTACCCAGTGTGGTTTATGTTCTCATCTCTGTATCACCCAGCTCTGCCGCCCCAGAGCAGGCAAAGCCACTATGGCAAAGAGGGGCCTGTGTGCAAGCGCAAGGTCCTGAGTTCGATTCCCGGTACCGGAAAACAAAACAAAACAAAACAGAAAAACCAGGGGCCTGTGCACACCTCACCCCAGGGACACTGCTCCTCTCATCCGAGGCCGCTCAGCTCCCACCACCAGCTGTGTGCTCTCTGGACAAAGGAGATGGGACAGCCAAGCTCCTGTGTCACTGGTCCCAAGCGGCTCCCCTTCACCCCCTCCACACAGGGCGATGGTCTCTGTTCACCAAGGCAGCTGAGGACCCCCTAAGAGGTGAGTTATTTTAAGCTTTTCCTGAGCCCCATGGCCCAGGCAAACAAATGGCTTCGGGATGAAGCCCAGGAAGGTTCTTAAGGCCTCACATTCTGCCAGCAACACACTTAACCCGTAAAAAATGTACCGCTCACCGCCTCTCCTGGGTTCGCTTTGTGCTAGGCTTTGGTTCAGAGAAAGACAAAGCAAAACCCCAAAGCCTCTGATCAATGGATCCCAACCACTGCTCACCCCTCCACCCCGCCCTGGCGCTGGGTTGGGAAGGAGCAGAGAGAAGCAAGAGCGCCGCTTTCCTGCCAGCCTCCTTCAGAGTGGCACAGACGGAGGCTGCTGCTGAAATCGCTGCTTTTTATAACCAGGAATGGGGCAGGGAAGCCAGCCAAGGAGCAGGTTGGCCCAAGGTCCCCGCCAAGCAGCCACAGAAAAGGCAAGGTCGGTCAGGCACAAGGGAGGCGAGGGCCAGAGGGGAGCAAGGCCTCGGACACCTCACAAAGCTGGGTGTAGCATCGGCAGCCCCCAGCCTCCAGGAGTAGTTCCTGTGTCACTACCTGAGGGCTCAAACATGGGGCCAGGTGACAGGGGACCGAACACCCCTCCTCCCGCTGTCTGCTGCCAGGGCCCCTGCCAGCCCCCACTTACTTTTGCTCAGCAGCTCCTCCTGGCCCAGGCTGTTGGAAGGAGCCGCTGGGGCACTGCCACCCTCGTCCACGGTCAGGATGAGGGGCACGTCGTCGTCCAAATTCACGGCCATGCTCCCCTCTCCTGCGCTCCTCAGGATGTGATGTCCAGGGCTGTGAACAGTCTCTGGTTTGAGCTCCTTGTCAAAGCCGCTGGCCCCACGGTGCTTCTCAGAAATTCCTCCATTAGAGGCATCTTCTAGGGTTTGGAGCATAAAAAAGACAATTATTAAAGGATAACCACTGCTGACGAATATATTCTGGGATTAGGCAGTGGTGATGGCTATCCAGTCCTGCAAACGTCCTGAAAACCACGAAGTTACAGACACTTTTTTTTGTCCTTTTGAGACAGGATCTCTCTATGCACTTCAGGCTGGCCTTTAATTCATTATGTAGCCCAGGCTGGCCTCAAACTTCCAGCAATCCTCCTGCCTCAGCCTCCCGAATGCTGGTATTACAGGCTTGCACTACCATGCCCAGCTCACATATACTCTTTTAAATGGTGAATCTTCTGGTATGTAAGTAAGATCTCTCTTAAAAAGAATGATAACAAGCTGGGCGTGGATGCACATCTGTCACTGAAGTACTCTGGGAGGCTGAGGCAGGAGGATGGCAACTGCATGCCCAGCTTGGGCACCTTAAGTGTCTTACAGAGGACCCTGTCTCAAAATAAACAATAAAAAAGTGCTGGGGATGTAGCTCAGAGCAAAGGCTTTGGGTTCAATTGCCACTGCTTTTCAGTCTCTTGGCTACGATCAAGTGTCTGGGTTCAACCCTCCGTACCACAAAGTTTAAAAAAAAATGTGCTAGTAGTGTAATAGTGTCAAAATGTTAGCACAACTATAAGAACAAATACTGAAAAGTTAAGGGCAACTGTGTCTGGTACATGAGATTAGAGCTAATATGTTCCATCTCCACCCTTCGTTTATACTTATCTGTTAGCTCTGCAAGGATATTAAAGAAAAAATATGACAGTCCAAGTGATAGTAGGTAATACCCAATGCCTACTTGCTATTTCTCAGGGACTCTACTAGTATTGATCGGTTTTTTCCTACTTGAAGTTTATAAGTTCATTAAAATCTCATAATAGTCCTGTGGGATAGGTGGGATCATCATCCTCATTACAGAGGGAAAAGCTAGGCACAGAGAGGTTGAGTAATTTGCCAAAGAACCCACAGCTAGAAAGCCAAGTTCTGAACCTCACGATCTTGCATCAGGCCTGTGTTCCTGTTCGTCACAGCTCCCCTAAGTCCCCAATATCTTCCTTTAAGCAGTACCCATCTTCAATGACCACTAAAAAGTTAGTGCCCCGTATCATCCATGCTTCCCCACATTTAAAAATAACAACAGGGCCAGGGATTATAGCGCAGTGGCGCAAGCACCTGCCTGGCAAGTGTGAGGTTGTGAGTTCGATTCCCAGTACCAAAACAAAACAAAACAAATAAATAAAAACAACAACAAGGGGCTGGGGATTTAGCTCAGCGGCAAAAGCGCCTGCCTGGCAAGCGCAAGATCGTGAGTTCAGTTCCCGGTACCGGAGAAAAAAAACAAACAAAAAAAAAACAACAACAACAAAACGCTTTCACTTAAACTTTACTAAGTAACTGCTGAGGACCACAAATGAACTCTCAAGACACCTGCATGTGGCCGGTAAACCACAGATATTCTTTGCAGGAACTGTTCTAGCTTTAGGTGCTTGAGGAGGAAAGGAGACAAAAATATATCTATTTTAAAATGATGCCCGAGTGTTCATCTGTAACTCCAATTTTAAAACACTCGGAACCAGCCTGTTAGAGCTTCTATTTATATATTCCCGCTTCCACGGAGGAGGACCAAAGAAACCAGGACACTCAGCAGACCACCCGCAGACCTCTGAACTTGAAAACAGCAGCAGGCTCCTTCCTTGAGCTTTGATCTCTGTGCTCTACCAACTTTGTCTCCAAAATGACCCAAAGATTAGCAACATGGCAATTTACTTCTTTTCCAGATCATCCAGTAACTCGGGCACATCTCTGCTCACCAGTGGGGAATGGTACATATTTTTTAAAATAAGGCAGCAGAAACTAATGCTGCTAAGCCCAAAGCAATCTGCCCACTGAACTTCCTGTGAGACGTTTTTAAAGTTTCCTCCAGATCTGAGGATTTCTTTTGCTTTTCAACCGGGTGTGGTGTGTGCAGAAGAGCCAGTTCCAGATGAGATGCTCCACACAGCTGTCCTGGTATTTTTGGGCTTTGTTTTTCAGCTTAACCTTTTTTATCTTTTCTGTGCTGGGGATGGAACCCAAGGCTTCAAACACCATTAAACACGGGGGCTAGCTGCCTGGCCCAGGGCTTAACTTTTTACCATGGGCATTTACAAACACACAATTAGAGAGGATATCTAAGCGAACTGGTATCCACCACTCAGCTTTGACACTGATCTCCCTCATATTTATTTTGAAGGCTGGGGACTTTACCAACCCCTTCAGCTCGTAAGAGGCTTGTAGATTTTGTTATTAGTAGGAGAATAGCTGGAGGTCTTCCGGAAGACGGCTTACTTGTAGGAAGTGTCTGAACTCAGTGGCTCTCCGTGTGGGTGATTCTGCCCCCAAAGGACCTTACTGTCAGGAGATATTTTGGTCGTCACAGATCGAGGGTGACTGCTAGTGAGCAGAGACCGGGAAAAGCACCCTACAATACACAGGTGAGACCCAAGCACCCACCACAAGTGACGTGGCTCGAAAAGCCAACAGTACTGCTGTTGACGAATCCTATCTTAGTTACAATCTCCACCTTCCCGAGGAGGAAACTGAGGTTTACAGCGGTTAAACTGCCCCTTATAAGTAAACAGCAAGGAGGTGCTACAGAGCCCAGGCTTCAACCCAGGCAGGCGGAATTCACGGACCCTCCCTGGTCGACCATTACCCTGTACCTCCTCCCTGAACCAGTTCTCCAATCTCAATCCAAATCCATCATTTTACAGAAAGCAAAATGTGGCCCAGAGAGGGGAAGGGACTTGCCCAAGGTCGCACAGTGCAGGCTCAGAGCTCGAACTCTGGGACTCGTGAGGGCTCGCCCTGTGCGCCTCTGCGGGCTGACGTCTTATCTCCCTCTGGAGGCCCCGGAAGGTCACCCCGGGAGAAAGGTCCCGGGGAACAGAGCACCGGCTGCCACCTCGCCGCCCGCTGGGACAGCCTGACCCGGCCAGAGTCTCCTGCAGGGTCAGCTGAGGACACTGACGAGGGGACAGGGCAAGAGCGGGAGGCTGAGGCAGGAGTGCCACCCCCGCTGCACGCGCTGCGCGTCCTCCGCGGGGCCCCACGTGGGGGTCGCCCAAGAAGCCAGGGGCGGGAAAAGCCGTGCACACCCCCGGCGCGTTCTGGAGGGAGAAAAGGGGAGCAGGGACTTTCTCGATAGCCCTATGGGTCCACCCGGCCCGCCTCCCACACCCGGGCGCCCAGCCGCAGCCTCTCTCCGCGCGCTCTAACCCCTGACCCCTGCCCTCTCCCTCGGACCAAGCCCTCGCACCCTTCGGATTCTTACACGCGCCGCCCCCGGAACCCGGACAGCGCACAGGGGTCCGCACACCAAGCACAGCCCGCTGGCGCCGCTGCCAAAGCCCCGAGCCCGGAGCTGTTGCAGCCACTACAGTCGCCGACACTTCAGTCGCTGCCACCACGGCAGCTGCGCCAGCTCTCGCTTCCACCGCCTCCCGTCCCCTCCACCCTGCCGGCCCCGCCCCACTTCCTCTCCGCCGCGGTCCATTGGACGACTGGGCTGCTATACTGAGGTCTGATTGGTTAATCTTTACGTCCTTCCTCAGTTCTCATCCATTGCTGATTGCAGGACTCATTGCCCGCCTCCTCAAAAGGGGGCGGGACGAAGAAGCTCCACCTCTTCCCTCCCTCCCATCCCCCCGCTTCACTCGTTCTGCCCAACCTAGACAGTCTCGGGTCTTTCAATTAGAAGAACGCCAGAGGGGCCGTGCTTCTGATTGGTCAGAATTCAGGAGGTGGATTTAACAGAGCGAAATAAGGCATTAAATGGTGAAAAAGGAAGTCAGTCAGACGCCGAGTCCCGCCCTCGGAGATTGGCGGGTAACCTAGCAACGCGAGGACAGAGAAACCACTGTGGGGGAGAGATACTGGATCCTTCAGAGCAGGTGAGTAACAGGTGGGAAAGAGTTGGAGGTGAGGGAAATGTGAATCGAGGTGTAGCCCACTCTTCCCTGGCTCCGCAAAAATCGGTGCCCTCCACCCTGATCCCATCCTAGCTTAGGATCTTGCTCCCAAGCCACTGCCTCAGTCTGCACCTCCCACTCCACAAGACATCCACTTTAGCGTCCCTAACCCTATTCCGCCTCCTCCGCTTGTCCATTGCATGGCCCCCCTGTCGCTTCTCTGAAACAGGGATGAGCCTGGTGCCATGGCACACCCCTAGAATCCCAGCACTCTAGGAGGCTGAGGCAGGAGGATCATTGCGAGTTCAAGGCCAGCCTGGGCTACAAAGTGAGTTGAAGGCCAGCCTGAAGTGCATAGCTAGACCCTGTCTCAAAAAGACAAAAAAAAAAAAAAAAAATTTTGAGCCCAGCCAGTGCGACGTACTGAGATCCTGTGGGAAAAATAAAAAAAGATGTAACTCAATGCAAAAGGCCCTGGATTCAATTGCCAGTACCGCTGGGATATCAGTCAAATAGAGGCACCGTTAATTTATTTGAAGTCAAACATAGATCCTGAAGGCAGAAAGCACATTTCTAAGTAGCCCACCCTCCTGCGGAAGGTGAGCATGCAACAGAAAGCATCTCACTTGAGTGGGTGCTTCAATTATTTTGATTATACAATTTTGTCTTTTGTATTAACTTTAGACTTTAGCCAGGTGTGGTGGTGCTCACCTGTAATCTTAGCACTCGGGAGGGTGAGGCAGGAGGATTGCCCATGAATTCTAGGCCAGCCAGGACTACACAGTGAGTTCAAGGCCAAACCCAGGCGTGGTGACACATGCTTGTAATCTCAGCACTCAGGAGGTTGAGGCAGGAGGATCGTTGAGAGTTCGAGACCAAGCTGGGCTACCAAGTGAGCTCAAGGCCAGCCTGAACTGCATAGCAAAACCGTCTGAAAAAGACCAAAAACAAAAAAACAAGGCCAGCCTGAGCTATGTAGCAAGACACTGTCCCCCTCCTCCCAAAAAAAGAAAGAAAGAATTTAACTCCCATTTCTGTCCTTAAAATGTGATCTCAGGGCTGGGGATTTAGCTCAGTGGTACAGCGCCTGCCTGGCAAGCACAAGGTCATGAGTTTGATTCCCGGTACTGGAAAAACTAAAAAAAACAAAAATGTGATCTCATTGTCTATTAAACAAAGAGTTTCTTGTGGGGATTACAGGCAGCAAGGCAGTGAAGGGGCTGGCACAGAGCAATGCAGCACAAACAGTGCTCAGAAAATAGTGGTGACTTCTTCCCCCTAAAACACATCCAGCCTTGACTCTTTGTGCTTAAAACAGCTCCAAAGGAAGAGTCCTTGGTCCACATGTTAAATATTCATACCTTCAACGGTATTTATTGAGTGCCTATTATGGATGGTTGCAGGGAGCAATCAATAAAGGAAACCTCATTGCTCCCGTCATGGAGCCTGTAATCTGAGAGAGAAGCCATTAATGAAGTAGTGCAGTACAGATGGATGTAAGACCACGCTGTGGAGACTGACTTCCACAGTGATGCCGTGAGGGACTGAACAAACCCTGTTCTGGTTTAGACCTCACGTGGCCCCCAAAGCTCGTGTGTTTGGAAGGTGAATGGGCATGGAGGCTCTAACTTTTTTTTTCTTTTTTGGCATTTTGAGACAGAGTCTCGCTATGCAGTTCAGGCTGGCCCTGAACTCACTTTATAGCCCAGACTGGTCTGGAACTCGAAAAGATCCTCCTGCCTCAGCCTCCCGAGTGCTGGGATTACAGGTGTGTAGCACCACACCCGGCTAAGGGCTCTAACTTCAACTGTGATGGAATCACAATTTGATGGCCGTACTGGGGGGATGGCCAAGTGGAAGGGAGTGGGTCATGGGAGTGTGACCTTGGGGACTGTATCTTACTCCTAGCCCCTTCATCTCTGGTTCCTTCCCTTTCTTTCTACTTCCTGGCTGCCATGAGGTGAGCAGCTGTGCTCCACATCTGTCCACCACGATGTCCTGCCTCACTTCGGGTAATGGAACCAGACGATCATGGACTAAAATCTCTGAAACTGTGAGCCAAAATAAAGCTTTCCTTCAAGTTGTTTTTCTCAGGTATTTGCTCATAGCAACAAAAAGCTGACTAACTAATCTCTTCCTCAAAATGCAACTACTGTCCATTGATGGATGTGTGGATAAGCAAAATGTAGTGTATCCATATAGTGGAATATTATTCATCCATAAAAAAGGACTAAAATTCTAGCCAGGCATAGTAATTCATGCCTATAATCCCAGCCCTGAGGAAGCTGAGACAGGAGGATCACTGTGAGCTTGAGACCAGCCTGGGCTATGTGGTGAGTTCAAGGCAAGCTGAAACTATGTAGCAAGACCCTGTCTCAAAAAACAGAAAGAGAGAAAGAAATTAATTTTGACATCTGCTACAATATGAATGATCCTTGAAGGAATTATGAAAAAATCAGACACAAAATGACGAATTGTCTGATATGAAATATTTGTAGTATTCCACTTCAGAGAGAAACTAGAATGGTGGCTACTGGTGCTATGGGAGGGGGAAAAAAGGAGGAATGTTTGCTTTAGTGGGTACAAAGTTTCATTTTGGGGTGATGAAACATTCTGGGTGTGGACAGTAGTGATAGTTGCACATAAATGTAATATTCTTAGTGCTACTGAACTGTATTCCTTAAAATAGTTAAAATAGTGCCTTAATTACTTTTTCATTTCTGAGACAAAATACCTGACACCCAGAAGTTGAAGAAGGAAAGGCTTATATTATCTCACAGTTTGTGGAGGTTTCAGCCCATAGTTGGCGGGCTTCAAGGCAGTGCGCGCGGCATGGCAGAGGGCATCACAGAGGAAAAGCAGCTCATGGCATGGCGTACAGAAGGCAGCAAAGGAAAGCAGTAGCAGCTAGCCTCCCTTTCCCTTTTATCCTTTTTTTTTTTTTTTCTTTTTGTCTTTTTGAGACAGGGTCTTGCTATGCAGTTCAGGCTGGCTTGAGCTCACTGTATAGCCCAGGCTGGTCTCAAACTTGCAGCCATCCTCCTGCTTCAGCCTCCCCAGTGCTGGGATTACAGGAGTGCGCCACCATGCCTAGCTTTCCCTTTTATCCTTTCCAGGCTACAGGCCTATTGGTTGGTGCCACCCACACTGGGATGGGCCTTCCCATTGTCCACAGCTAGAACCATGCCAAACCAATCAGTGACTAATTTGGTACTACACACCCTTAATCCCAGTACCACACACCCTATATTTAAACCAGCTCTGAGAAGCTGCACTTGTGAGTGCATGAGGGGGGGCATTTAGATAAAAGCCATAACAAATGGTAAACTTTGTGTTATGTTTACCACCATTAAAACGCGACTAGAAAACTGAATGAAACTGTCCAGGCTAGTTCAGCATTTTGAAAATCTACCAAGGCATACAACCAGCGGAGAGCATTGATTCCTGGCAACTCCTGGAGCTGGCGTCTGTGGTGTGTTCCCCTGGGGCTTCTCTCGGTGGCCATCCTGTTCTGCAGCTCCGTAGCTCAGCCAGGTGTGCGGCCCATGACAACCAGTGGCCTCGCTGCCACTGCCTGGCGGGGGCCTCCCTGGATTCGGAGCATTGGCTCAAAAGAAGAAGAGGAGGAGGGGCTGGGGATTTAGCTCAGTGGCAAAGCGCCTGCCTGGCAAGCGCAAGGTCGTGAGTTCGGTTCCAGGTACCGGACAAAAACCAAAAAAAAAAAGAAGGAGAGGAAGAAGGAAAAGAAGAAGAAAAAAAAAAAAAAAAAAAAAAAAGACCTGACCATTGACTACCTTTCCCGGCAGAAAATGGAAGCCTTACAGAGTCAAAGTGTTTAAGCACAACTTCAGATCGATTTCTGGTGGAACCTGATGCTGTGAGATGCAGCAATGACCCCTAAGAAGTCAGGTTTAAAAATATAAAGAAGAAAAATTAAGTAGAGTCGCACATCGTACAGGAGACTGACTTAACAGATTTAGTCCAGGAAGTAAGTTACCAGACACACAGGCAAAGCAAGGACAACTCTCATTAGGAAGAAAAGTTCAGCATGCAGCGCTGCTACAATTTTTTATCTAAAATTTCCAGCATGCAACAAAAGAATTGTGAGAGGTACAAAGAAACAAGAAAGTGTGAATATACACAGGAAAATAAAAAGCAGTGCAGAAGAACTGCCTATATTTTCCCCAGATTTAGCACACAAAGACTTCAAAGCAGCTAAAGCAGGTCTGAAGAATTAGAAGGTACGATAGCAATGACTCATCCTACAGAAAATAACAGTTTTCTCATTTTGTCTCTTCAAAAAAAAAAACAAAAAAAAAACATAAGGGAGTCAGGGATATAGCTCAGCTGTGCAGTGCCTGCCTGGCAGGTACAAGGTCCAAAAATAATAATACGGTTGGGGTTGGGATGTAGCTTAGTGACTAGACCACTTGCCTGGCATGCCTAAGACCCTTGGTCCATCCCCAGCACTGAAAAAAGAAAAGATTATATAAGGCAATATTTATAACACTGTATTGTTTGGCTTGTAAAATGTCTATGTTAGCCAGGCGTGGTGGCACATGCCTGTAATCCCAGCACTTGAGAGGCTGAGGCAGGAGGATCGCCCATGAGTTCAAGGCCAGCTTGGACTACATAGAGAGTTCAGGGCCAGCCTGAACTACAAAGCAGGACCCTGTCTCAAAAAACAAAACCAGGGCCGGGGGTATAGCTCAGTGGCATAAGCGCCTGCCTGGGAAGCACAAGGTCCTGAGTTCAACTCCCGGTACCAAAAAGAAAAAAAAGTATCAATATAGCTGGGTGATGGTGAGACACACCTGTAATCCCAGCACTTGGGAGGCAGATCCAGGAGGGTTACCCTGCCTTCAAAGCAAAAGTAGATGACATAGTGAGACCGTAGCTTAGAAAAAAAAAAAAAAAAAAAAAAAAAGAAAGGGATCAGCAGACTACAATTCAAAGGGCATATCTGGCTTGTCACCTGTTTTTGTAAATAAAATTCTCTTGGAACACAGAAATGTCAATTTACTCCCCACCATACACACACACACACACACACACACACTGGGTATTCAAGCAAGAGCCTTTGCACTGAGCTACATCCCCAGTCTCCTTTTTAATTTTTTTTTTTTTTAATTTCAAGACAGACTCTTCCTAAGTGGCTAAGTTGCCCACCATAGGCTCAAACTTGCAATTCTCCTGCCTCAGCTTCCCCAGAGTGCTAGGATTACAAACAATGCACCTTACATATTATTTATGACTGCCTTTGCACTACAACAGCACAGCTAAGCAGTTGCAAAGAAACTATATAGCCACAAAGCCAAACGTATTTACTGTTTGGCCCTACGTAGAAAACAATTTGCCAAGTCCTGCTACAGAAAAACATCCCTCAAGAAAATAGATGCAAAATATTGGCATACCAAATTCAGCAGCATATAAAAAGGATTGTACACCATGACCAAGTGAGATTCATTCCAGAAATGCAAGATTGGTTAAACATCTGAAAAACAATGTAATATGCCAATTAATAGAAGCAGCAAGAATGTGGAGAAACTGGCGCTTTTGTGCACCGCTGGAGGGAACATAAAACAGTCCGGCCCAGTGGAATTATGAGTTGGAAGTTTCTGAAAAAGTTAAACATATACTCACCAGCAGTTTGCCTCCTAGGAATTGAGTCAAGAAAAATGCAAATGCATGTTCACGTGAAGAGTTTTATGTGAAGCCAGGTGTGGTGGAGCAGGCCTGTAATCCCAGCACCCAGGAGGCTGAGGCAGGAGGATCGTTGTGAGTTCGAGGCCAGCCTGGGTTACAAAATGAGCTCAAGGCCAGCCTGAACTGCCAATTGAGACCCTGTCTCAAAAAGACAAAAACCCAAAGAGTTCTATGTGAACATTCTTAGTAGCATTCATCCTAATACCCCCAAACTGTAAAGAACCCAAATGTCCATCAGTCGACAAGTGAATGAATAATTGTAATTATTTTCATACAATGGAATATTATCTGACAACAAAAGGAAAAACAATACTAATACATGCTACTACCTGGATGAACCTCAGAAGCATTATAATAAGTTAGGGGGTCTCAAATACAGCTCTCTTGGCCTTTGTTTTTGTTTTTGTTTGTTACAGGGTCTCACCATGTAATTCAGGCTGGCCTTGAACTCACTGTGTAGCCCAGGCTGACCTTGAATTCACAGTGCTCCTCCTGCCTCAGCCTCCCTAGCACTGGGATTACAGTGTGTCACTGTGCATGGCTTTCTGTTAACATTTTTGGACATGCATTCTGTGCATGGCATTCTGTTAACACAGTTCTGTTATAGGGGACCACCCTGCGTATTGTATGACACAGTAGGGTCCTGGCCCTCCACCCACTCGATGCCAGCAACCCCGGCTTCCAGTTGTGACAACCAGCTATCCCTCCACTTGACTACCAAATATCTCTTAGAAGGGAACATTGCCCCTGGTTTAAAGCCAATATGCTAAGCAAAGAGTCCTACTGCATAATCCCATTGACGTGATGTCATTTATATGAAATAGAAATATCCAATGTGGTGGGAGCAGAGAATGTTTACAGATTCGCTCATGGGAAGTTTGGGGTGTGGTGGAAATGCTGTGCAAATGGATTGTGGTGTTGTGATATAACTTAATATACATTTATAAAAATAGGGGCTGGGGATTTAGCTCAGTGGCAAAGCGCCTGCCTGGCAAGCGCAAGGTCTTGAGTTTGATTCCTGGTACTGGAAGAAAAGACAAAACAAACAAACAAACATTTATAAAAATAGCCACTGAGCTGGGCATGGTGGCTTAAGCCTATAAATCCCAGCACTTGGGAGGCTGAGGCAGGATGGTCACCACAAGTTCTAGGGCAGCCTAGGCTACATAGTGAGTTCCAGGCCAGCCTGAACTACATAGCAAGACCCTGTTCTGTAAAAATGCTTAAAAGAGTCATGGAGATATACCCTTACATTGGGTGCATTTTATGGTGATTAAATTATCCCTCACTGGAACTGTGAAAAATACCCATGTCTGAGTTTTCAGCAAGAAAGACACAGAGGTCTGCATAGCATACGGTGTGCTCTGTTCGGTCTGGGGGAGCATTAGCCATGGAGTGGGCACCTAAAGGAGCAGAAGGTGCTCATCCTGGGTTTGGGTTGGTTTCTGGCAAAAGGAACGTCTGACGTGAAGATGCTGGCTGCTGCTGGGGGAACAGGAGCAGGGAGCGTCTTGTCCTGCTGTGCTTCTGGCCTCTGGCCTTTGGATAACATCACAGCCACTGCTGGCCGCCTCTGCAGGGGACGGGCCTCATCCGATGCACACCAGGCCAGCACGGCCCAGTGCAAAGGCAAAGCTTCAGCTTAGGTCTGCACTCACCCCAGCGAACCCAGATTAGACGGGCAAGTCCCTGCTTGCTCCGCTGCCCATGCACTTCCCTCTGTGTCCAGGGAGAGAGGGGCCCAGGGCCACGAGGCCGGCACCACTGCCTCACAAACACACACCCGGGCAGAGGATAACAAGCACTGGCCCGCGAAGAGGGCTCTCGACCCGCCCCGGAGCTTTCCCAGCTGCTGGCCGGCCCTGTGTCCCCACCCCTTCGATGTGGCTGGGCCGGGCGGTGCATCAGCATGGGAGAGCAGCCCCTACCAGGAGGGTCAGCCCGGACTGGGATCCCAGCCTTCATTCCAGAGGGTGGTGGCTTTATACGGCACAGAAGTGGCTCCTGGGCAGGGCCGGGCTCCGTGGGGAAGAGCCCATCTCTGAGCCCATCTCTGAGCCCAGGCCGGGGACTCAGGTACAGAAGCCGGAGTCTCACAGCCGAGCAAGGGCATTATCTCAGGACAAGAGCTTCTCACCGACCTCCACCCACCGCTGTCTCTGACCTGGCCATGTTTGGCAGTGTCTGGAGATATTCTGTCCCCAGCTGGTCACAACTGAATAATGCCACTGGCATCGAGCAGGTGGAAGCCAGAAATGCCGGTGAACATCCTGACGCAGAGGAAGGGGCATGGAGGAGTTATGTGGCCCGCCATGTCAGTAGTGTACATGCCGAGAGCCCGGATTCTATCATGGTATTTTCACGCAAGCAAATGCTACACGCACACATGCATGCACGCACGCACGCACACATGCGCCCCCTCTCCCTTCGGGCCCTAGCTGATGGAAAGTCAAAGTGATTAAGATCAGGAACATTTGAAACACCGGCATATAGAGCATCAGGTAATAATATCTTTTTAACCTTAGCTTTCAAAGTGTAGCAGCCCGTTATGTTCTACAGCCAATCAAGCGCCTTCATCACTGGGACTTACAGGTTGTGCTTTTAACCACAAACCAAAGAAATACGTTTTCCTCTATAGCCCAGCAGACATGTTTAATTACAAAAGGATTCTGTAGGCTGAAAGCCGAGCTCAGTGGGAGGGTGCGTGCTTAGCATGCATGACGGCCGGGGTTCAATTCCCAGCACTGAGAAAACAAAAATTATGCTTACTACATGCAGTACACTCTGATACTTTCTATTGTATTGTATTTACTTTTAATGCTAGTTGCAACGGGTAAATTGATTTTGCCACCCACTAAAGTGTTGCGACCCTAAGATTTTATTTTTTTTAGAACAGTTTATTTTATTTTTGAGACAGGGGCTAGCTATGTAGTTCAGGCTGGCCTCACAGAGATCTTCCTGCTTCGGTGTCCCAAGTGTTGGGGTGACAGGTGTGCACCACTGGGCCGACCTTATTTTTTTATTTTGAGGCGTGTTATGGTTTATAGGAGGGTGTTTCCCAGGAACCTCATGCGCTCTTAGGTGGGACTTTTGGAAGAGAGTTATCAGGAAGCTGGGTTTTGATGCAGAGAGGAACCAGCCCCTCACTTCCTTGGTCCTTGGTCCTTGATAGAAGAACTGAGTCAAATTCCACAGGCAGCCACGTGGAAGTCTAGGTAGAATTTATTGTAAAGTAGATATACACAGAGTTACGCCTTCAAGCTGAGAGGCGGCCAGTGCCACGACGGTGTCTACACCGAGTGTCAGTTTGGATACATTTACTCTTGGGTCTGTGGAGCCAGGATTAGTATAATATTTATCTGCATTCCACTTAGAAGTTACTTCACTTAGGAACTGTGAAATGACTTCCTGCCCTTCTTAGACAGCCAGTGTTTCCTCCAGGTCTTTAATCATGTAAGAAACACACAAAAGATAAGTTCTCAATTTAAACCAGGTCCCCACTGCAGGCAGGAGCCATTTCCCTTCCTGCTGTCCTCGGGCCTGGGCTGTGGCACCCGGGAATGCGATGTGCTCCGTCCTGGAGTTAGACAGCCCTGTGGCCGGGTATCAGAAGCAACGTCCAGTGTGTGACATTAAGATGTCACGTGTACTGTAGGATCACTTCAGGTTTAAGACCTAACAGATGATTATAAACGTGTTCTGCATTGATATCCGCTTCTCTACCAACTGGCAGTGCATGCTGTTGTGGACACTTCCCCCGCCTTTGTCCCTAAGGCCTGCCTAACAAGGGCATTGTGGGGCTGGCTTGCTGTTAGAAGGGGGTGTGTGGTCACTGGGGGCATGGCCTGGGAGGATTTATCTCCCTCCGCCTTCCTCCCTTCACCCCCTGCTTCCTGGCTGTGAGCTGAGCAGGCCCCTCTGCCATGCCCCTCTGCCATGCCTTCCTGCCTTGCAGCCATTGGACCATGGACTGAAACCTCTGCACACTGTAAGCCAAAATGAACACTCTTCCTTTAAGTTGTGGGGTCTGGTGTTATATTTCAGCAATGAGGAAAGTGACTAAGACAGACAAGGTCTCACTAAGTCACTCAGTTGCCCAAACTGGGCTCAAATTCTTGATCCTCCTGCCTCAGCCTCCCAAGTGCTGGGGTTACAGGTGTGCACCACCACTCCTGCCCAAGAACTGAATCTTAAACACATCGGGTCGCTAGGTCTCTCCTTGACAGGATTCACTGAAACCAGCCC
This sequence comes from Chinchilla lanigera, assembly GCF_000276665.1. Lineage (NCBI taxonomy): Eukaryota > Metazoa > Chordata > Mammalia > Rodentia > Chinchillidae > Chinchilla > Chinchilla lanigera. Next base: position 9,528,167 of record NW_004955482.1, on the reverse strand, counting down.
AGCAGAAACACATCCTACTATGTGCACTATAGAAGTCAACCTTAAAAGCTGCATACCTGTAGCTGAAGCAGGAGGCTGAAGCAGGAAGATTGTGAGTTCAAGGGCAGCCTCAGCAACGTAGTAAAAGTCCATCTCAAAATTCAAAGAAGTCAAAAGTTTGCACAGAGTGTTACAGGATGCAGGCTTCTGAGGCAGACAGCTTATCCTAAAATCTCAGCCCAGCGACTTACCAGCTGTGAGCTAAGCAGAAGTGGCTCACCCTCCTTTTTGTGCCCTTTCCTTGTCTAAAATGGAGGTAGCAAGAGCCCCTTGAGCGCTAAAGGGATCCGTTGGTATGAAGCATTTAAACCAGAGTCTGGCACATGGTCATTTTCAAGAGCTCGCCAAGATTAAGCTAGAATTCCTTCAAATGAGGTCCACACCCCTCACTCCAGGATTTTTATGTGTTTTTGTTTTCTTGCTGTACTTGGAATTAAACCCAGGACTTCACACATGCGAGGCAAGCACTGTAGCACTGAGCTACACCCCAGCCCTTTTTATTTCTTTGAGGCAATCTCACTAAGCTGTCCAGGCTGGCCTTGATCTTGGGATCCTTCTGCCTCAGCCTCCCAAGTAGCTGAGATTACACGCATGCATCACTGCGCCCGACTGTTATTTGGGTTTTTTGTTGTTGTTTATTTATGTTTTTCTTTTGTTTGAGATAGCATCTCACTATGTAGTCCAGGCTGGCTCCATGTAACCCATATATTGACCTTGGACTCATTATCCTCCTGCCTCAGCCTCCCTAGTACTGGGATCACAAACATACGCTGCCGCATCTGACAGCACTCAACTGTTTTCGTCTTTGAAAACCTCCTGCTTTCCTGTGTACCAGTGTCATGGGTGTTGGGGTTTCTTCTCTTTTTTTCTCTCTGAGGAAAAAAAAAAAAAATCATTGACCTCAAATCTTTTTCTTGTCTTCCTTTTTTTTTTTTTCCTCTTCAAAATGTTCTGTGAGCAAAGTAATAAAATATCCAACGGGCCTATTTGAATGATGAGGAGGTATAATTTGCATGATAAAGATATATTTCCATTTATAAAGTTCATCAGCAGAATTAATGACAAATAAAGGGAAGATCCAATTAAAGTGCCCCATCCATTAACTACCCTGCTGCTGGGTCAGGGCAGGAATTTTAAAAGGGGAGGCTGAAGTTGGCAGTGACTTCAGTATTACAAAGGACGTGCAATGATTGTATTAGAATTCAAGGAAAAGAGACTTTGCTGATTTTTGTCCGTGGAGTCAGACGCGTTTCCCCCGCCCCAACCCCGACTCCGCAGGCTTTTCTTGTTCACGCAAATGAACTGTCAAGAATTGATGGGCGGCATCATAATCAAAGAAAACAAGTTTGCCCTTTAAAGCAAAAGAGGTAATTTGGCTGAAAGCAAATTGGAAACATTTCTGAAAACGTTGCCTCCGTGGCCGCTTCCCGGAGGAGTGTAGCGTTTTGATTTATGCCGGAGAGCTGCAGGGACAGTGGGACGGTCGTTCATGAAACGCTTGGTTCACCTTTGTCCTGGGGCCTCGGGTGAAGATCCTTCTTTCCCAGAGAGGCCCCGCCCAAGCTCCTCGGCCTCCTGGAGAACTTTATCTTCAGGAAAAGCTGCAAAGGGACACACAACCCCGACTGAGAGCAGAAGTCAAGGGACCTGCGCAAGATGATGCCCTCCTTGGCCTCCGTCCTCGGCTCCCAAGGGGGCTTCTGATTTGGGACCCATTTTAGCCTCAACAAGGAACTGAAGCAACGGTAGCACCTGATGTTTGCTGGTTTTGTTTTAGTTTTTTGTGGTGCTAGGGTTTGAACCCAAGGCCTTTGCCCTGAGGTAGGTCCTCAGCCATTTCTTTACTTTGAGACAAGGTCTCACTAAGCTGCCCAGTTGTCCAGCCGGGATAAAATTTATGATCCTCCTGCCTCAGCCTCCTAGAGTACTGGGATTATCGCAATGGCCACCATGCCTGACTACCCTGAATCTTTTTTTAAAATTTCCTTTCCTTCTCCACATTTACTCTTCTGTTTGGTGAACTGAAGTTAATCTTTTTATTAGGTTTGTTTGGCTTTTCTTGAGACAGAGTCCCGCTATGTAGGACAGGCCTGCCTTGAGTTTAAAATCCACCTGCCTCAGCCTCCCAAGTGATAGGATTGCAGATGGTGCCACCACACTTGGTTTGAAGATCATCTTTTGTGGCTTTAAATATCCCTTCCTTCTCGCTTGCATTTACATTTCCATCCCAGGTAGTCTCTGCTCACAGGTTGCTGGTGGCCTGTGATATTTCATCAGCTCAGGTCTCTGATTGCAAGCAAGAGAAGCTGACCCTGGCTAAGCAAAGGTTGAAGGGAATGCCAAAGAACCAGCCTCAGAGTGGACAGGAGCCAAAACATTCTGGACATCTGGGTAGCAGGATCTTCAGGAGCAGCCTGAAGCATTCCCACGCGTGTGTCCCCTCTTCAGGAGAAAAACGGGCAGAGCTCTTTGACTGACAGAGCCACAGAGACTGCTGTGTCAGCTTTCCATCACTGTGACAGGGTACCTGAGGTGAACAGCTTAGAAGCAGGAAAGGTTGGCTCACAGTTTCAGGGTCTCAGTCCGTGATCAGCTGGTTCTTTGGCCCTGCCGGGAAGCAGAAGCATGGCGGAAGCTCATGGTAGAGGAAACTGCTCAATAGGAATGACCAGGAATGAGGGCTCAGGGTCCCATTATCCCCTCCATGGACTTGACCCCTGGCGACTACACTCCCCTTCACTAGGCCCCACCTCCTGAGGAGCCCACCCCCTCTCTGTACCACCCCAGGCTGGGCCTAAGTGCTCAGCACATGGGCTTTGGAGAACAAGAGGAGTAAGGAAGCATTCCTCAAAACTCGGGTGCTGTCACCTACTGCAGACTGTGACTCCCCTCCTATAGGTCACAGAAGGCCAAGGCGTCATTGCCCACTGCACTCCAGGCATGGCAGCCAGAGCGCGAGGAGTTTGAAACTGAACTCTTCATCCTCCTTCCAAAGTTCCTCTCCCCACTGGCTAGGATTCTCAAGGGCCCCACCCTTCTCTCCCAGTCACCCAGACTCAGAACTGTGTCATTCATTGAACCCTAGTGGCTCTTTCTTTAAAACATTTCTCAAGGAGAAATATGACACACACCTGTAATTCTAGCACTTGAGAGGCTGAGGCAGGAGGATTGCTGAGTTCAAGGCCAGCCTGGGCTACATAGTAAGTTCAGCCTGAACCACATAGTGAGACTACCTCAGAAAAACAAAAAATAACAAGTAAACATAAATCATTTCTCACATCCACAATGAAACAAAAAATGGCACGAGTAACTGTACTAGTCAGATTTCCTGTTGCTGAAACACAATACCCAAAACCCACAGTTTAAAGGAGAAGGTGAATTTGGCTTGTGATTTCAGGGGGGTTCAGTCCATGGACAGCTGGCTCTGAGACAGACCCATCGTGGCAGAAGGATGTGGTGGAGCAGAGCTGATTACTTTCTGGCAGCCAGGAAGCAGAGCAGGGAGCAGTGTCAGAGGAGAAGGGGGCATGGGCCAGATTCATCTCCAAGGTCACAGCTCCATGACCATCCCAGACACACCCAGAAGTGTGCCCCACCAGGACGGTCTGGTTGACACAATCAGGTTCACCTCCACCGTGACCTATAGGAGGCAGCAGCAGAAGTCTTTCCAGGATGATGGCTGGTTTTGCAGCCCCCTGTAAATAGTAGCGATCAAAGTGGATAAGGCCTTGCTCTCACTGGGGCCTGCTCAGGAAGCACAGGTGCTAGAGAAGTTCAGTCTAGAGACGTTGATGGTGGTGCCTCACCCGGAGGCGAGTCGGCAGGTGAGGGGCAGGGATGGAGAGGGCAGGCCGAGGTGGGGTTGCATCAGGAGACCCCGATCCTGAGCTGTTGACCATCCACGGGTGCACCACAAACCAAGTCCTGGAACTGAGGTTTCTGTCCCCCTGGGCTGGTGATCAGTGTTTACGGAGCACTCAGCGTCTAGCTCTTGTGCTAGGAACTTCCCAGCGATCCTGCGCGTTCCTGTGTCACAGCCGAGGCAGCCCAGGCTGGGGGTCTAAATACCCAGCCAGAGTCACATCACCGCCAGAACTGGCACCCGCGTGGGGCCGCTGCGAAGCTTCTGCTCTTGCCCACGTGCTACAGAGCCCACATAAATTCGTGATTTATGTCACTGGATTTTTATAAAGTTGTCTTTTTCACAAGCTTATTATTTCATAATAATTGCAGGCTCACAGAAAAACCGCCAGCACGGCCCGCTTTCTGTTGTGTGCCCTACACTCAGCGCCCCCTAACGTCCACATCTTGTGAAAACAGTCTGTTGTCACCACAGCAGTGCTGCTTTAGATGATCGCCACGCTGTGTGATTTCTCGGGTTGTCCCACTGATGTCATTTTTCCATTCCAGGATCCAATCCAATGTATAATGTTGAAATTTCAGAAAAGTGTGCGTGTGTGTGTGTGTGTGTGTGTGTGTGTGTGTGTGTGTGTTTGAGGGTTGTTTTTTTTTCTTTCTTGAGGCAGAGTGTCGCTGTATAGACCAGAATGGGCTTGAATTCACTATGTAGTCCCAGCTGGCCTCAAACTCATGGTGATCCTCCTGCCTCAGCTTCTCAAGCGCTGGGATTACAGGTGTGCGCCACCACTCCCAGTTCCACCACTACTTTCTTAAATTAACACTCAAAACTCAGTGATGGGGCTGGGGATTTAGCTCAGCGGCAAAGCGTCTGCCTGGCAAGCGCAAGGTCGTGAGTTCAGTTCCCGGTACCGGAGAAAAAGCAAAAAAATAAAAAATAAAAAAAATAACCTCAGTGACAACCTGCTGTTCCTCGTCCTGTGTGCCCCCTCCCTGTCCTGCTCTCTGTGGTGGACTGCTGACCTCTGCAGGCTGCAAGGCCCCATGTCCTTTGTCCCTCGGCTCCAGCCAATAAGAGGCACCGACAGAGCAGGGGGCAAGGGGAGGGGCCCGGGTGTCTCCGCTCCTCAGCTTTGGGCTCTGTCAGGCCCTGCTCGCCACCTCCTCCTTAGACGGTGGCTTCCTGCCTCTGAGCATTGCTGGTCGATCTCACCTTCCCATATTCGGTCGGCCTGTCAACTCTCGGTGCCCTGTGCAGCCCGATCGCTGTGTAAGTCCTCAGGGTGGCAGTGAGGTAGCAGAGAGGCCGCCCTGGGTTCCATGCTCGTGGATGCTTCCTGCCTGACACCTGTGCCTGGGACCCTTGGTCTTCCTGCCTTAGTGGCCCAAATGCTGTCACCAGACTAAAAGCTGCTCTCAGGGAAAGGTTCTGAGCGAGAGCGCAGTGTGCCAGAGATGACTCTCACTGTCAACAGTGCGGCTGTCTTGGTGACACTAGCCATGGGGACGTCAGCGTGGTGCTCATGCCCTCTCCTTCCTTCACAGGGTTGCTGGGGACAGAAAGCACATCAAGAGGGCACACAGACATGACTGCCCCCCACATGGCCAGGGACACCCCGGCCTTGGCCCCCCTCTGCCAAGCCCCTGACGTCAGCCGAATCCCGCTGAAGATAGAGCTGTCTCCAAAGCAGGCCGAGCCGCTGAAACCCTTGGTCCCCTCGAAGTCCAAACTCATCACCATTGAGGCCAAGAGGATCGTGTCTGTGCTGGATGAGGCCATCTTCAAGGTGGAGCTGGTCACCCTGCTGTGGGACGCGGCGGGCCATCCGGAGGCCCTGGTGGGGATGTGTGAAGGCCTCTTGGGAGCACTGAGCGAGCACAGGGCCCTCTGCCAGGCCCTGCTGGAGAGCGTGAGTGACCTGCAGGAGAAGGCGCGGCGGCTGCAGGAGGAGGAGGAGGAGGCTGAGGAGGCCTGGCTCTGCGACCGCCGCCTGTCTATGGAGCTGCACAAAGTCAGCCTCCCACCACTCATGCAGCAGGTCAGGGACTCCACCAAGAACACCCTGAGGCTCTTGCTTGGCAACCCCCAGGCTACCAAGCTCCTGCAGATGCAGGCGTTTCACAGAAGCACAGGGGCCCAGCGCTTTATGGAGGGCCTGGTGGAGCTGCGGGGCTTCCTGTTCGAGAAGCTGCTCACCAGCCCCATGCAGGTACGGGAGAAGGCCCAGTTCTTGCAGGACATCAGCAGACGGAACCAGAGGAACCAGGAGGACATTGACACGCTCAAGAGAGAACTGGCGGTGAGGCTGAAGAACAGGGACGCAGAGGTATGGCACCCAGCACCGGTTCAGTCATTCGAGGAGCAGCCACGCTCCATGGCCCGCATCTTTGGTGGCTGGGAACTTTTCAGTGATTGAAATAGCTCCGTTCCATCCATTTATTCCACAAAGCACTTCCTGGGGGACGAGTCTTGTAAATAAACCCTCATGGTTTCACCCTCACAGTTTACAGTGGAGGAGAAAGGTATTAAAGAACTCAATTACAGTTTTGAGAAGTATAATAAAGGGTAAGTACAGGGTACTAGAAGAGAGCGATACAGGCTAGAAGAAAATGGTACAAGAGAACTGAATGGGGACCCAAAGGGCCAGGGAACTTGAAGCCAAGGCACAAAGACTGAGAGGGAGTAAACTGGCTAAGAGGGACAAGGGGAACTGAACTCCCAGGCCAGGATTTGACAGACTCTGTTCTACAGAGGACAATGTAGACTGTACATGAGGCTCTGTGGGTTGTGTAGTCAGCTACACAATGCAACCCTGCCATTACCGAGTGAAGCAGCCATAAACAATATGTAAACGAATGGGCTGTGTTCCAATAAAACTTTATTTGTAGCCGGGTATAGTGGCACATGCCTGTAATCTGAGCACCCTGGGAGACTGAGGCAAGAAGATCCCAAGGTCAAGCCCTGACTGGGCAACTTAGCAAAATACCTTGTCCCACAGTAAAAGTAAAAAGGCCTAGCAATGTAGCTCAGTGGTAGAGTGCCCCTGGCTTTACTCTCCAGCATCTCACACACAAAGAAACAAAACCCCACCATACCTCAGCAAAAGGAAGGAGAAAGATGGGGCTGGGTAGAGGGCAGGGGACAGATCACACGGGGCCTTGTGTCCTAGCGTAGATTTGGTGTTTGTCCTGAGAGCAAGGAGTCAGCCGGAAGGGTGACCACTAGATTTTTTTCAGCGGTACGGCCTGAACTGAGCTACCTCCAGCCTGCCAGAATTTTTTGAGGGAAGTGGTAGCCTGACGTCAAGCCTGATAAAAACTGCAGACATATATGGTGTGTTCTGCCTTAAATATGTGTCTTTGTAATGGAAAAGCCGGCGCTGGGCAGCCGTGTCTCTGGTTGTTTGGATCTGAGTTCTCCAGCTTGGCTTCTCTGCCGTTCCCATGTTGGCCTGTGAGGGCGCCACCTGGAGGCCGCAGGCAGCACTTCCGTGGGTGTCTTGGCCACACCCGGCCGAGAGGGACGCTGGGAAAAGTAGCCCAAGGCTGGGGCCACCTTCCCAGCCAAACCCTGGACCCAAGGAGAGCAGGTCGGGGCTGGAAGAGGGCTGGGTGGCCACAGACTCTCCCCATCTTCATCACGCCAGACATAGGAGAGATACAAGGCCCTCGGAAGCTATGTGCCACCAACCAACCACCCACCTTGGATAGTTCTCTCTGAGACAGTTGTCAGAGTTTGTTAATAAATTACTTGTGTGATTATTATTAGTGTGGGGGGGTACTGGAGACTAAACCTAGGGCCCGTGCACTGAATTATATCTCCAGCCTTTCTGAGACAAGGGCTCACTAAGTTGCCCATGCTGGACTCTTAAAATCCTCCTGCCTCAGCCTCCCATTGTGCTGGGGTTATAGGTGTGCTCCCCCACGCTCAGCATTGTATGATTATTTGATTTAGGTCTGGTTCCTCAACAAGAAAACAGGGCCCCGTTCCCAGTGAGCCCAGCACAAAGAGGGGTGTGACATGTTTGTGTTGTGGGCAGATGACAGGCCCCGGGGTGCTTCCCCAGGTCACATGTAAGGCTGGAGGGGACACCGATGAGGGCGGGTCGAGCGCCATGACTTGAAGCTTGGGCTCTGCAAGCGGAACCCGCCCTTCCAGCTGGGGGAACCTCATCGTGGCATTGAGGCTCAGTGTAGAATAAAGGATGAAACTGCCCACGTGCGCCCTGGGGATTTGGCAAGAAAAGCTCTGACTTCTAAGGGCCCTGCCCAAGGCGAGGCCCAGCGCCTGCGCGCAAGCCTCATCCACAGGACGGCCCTGCCGCTGTGTGCCGGAAATGCATTCAGAGCCCCATGGCCCTGCTTTCCGCCAACGCCAGCCACTGCTCCAGGGTGTTCAGAGAGGCCACAGGGTCTGTGAGAAGCCTTTGGAGCCTGCTTATAACAAGTGCCATCCGCAAGCCGGGCCTGGTGGCTCACACTTCTAATTCCGGCCCTCGGGAGGCTGAGGGAAGAAGATTGAACGTTCAAGCCCAGCCTGAGTCACTTAGCCCAGAGACCCTGTCTCAAAATAAATAAAAAGGGCCGGGATGTCGCTCAGGGCAGAGGCCCTAGATTCATTCCTCAGTACCAGAAGAAAAAAAGACTCCTAAACAACAAAACAGCACCATCCTCCCACCCAACTCGTTTTAGAATCAGCCCAGGACAGGGCAGGAGCCAGGGACTGGCTGGCAGGGAATAGCCCCAGGGCGATCCTGGCAGTGTTGATCCCATGCCTTCCTGCTTCATGGGCGGGGGGGGGCAGAGCGGAAGGAGAGGAGCATCAGGGCTGTCCCAGACCTGTGAAGGGTGGCCGGGAACACAGGCTCTGGTTCAGACACATCTGGCTTCACGACCCCAGACTGTCCCCTCGGCCTCCTTGGGCCTCAGTTTCCCTCTGTGTTCAGGAGTCACGCAGGTGGCGGGCAGCGTGGCCCCTGGGACGGTGGGTGATTGGGCAGCAGTTAATAAAGCCCCCCCACCTCAGGTGGAGAAGGAGAACTTTGTGATCCAGGAGCTGAAGAACCACCTGCATCAGGTGCTCAAGCTCTCGGAGCACAGCCTGCTGCGCACCAAGCAGGAGGCTGAGAAGCAGCAGAAGCTGGACTTCCGCGCCTCGCAGGTCAGGATGGCCAAGACGCAGCAGGAGATCCTGACGCTGCGCTCGCAGTACCACAGCCTGGTGTCCGAGAACCACGAGGTGGAGCAGGCGCTGCGCAAGGTGTGAGGCCGGGAGGCCGGGCGTGGGGTGGGGTGGGGCGGGAGGGGGAGATGTCCTGTCCCCCAGGGGACCAGCGGGGCTGGGCCAAGCAGGGCTGGCCCAGGGCAGGGAAGCCAGAGCTGGGGGCAGGAGGACAGACACGGTCCTTTTTCAGCATTGCCACGTGCTGGCTCTTTGACCACAGCTCCTCTGACCCCGCAGTGGTGACAGTCCCCACGGTCTTGGATGCAGAGGATCAAAGTAGCCATGAACCTCAGGCAAACTGAGCTCAGATCTCTGAGCTTCCATATTCACAGCCTGGCTGTGTGAAGGAGGAAGCTGGTGGTGACGAGTGGAGGTGATGGGGTGGTTGTAGTAGGTGCTCAGTAAACATCACTTAGTCACTTCCCGGCTCCGTCGTCATCGAGGCCAGCCCAGGACCAGCACACATCCCGCTTCTCGAGCTTTCACTCCCCCAGGGTCCCTTCTTAACGCGCATCTCACTGAAGGCCTTTCCCCCCACCACCACAGGCCTTTTTTGAGCATCTGATGGAAGTCATGGCCCTTCCCTCAGATGGAAGGTGTAGATACCCTCGCTCATCCTGATGGGCAGTGCTGGGGGTCACAGCCCCGAAGCAGCCCACCCACAGGTTAAGAACCCCTGCTCTGTGGTAAGTTCTCACTGTGTAGTTCAGGCTGGCCTTGATCTCACTATGGAGCCCAGGCTGGCCTTGATCTCACTATGGAGCCCAGGCTGGCCCAGAACTCATGGCGATCCTCCTGCCTCAGCCTCCCGAGTGCTGGGATTATAGAGGTGCACCACCACACACAGCAACATATGACATTTTGATCCGTTACTTCCTCTTCCTCTCCCCTCCCCCATCTGTCCTTATTCCCTTCTCAGTTCCACAAAGTCTGCCTGCTCATTTCCTATCATCTACCTTTTATTTTGCTCTTTAAATTATGTATACTTCGGGTTTCTCATATAAGAGAATCCGTTGATATTTAACCTGGTGTGGAGGACACCTAGGTGACTCTCCTTGGAAGAGGAGCAATTGCCTCCATTTTGGCTGAGCCTGACCCTATTTCCATGTACTGATATGTACAGAGCTGGCTAGCACCGTTTCCTTATCCCATCAGCTGGCTTTAAGCAATGCATATTGGTCTAGCCGAGGCTTTGAATATGGCAAGCGTATTTCCCCGGACCCCGGTGTTCCCATGAGTGAGCTGGGGTGAGGCGGGATGTGTGAGCCAGTGGTCCACACTGTTGGCTGGAATGGAGCCTTGGGATAGAGGCCGTGACTTCCTGGGGCTTGAAAGATTACACATCAGAGCTGAAGCACTGACCCCAAAGCATTAGATACTGTCTGAACTGTGTTACGCAGAGTACTCTTCCTGCAGATCCTCCTCTCTGCATTGGCGGAGGTGATTCAGGCCTCCTACCTGGCCCAGCTCACGGCGCTCACCTCCTTCCCACAGTTCTCACAGTCACTCGTCCTCCAGCCACTCCCTTCTTCATGAATGAATAAAGGTTTGGCCCTGGGTCGAGGCCTTTGTTCCAGATAGCCATCATCATGACTGGACTTAGGACCCCTCAGCTCCCCATAAAATATGCCTTAGTGTCTTTATTCTCGCCATGGGTTGCACTGGAAGTGATAGATTGGAATTAACTCACTAGAATTCCAAAAACTTTTCATGGGATTGCAAATGTAATCTTCCTGGGCCAGGAGGAGGACTGGGAAGGGCTCTCTATAACCTGGCTGATTCCTCCCCACCTTCCTTCCTTTTTAAACAGTCTTGCTATGTAGTCTGGGCTGGCCTCAAATCACAGTGATCCTCCTGCCTCAGACTGCCAAGTTCTGAGATTACAGGCGTGTACCACCATGTCCAGCTGATTTCTGTTCTTTAATCACTACTAGCCTGTTCCCACCTCAGGGCCTTTGCACATGCCACTTCCTCTGCCTAGAATGTTCTGGACCTACACTGCTGACTCAAATCCAGGTTCCACCACCCATGAGCCCTATCACCTTGGGCAAGTGAGTTAGCATGTCTGTGCCCGTTTCCTCATCTGTGAAATGGGCAACTGAGGACTCCTCCAGGTGGTGGGGCAGGCAGAGCACTGGCTGCTGAACCCATGATACACAGTGCTCGGTGCTGGTCACTATTTATGTTACCCCACCAGACAACAACTATTTGGATTTTGTTTTAGAAAAAATATAAAGTGGAGACAGAAGTCGAGAACTGGATCCAGAAATACGACACAGAGATGGGTGAAAAGCAGGTACTTGTTGCTAAGTCTCTTTCTCATCGTTTTCCAAGACCTGGAGGCCTGGCGGTGGGAGCCCCAGATGTCCTCGGTCTGGTCCACATTTTCAGCCTCCCCCAGGACCCTGCAGCAGGCTCAGGGTGCCCCAGCCCGGGCAGGAGGGGAACAGCGGAAGGGAAAAAACGGCTGGGTGGCCGTGTCCTCCAGGGCCTTGGCTCCGGCTCTGCCACATCCCACTCTCCCCTGACCCCCCAGCGCTCCCACCTGCTCAGAACCCCCACCTCTACCACTCCATGGTCTCTCAGGGTCGAGGGGGCCAGGTGTGAGGAAACGGAAGTCCCCCTTACCCTCCAAGATGCCAGTCTTGTGACACCAGCTGTGTGACTTTGAGTCAGGCCTGACCCTCTCTGGTCGGGACAGGCACTGCTGTCTGTCTTGGGTCAGGATGGGGTTTGGTGTAAGTGGCTGTAGGCAGGAGCGGTAGCTTACAAATAGGGGAGCTCCTGGGCCCCCGACCTGCTCTAGGTAGTACTGGTGACCATGAGCCCGAGCTGGGGGCCCTGGCTACAGCCAAGGCCCTGGGTTCCACACCTGCCTGGCACCACAAGCAGAGCCCAGTAAGGGCCGGGGGTTGTGGCTGGCGGGGACCCGATCCACCGAGCACTGTGTGCTCCCAGGTGCTGTGCTGCTGCGAGGTGCTTGCTGGTGCTGTGAGAGGGGACAGAGAAAGAGGCGCAGGGAGGGACGAAAGCCTGGGAGCCAGGGAGCTGCGTTAGACAGAGGACAGACCCTGGGGGCAGCCTGCAACAGCGCCCTGCAAACCCGCTGCTTCCTCGGCCGCTGCAGCCACTCAGGCCCCCTCTGTGCACTGGGTCCAGTACGTTGCCTCCACCAGGCCGTGTGACCCCAGAAACAGCCGTTGGCTTGGAATGAGAAAATCACAAAGGCCGGGAAGGTGCGGTCTCCTCGGGTGCAGCGGAGCTGTCCCCTCGCGTCCGGGTTCTGTCCTTGTCCAAAGTGAGTTCAGCTGGCTCCTCCCAGAGCAGCAGGGCCAGCACCTCCCCGATCCCGTCTGCGTCCACCTGGGAAGGCTGGGGTGCAGGGGCCGCTCTGAGCCCTGCTCCGCCCACCCCCCCGCCAGGAGGAGTTTGAGGACCTGCAGACGGTCCACAAGGACGAGAAGCAGCAGCTGGAGGAGCTGAGGCAGCGGCACCAGGTGCTGGTGGAGGAGTTCAGCCAGATCCAGGCTGAGCGGGAGGTCATGGCCAAGAAGAGGCTGGAGGCGGAGCGCGAGATGCTGCGCATGGTGCGGGCGGCCACGCTCATCCAGGCCGTGTGGAAGGGCTACCTGGTGCGCTCCATGCTGCACTCCAAGAGGAAGAAGCGCGGCAAGGGCAAGGGCAAGAAGTGAGCCCGGCCCAGCCCGGGTCGAGGTCAGGCCAGCGAGGCACCGAACTCGGAGCCCTGCCTTTCACAGCTTGAATGAGTTTCTTCAAATTAAAAGAATTTAAAGGTTTACAGCGCCTTCAAAGGAACACTTCCACTCAACCTTTCTCTGCCCCGGGCTGTGGGCAGCCATCCCAGGGTTGGGACCTCAGGAGGGACCAAGACCTGGGCTGCAGCCCCTTCTGTCCCTGCCCCAAGCTGTAACGGCTGCGACAGACCAGTCTCCCGCCAGGGCGGCAGGGTGTGGGTCAGAGCGGCCCGCAGGGACACAGAGGTGGGCAAATAGCACCGAAGGAGCCGCGTTTCAGGCTGCCAAGCCCAGGCGCCCAGAGGCGGTACACCCCTTAGGTGACAGACTGCAGTTGTCCTGGTCCCCACCACTGCCAGGTGCCACCCCAACACCAGAGCCTGGTGCCAACAGCCCTTTCTTAGAGCACGTAGAGATGGGATGAAAGGCATTTCTGGTGGACCTCCGAAAACCAGTGTGGGGGGGGGGGAATGGGAGGTGGATATTCCAAGAAGGAGGGAGGGATGTGGACTAACTCTTAGTTAAAGTTTTAGGCAGTTGAAAAGCATCCTTCCCATTCAAAATGCATCCGCTGGATGTGACGGCACATGCCTGTAATCCCAGCTCTTGGGAGGCTGAGGCAGGATGACTGAGAGTTCAAGGACAGCCCGAGCTCCGTAGTGAGACGCAGCTCAAAAACCCAACAACAAAAAAGCACGAAGTCTGTACTGAGTGTAGCTGACCTGCTTCATTCGTGGCCCACTGGACCCTTGCAGGCTTTCAGTTGTGTGGCCCGGGCCATGGCCACAGATCCCGCCCCAGTGGTGTCCACCTCCCCTTCCCTAGGACTAAGGCACCAACCCAGTGCTGAGGCTTCGCCCCCGGCTCCCTAGAATCTAGTGCGCAGGGGAGGGAGGCAAGGACCCCAAAGCCCAGATCACCTGGGCAGGACTGGGATTCCAGGAGCAGCTGCAGCCGAGCAGGAAGCTCAGGTCTCACCATGGCCATAAGGGCAAACAAAATCAGTAACACTTGCAGCTTTGATGAGCTGCAGATACATTTAATATGTGGAAATAAGTACACAGATTTCTTTTTTTTTTTTGTCTTTTTGAGACAGGGTCTCACTATGCAGCTTAGGCTGGCCTTGAGCTCACTTTGTAGCCCAGGCTGGTCTTGAACGCGCAACGATCCTCCTGCCTCAGCCTCCCAAGTGCTGGGATTACAGGCGTGCGCCACCACACCCAGCTAGTACACAGATTTCAAAGAAAGCTCCTCTAATGCCTCCAGATTCAGGAGGACCCTGAGTCCTGAGCAGGAGGTTGGCTCAAAGGGAGGGAGGAGGGAAGGACTCCTCCTGGCTGGCAAATCACACAGGACCAGCAGACGACGGGAGGCAGAGGCCCTGGACTGGCGCTGGTTTGCATGTGGCCAGGCCAGGCCAGAGGGAGTGTCTCAGGAGCAGCTCGCAGATGCAGCAGGGAGAAGGCAAGGAACAAGCAGAGATTGTCAGGATAGGGGGAAGTGTAGCCTATCCGTGCGGGGGGACTTCTCCAATGATGGGGACCAGGAGACGCTGGTTTCCCCAGAGGCCCCCAGCAGGGGCTGCATCCCTCCCCGTGACCCCACAGACAAAGCCGTGAGGGCAGCTCACCTCCAGGGGGGCCTTGGAATCTGGGGGGCCCTGCCTCGCCGGGGGGTAGGTGGCACTGAAGCACTGAGTGAGTGAGCCCTGGGAGTCACCAGGGGAGTCCGGAAGGTCACCCCTGCTGGGGGAGGCCTGGGGTCCTGAGGTCCATTTGTGTGGGGGGCACTACCGACTGGGTGGCCAGCACTGGGGACGCTGAGGCAGGTGAGGGAATGGGAGCGCCCCCGCCTCAGAGGGCGCGGGGCATCGGAGCTGCGCAGAGACAGCCTGGGGGAGCCAGCTGCCCCTCGGGGCCGCGCCGTGGAGGGATGGCCTGGATGAACAGCGCGCAGTGGGGCTTCCCTGGGGCGGGGAGAGTCACTGCCCCTGGGCGTGGCAGGCGGTGTCCAGAAGAGGCTGTGGAGCTTCGAAGCATCCCCCTTCGCCAGGCGAGAGGCCTCCCAGCTGGCACCCTCGGGCCGACAGCCAAAGAGGGACTCGTCACAGTAAGACGGAGTGTGGCCGGTCAGCCTGGGAGAGGAAGAGCAGCACACGGGTGAGCTGAGACCCGAATGGCCCCAGGGGGCTCGGCAGCACCCCTCACCCAGCCCCAGCCAGGCGTCCACAGGAGCAGAAGAGCGCTGCCTTCTTTAGCGTCCCCAGCCTGGCACCCACAGTAAGGCCCCAGTGCTCTCAGGCAGCACCCTCTCCATCTCTGTTGTTTCCCCTGCAAAACGTCCAGTCCCTCGGCACCCTGACCCTAGTCCCGCTAAGTGCCCCAGGCCTGGCCAATTCACATATTCCATCCTGCTGGCTACACTGATTGGCTCAGGAAAAGCACCATGACCCATGTCTGTCCAATAAGAGTCTGCCTTAGGATCTCTGTTTTGTTTTGTTTTGTTTTTTTGGTACCGGGGATTGAACTCACGACCTTATGCTTGCCAGGCAGGCGCTTATGCCACTGAGCTATATCCCCAGCCCCTAGGATCTCTATTTGGTTTTTATTTTTATTTTTATTTTTCAAGACAGGGTCTTGCTATATAGTTCAAGCTACTTTTGAGCTTACTATGTAGCCCAGGCTGGCCTCAAACTCATGGCAATCCTTCTGCCTCAGCCTCCCGCATGCTGGGATTACAGGCACATGCCACCATGCCTGGCCCTGTCTTAGGATCTTTGATGAAACTAGGCAAGGGATGTTTTTGCCACCTGGGCTGCTCCTTCCTAAACTGATAGGGGTATCAGCTCAAAGCCATCTCAACCCTCCAGGAGACCGAGGCCACGCAGGGGGAAGAAAAACAGCAGCAGATGGAGACTGGTCATCGCCATGACAGTTTGAACCCATTACAGAAATTCCAAATGCTCTTTAGCTATGGAAGCCAGTTTGACCAAATGTACTGTCACTGCCGCCGAGAGTCTCAACCACAGCCATCCCTTTGTATCCATGGGATTGGTTCCAGGAGCCCAGCAAGGACCAAAATCTGCAGCCCCTTGTCTAAATAGATCAGTGTTTGCATGTAGCCTGTGCACGCTCTCCTGTATACCAGTTTTCTATGTCTTTGTCCAAGTCACTGCTAACAATGCCAGGACAGAGTTCTGTGGCTCTTCCCTAGACCCTGCTCTCTGGGTTGAATTTTTTTTTTTTTTTCCTTTTCCTTTTTGTTTTGTTTTTGAGACAGCATCTCACTATGCAGTTCAGGCTGGCCTTGAACTCACTATGTAGCGCTGGCCTCGAACTCATGGTAATCCTCCCACCTCAGGCATGCACCTGGGATTTCAGGCATGCACCACCACACCCCGCTCCAGGCTGATATTAGTCTCAAATAATCCAAATAATCAAATTCTAAGTAACTAAAAATAACCCTTAGTATCAGCTCCCATGTTTTCTACTTTAGTCAGGAAGATGCAGTCAGACCCATTCTCCAAACTTGCTAATATGCAGAAACAGCTCTGCTCTATCATTTCATGGATTATCTTACACAGATTTCAGTGATCTGGGCAAGGCGCCTGACCCTTCTGGGCCTCAGATACACCACCTATGACATACGTGATGGGGGACCCAACATCACAGTCATCACCACCATACTGACTGACAGCCACGCACAGTATGTACGAGACACTATCATATAACCCACAGTCCTACTATGTAGAGATCTCTCTTCTGGTTTTCCACATACATAAGTTGCAGCTTAGAGAGGTCAACATGCTTGGCCAAAGTCACCCTGTAAGGGAACAGCAAGCAGGGCTGAAGCAGGACCTCAGGTGCACGTGCTGAGTAAGGGAACACGCCCCCCACACCTCACCGGTATCTGTTCTTCTTCCTCGGCGTGAGGGTTGGGGTGCTGCCCTCAGAGGGGGCGGTCTCCTGGCTCCCCTTGCCTGGTGAACTCTGTAACGCCCTGGCGCCCGCTCCTCTGGTTCTGTCAGTCTTCTGCACCCAGGGTGGGTCAAATTCTGGTAAGGTGGGCCGGGTGCCCACAAGGCTGCCAAACAGCGTCTCATCTACATACGAGGCCCTGGCCTTGACCCGACAGCCGCCCCGGCGTGGGTGCTGAAGGCGGAGGGCCTGCATCCCACGGACGGCCGGCTCCACCGGGAGCTTCACGCTGCGTGTGGCCTTGGGTGACAGCGCAGGCGCTCTGCCCGCCAGGCTGTCTCGGGGGCTCCCTGTGAAAGGCGTCAGGGAGGCACCTCTGAGCCGATGGCCGCGGCAGGGGAGGGGCCATCTCTGGCGCCCCCACCTCCATGCCTAGGACCGAGGGTCTAGTTCCTTTTCCAGCGGGAGCTGCCAGCGCCGGGGGCGTTCTCGAAATTTGACTATTTTTTTCAGTTGTCATGATGGGAAAAGGAGTTCCTACAGCCAAACATCTAATGAATAAATTAAAAAGCACTTCTAGCAGTGTGCGCAACAAATAGAACGCCAATCGGAGATGAAGGACAGATGGCACCAAGAAAATAAATCACGGTATGTGGGTGGGAGACAGTTCCGTGTGTTGTGTATTCAGGTGTACGGGGTGGGGTGATGACAGCACGATGGATCCCATGCCTACCTCGTGCACTGAGCTTTGCAAGCATTGTGCCATTTAACCTTCAACAGCCCCAGGAAGTAGCTTTGAATATATCCATTTTAAGGATCACAAATCTGAGGCTTCAAAAGGTGAAGTCCTGTGTGGGTCACGCCTATAAAGCTAAAACCGTGGAAGCGGAATTTGAACCTAACAGGGGTCTAGAGTTTGTGCACTTAACCACTCTGCTCTTTGGGGTTTGCTGCCCTCCCCACATTCTGCGATGCCTGCATTCTTGGGTTATTTTCCTACCTGAGCATGTTGGTTGGCAGGCGTTGGGTACGACCATCGGCATCCCCTCCCCGCGCCTCCTTCTCCCCAAGTCTGGACCCCTCGGCGGGGGTGCATGGGCACCCGCGGAGTGCACTTCATCCAAGGTCCTAATCTACAGCCTGGAAAGCCCAGGGCCCCGGGAACCCGCTCAAGGGGACTCAGCCCAAGCACTGGGCTCTAGCGACGCGTGCTAGGCGTGCGCATCCAGCAACCACCAACTAGTTGCAACTAGGCGGATGCAGGCCGGACCATTCGTGCCGCGGGATGTGGGGAGGACGCTGCGTCTTCGATGCCGACCAGTCCTCCAAAGCTACGCGGAGGGCCTCTAGCGCCAATCGGACATGAGTGTGCAGGCCTCCCGGGCGGCAGACCAGGAGCGCGCAGCGAGGCCGCGTGGACGCGTCTCCACCCCCCCGGCCGCTGCGCAGTTGGTACGTCCCGAAGGCCCACCCACTTCCGGGTTCCGAGCGCCGGGGCCCGCATGGCGGCCCGCAAACGCGCGGCGGACGGGCCCCGTTCGCCAGCTGCCATGGCTCAGTGGAAGAAGAAGAGGCTCCGGAAGCGCAGGGGCGCAGCCTCCCAGGGCCACGCCAGCGACTCGGAGGATGGCGGATTTGAGGTTCAGGCGGAGGATGACGCCCGCGCGCGGAAGGTAGGAGCGTGGGGCTGGGACGCGCGCCGGGGCCTCGGCTCCCCAGGTGGGGCGCGGAGAGTCCGCGGGCGCGAGGACGGGCTGGGGGCCGCCCGCCTGAGCACGCGTCCCGGGGTCTGTCGCACCCGGGTCCGCGGACGAGCCTCGGCTCCCTGCTCTGCGGCCTGTGGGCCTCCTGCCGGCCTCGGATCGCGCGCGCTCATTGGCTGCCCCCGCCTCCCGGGCCCGTTCGTCCAATGGGAAGTGCGCATACGGAAGCTCTGACTTGGAGAGTTTGGGGCGTTCTTAGGAACCGGCGTTAAGGGGAAGCCGGACCCTGGAGCTGCAGGCAGTGAGGCCCCAGACCTCTGAGAAGCTAATAGCAAACGTGTGCTGTACGTGCTGAGCATTTACTGTACCACTTCCGCTTCTGAGCGCAGAATGTATACGGGTGAGGGAGACAGGTGTGGGCACCGAGGTGGCGCAGGAGCCGTGCCCCAGCAGTCTCCACTGTCCTGTGTCCAGCGGAGGGCGCAGAGTGGGCTTGAATGAGTGAGTGGGCGTTGACAGGAAAAGACCACACCCCACGGCAGGGACAGCCTGAGACCTTACTCCACCGCTCTCCCACCCAGCCTGGCTTAGTGGCCTTAGATGTGGAGAAGCTGCCACAGACCAGAGCTCGGGTAGGCACAGGCAGTGAGCGCCGGGAAAGACTGTAAGTGTGGCTCAGACCGATGGTGGTGCTGTGGCCAGGCCCTCCACTGTCTGGGACATAGGAGAAGGGACTTCTCACCACCGAGAGAGGACTGGGGATCCGTGGCACAGGTAGAAGAGCAGAGACCAAGGGAACAGGTTTAAGATAGGTGTGGTCGGGAACCGGGCGTGGGGGTGCACACCTGTCATCCCAGCCCTCCGGAGGCTGAGGCAGGAGGATCGGTGCAAGTTCGAGGCCAGCTGGGGCTGCAAAGTGAGCTCAAGGCCAGCCTGAACTGCATAGTGAGACCCTGCCTCAAAAAAAAAGACCAAAAAATAGGTGTGGTGGCCCACACCTGTAATCTGGGCATCTAGGGAGGCTGAGGCAGGAGGGCTCACAAGTTTGAATCCCACCTGGGCAATTTAGTGAGACCCTGTCAAAAAATAGTAAGGGCTGAGAATATGGCTCGGTGGTTGAGTGCTCCTGCGTTCAGTCTCCTAGCACAGGAGAGAGGTGGGGGCGTTTATTTATTTTTGTTTATTTATTTACTTATTTTGAGAAAGGGTTGAGTCTATCCTTGAACTCAGTGTGTAGCCCAGGCCACCCTTGAATTTGCTGTAATCCTCCTGCCTCAGCCTCTGGAGTGCTGGGATTACAAGTGTGCGTCATCACACCCACCTGGATGATGTGTTTTTAAATGGACCTTATATGCATATTATATGTTTGTTTGCCAGGATCAAATAAATCTTTTTTTTTTTTTTTTTTTTTAAGAAAAAGATGTTTTTAGGGGCTAGAGGTGTTGTTCAGTGGTAGAGCACCTGTTTAGCATGCATAAGGCCCCGTAATCCCTGTAAACTCTGGGAGGCTGAGACAGGAAGATCACAGGTTTGAGCCCAGCCTGGGCAATTTAGCAACATCAGGAGACCCTGGCTTAAAATTAAAATGTTTTTAAAATTCTGGGTTGTATCTCAGTGAAAAGGCTGTGGGCTCAATTTCCAGATCCACAAAAACAGAACAACTAGTACCTAAAGTAATGTAATACTTAAAAATAATAATGCTTAATTAAAATTATAAAATGGTAATAGAAGTACCAGTGGAAAGATGCTTTAACAGTAGTCACAGGAAAGTTATTTGATGTACATTAATTTTTAAAGGATTGTATTAATTATATAAGCACCTATCTCAAGCTAGAGGAGTAAAAAATATTACCATACTCAATAGCCAGGTGATGCCTTGGCGTGGTGACCTGGGGCATTGTGGGCATGCCTGTAATCCCAGCCCTCACCTGTAATCCCAGCCCTCGGAAGGCTGAGGCAGGAGGATCATAAGTTTGAGCCCAGCCCGAGCAACTTGGCGACCCATGTACTAATATTACACCAAAATTAAAAGGGGCTGAGGATGCAGCTCAGTGCAGAGACCCTGGATTCAATCCCTAGTAGTCCCCAGAAAAGCCCCCAAAGACCGGATTTATATTCTTGTAAGGGACCAGCAGCCAAAAGCTGGAAGGGGGAGTGGGGACTGGCTTTTGAAGCAGGTCCCTTGGGCAGGCCGCGAGCTGCCCATCCTGAAGTCAGTTGAAGCCGGTGACCAAGCAGGTGGTCACTGTGCCCAAGGGCAGGACAGGCAGGAGCACAGCCCCCCCCCCCATGGTGACACCACCTCTCTGCTCCTCCCACCCAGCAGGGACCTGGCCGACCCCTGCCCAGCTTCCCCACCACGGAGTGCACCTCGGACGCGGAGCTGGACATGCGGGAGATGGTGCGGGCACAGAACAAGAAGAAGAAGAAGTCTGGGGGCTTCCAGTCCATGGGTACGTAAGCGGGCTGGCCTGGGTACAGGGCGCTGCGGGGAGACCAGCCTGCCTCTGCACCCAGTTACTGACACCTCTGGCTCAGCCCTGGGGCATGGGTGGGTAGGCCAAGGCAGCACCCGGGGCCTTATACATGGCTTTACAAGTCCCCAGCTGGTGGGACAGATTTAAACCTGAAATGGGAGTGGTAGTGCACACCTGTCTATAATCGAAGCTACTCAGGAGGCTGAGACAGGAAGATTGCAAGTTTGAGTCCAGCCTAGGTAACTTAGTGAGACCTTGTCTTAAAATAAAAGGGCTGGGGATGGAGCTCAGTGGTGGAGAGGTTGACCCAGTGCCGCAGGGTCAATGTGTAAGTACAGAAAGGCGAGGTGATGTTTTCATAGCCTCAGAAGGGAAAAGGGGCCTTTCCAGGTGTGACCTAAAGTCTGTTTTGTTTGACTCCTTTTGAATTGGACATGTGTATGCCAGGAAGCACTGTAAAGCAAGTGAAAAGCTACATGGGGAAGACAGGGTTAACATCCCTCACACACAAAGAACTTTATAGCGCTAAGAATAAGAAAAAGACAACCTGGCAAACACCTGTAGTCCCAGCACCCGGGAGGCTGAGGCAGGAGGATCACCGCAAGTTTGAGGCCAGCTTGAACTACATAGTGAGTTTAAGGCCAGCCTGACATGCATAGTGAGACCCTGTCTCACAACCAAAAAAGAAAAAAAGATGGAGAATTGTGTGAAAAATGATCCAGATAAGTCCTTCCACAGAAGCTTTTCATAGACAGACCAATAGCCATGTGCTAAACTTCCCTGAAAAAAAAACAAAAATGAAGACATCCACCGTGGCTGGATTTTGCCTTCCGCACCCCAGAGAGGAAGGACCAGCCGAAAAGTGGCCAAGGCCCCTGGCTTGCCCAGCTGTCCAGCAACACAGGCTCCAGTCGGATTCCATCCTCTAGAGCACCCCTGCACCACGTCTCACCACTCCCCAGGGCCAAGCCGGGGAACTTGGCATCGCTTTTTTTTTCTTTTTAGCTGTCAAAGAATTTTGGGCATGTGGGAAAATAGATGGGTCTCATGCCCTCCCAGCTGCCCCCCCCCACCCTGGGGCACTCTGAGACACACCTGTAAATGTCCCCGCGTCCCTGAGATCCAGAACCTTCCCCCGCAGGGACAAGGGCACAGTCCTCAGTGTCATTCAGGGACCCTGTTATCGTACGACACTGAAAATGTTCAAGCCAGAGCCCAGTAAGCTTCATCCTTTGCCGTCAGAAGACTTTATCTCTTAGGTCACACTTAATCTTTAGTTTCTGCTTCAGCACTTTCCAAGATTTTTTTTGAGAGGAGGTCTGTGTAGCCCAGGTTGGCCTGGAAGTCGGCCTTCCTGCCTCAGCCTCTCGAGTGCTGGGATGACAGGCGTGTGAGCCGTATAAGCCTTGAGTGGCCCGGGCCTTTGTCTTGTGATGCCCCCATGCCATGCGGGTGCCCCCCCAGCTGACGTTCCCGTGTCTCCCAGGCTTGAGCTACCCGGTGTTCAAGGGCATCATGAAGAAGGGCTACAAGGTGCCGACGCCCATCCAGAGGAAGGTGAGGGCCCGGCAGATGGGCGGGGCGGGCAGGGGTGAGAGACTCGGCCCTCCGGTCTGGCCTTGCAGCAGCCACTTCTGGTGCCTGCTGCCCCATCTCCCGCCGCCGCCGTCGCTGCAGCTGAAGCCCCCCCACCCCCACCCCCTCCTCCCGCTCCCCTGAGCTCACCTGATATGCAGGTGGAGAAACTGGCCCCGCAGCCTGGAGACTGGGCCAGGAGCTCTACCTCAGCTTCTGTCCAGCAGTTCCAGGCTTGGGGTTGAGCCTAGACCGTTAGCTGAGCGCAGACCCTCTCAGGGTCCAAGGAGGAAGATCAGGCCAAGAGGCAGGGTCTGGCTTTCCTGCAAGAAGGGGTTTCCAATAGCGGTGAGGCTTGTGGGTAGTGAGCTGCCCATCCCTGGAGGTGTGCAAACAGCTGTTGGCAGGAATGGGACCAGCACTGGGTGACGGCCCTGCCCATTCACGGAGACCCCTACTTCACCCACCTGTCCCCGCAGGCCATCCCGGTGATCCTGGACGGCAAGGACGTGGTGGCCATGGCACGGACTGGCAGCGGCAAGACGGCGTGCTTCCTCATCCCCATGTTTGAGCGGCTCAGGACCCGCAGCGGCCAGACCGGCGCCCGGGCGCTCGTCCTCTCCCCCACCCGGGAGCTGGCCCTGCAGACCATGAAGTTCACTAAGGAGGTGCGTGGGGCAGCGGCACCCAGGTGGCCCCGGGCCGGGCTGCGCCAGGAGGGGCTGACGATCTCCCTTCCTCTCCCTCCCCCTGACAGCTGGGCAAGTTCACCGGCCTGAAGACGGCCCTGATCCTGGGCGGGGACAGGTAAGGGACCCCTCCCCCAGAGAAGTGCCCAGGAAGTGTGTGCAGGAGAATCACAGTGGCCTGCAACCCAGACAGGTCCCAAGGCTCCCAGAGGGTAACCACCGACTCCTGGGTCATGTGGGGCCTCGTTCAAAGCAAGGAGCAGGGCGGGGGCTCAGCTCAGAGGGAGGGGCAGAGCACTGGCCTAGGCTCCGCCCCGGCACCACCAAAACAAACAAAAACAACATGTACAAAAGCTGGGGAGTGTTTGTGGCAGCTCACCTTTGTGAGGATCCTCTCAGCCAGGCGTGACACTCGCGCTTGTAGTCCCAGCACTCTGGAGGCTGAGGCAGGAGGATCACCCTTAGTTCAAGGCCAGCCTGGGTGACATAGTGATATCGTGAGGCCCTATCTCAAAAAACAAAACCCAAAGGATCATTTCCTGGTGTGCTTACATCGATCTTCCAAGGCTGCAGGTGCACACCTGTTTCACAGGTGAATGGATTGAGGAGCCCGCTGACTCAGCCCCGCAGTGATCAGGGCTGCAGGGCTAGGACCAGCACCTGTCCTCCTGCCTCCCTGGAAGGCAATTCCTCCCCTGTTCTTCTGTCCAAGGGCCATGCCAACGTCATTCAGGGTATTTTTTGAGACAAGGTTTTGCTATGTAGTTGCAACTGGCTTTGAACTCACTACGTAGCTCAGCCTGGCCTCGAACTCTCGGTCATCCTCCTGCCTCAGCCTCCTGAGTGCTGGGATTACAGGCATGTGCCACCACGCCTGGCTCTAGCTTCTGAGAGTGAGTTTTGCTTTTCAGCCCTTTGCCCGCTGTTCTTATCTCTGTAGTCAGGGCCGGTCAGAGGCTTCGGCCTCCCGAGCTATCCCTGGCCCAGGATCCTGCTCCTGCAGCCATCCCAAGAGCATCGCAGGGGAGGACAAAAGTTAGGGGTGCTCACCCCAAAGCCTTAAGAGCAGACACGTGGAGATGAGGGAACCCAGGTTCTGTTGCTCGGTGGTGGCTGGTCACAGGCAGCTTAGTGACTCCCTGAGCAACACAGGGAGGGAGGGGTCCCTGGAGCCCATCCGCGGGGAGCTCGGAGCTCTCCCATGCGTGCCCGCTCACTTGCATGGCCGGGGCAGGGCCCTTGCCTAGTATCTTTGTCGCAGCTGTCCCTTACCCGTGTGCCAGGGACAGGGCATGGGGACTTGTGACGAAGCGCCCTGCTCTGTTCCCGCTGACCCTCTTCTCCTCCCCAGAATGGAGGACCAGTTTGCGGCCCTGCACGAGAACCCCGACATGTGAGTCTGTGCTTGGGGGTGCTTGGGGCCTCTTCCCAGATGGCCACTGCGGGGGACAGGGCAGCTTAAAGTGGTGGCCGTGGCCTAGGGGTGACCCGGTCTGTCCCCCTCCAGAATTATCGCCACGCCAGGGCGGCTGGTGCACGTGGCCGTGGAGATGAACCTGAAGCTGCAGAGCGTGGAGTACGTGGTTTTCGACGAAGCTGACAGGTGAGGCCGCAGCAAGGGACCACTCTGTTCCCAGCCCTGCACGGCCAGGGAGGGACGACTGCCAGGAGGAAAGAGCCACACCCAGCACCACTATTTTTTAATCATGTGCTTTAGGAGTATTGGAAAGAGAATTTTAAAAATGTAACACATGATTCCGAAGATGCTAGAGATAGAATAATATTCAGAGCGTGGGGCCTGGCTCGGTGGCACATGTTTGTAATCGTAGTACTGAGGAGGCTGAGGCAGGAGGATTATAAATTCACAGCCAGACTGGGCTGCATAGTGGGAGCCAACGTGGGTGCCTGTGCGGACCGTATCCCACGGGGACAGTGGAGCCCCTTGTGACCCACCCCCCGCCCTCCCAGGCTCTTTGAGATGGGCTTTGCCGAGCAGCTGCAGGAGATCATCGGCCGGCTCCCCGGGGGCCACCAGACCGTGCTCTTCTCCGCCACGCTGCCCAAGCTGCTGGTGGAGTTCGCCCGCGCAGGTGAGTGGCTAAGCATGGCGCCCGTGCGGCCTGGGCCCTGGCTCCCTCCTGCCCCCGGTGACGCCCACCCTCCGTGCCCACCGCAGGCCTCACGGAGCCAGTGCTCATCCGGCTGGACGTGGACGCCAAGCTCAACGAGCAGCTCAAGGTGAGGCGGCACCTGGTGGCATCCCCAGGCCCAGGATGAAGGTGGCGCCCATGGACCCCAACGCCCACCCCCTGCCCCTGCCCCCGCAGACCTCCTTCCTCCTGGTGCGCGAGGACGCCAAGGCCGCTGTGCTGCTGCACCTGCTGCGCACCGCGGTGCGGCCCCAGGATCAGACCGTGGTGTTTGTGGCCACCAAGCACCACTGCGAATACCTCAGCGAGGTGAGTGGGCACTGGCGCTGGCCGGGCCCTGCACTTCTGAGTGCGGCCACCAGAGGGCAGCAGCGTTTCGGGACAGGCTTGCACCCTTGCGCCCTTAACATCTCAAAGTGGAAACCCGGCAGAGACTGGTTACCTAGCCACAGCCGACTCCAGCAGCCGCTGGCGGTGGGTTCATCTCTGGCCCGCCTTCCATCTCAGTTCCGCAGTGTATTGGATTGATTTATTTGTTTTTGGTACTAGGAATCAAACTAAGGACCTTGTGCTCGCCAGGCGTATATTGGAATTTTTAAATTTTATTGTTTGTTTGTTTGTTTTGTTTTTTTGAGACAGGGTCTCGCTATGCAGTTCAAACCCGTCTTGTGCTCACCTTGTAGCCCAGGCTGGTCTTGAGCTCACAACGATCCTCCTGCCTCAGCCTCCCAAGTGCTGGGATTACAAGCGTGCACCACCATGCCTAGCTTAAATTTTATTTACTTTCGCAGTATTGCAGATTAAGTCCAGGGCCTTTGCACTGAGTTCCATCCCAGACATTTTCTTTTTTTTTTTTTTTTTTTTTTTGTCTTTTTGAGACAGGGTCTCACTGTGCAGTTCAGGTTGGCTTTAAGCTCACTTTGTAGCCCAGGCTGGTCTCAACTCCGAACAATCCTCCTGCCTCAGCCTCCCAAGTGCTGGGATTACAGGCGTGCGCTACCACGCCCGGCTCCAGGCATTTTCAAACATAAAATTTTGAGACAAGGCTCTTGCTAAGTTTGCCGGGCAGGGCTCAAACTGGTGACCCTCCTGCCTCATCCTCCCGGAGTGCTGAGATCATAGCCACGTGCCACCACGGCTGATGCTGTTGCATGTTTCTGAATGGGTCTGCAGGCGGCCGTGCCGAGCGTTTTCACGCCTGTACCTGCGACCCCGTGGGTGGAAGCAGGGAGGTCTCAGTGCCCCTGCGGGCCACACCCTGGTCTGCTGTCAGGGACACGGTTTTCTGGGTCTCCCTCACTCTGTGGTCTACTGCTGGGGCCACCAGTGAACGAGGCCCGAAGAGGGGCACACAGCTACCTCCTGGACGAGCTTCCTGTTCCCAGCAGTGGCTGCAGTGACCCGCTGAGTCCTCCTGACAAAGCTACAGAGCAGGAGCCATTGCTTCCCTCTTAGTGATGAGGAAAGCGAGGCACAGAGAGGCCTAGTGACTCGCCCAGGGTCACACAGCTTACTAGTGGTGCCGCAGGATTGGACTGTGCCCCAGGGGAGCCCTGCGCAGGTCATCGCCTTTGATTCAAAGCCCAGGTGCCGGGCTCTGGTCAGGCTCCGCAGGCACCCCCGACCACAGCCTGCTCTCTCTCTGTCCCCTCTTCTCACGCTCCGGCCTCCGCCCAAGTAGCTGCTGAGCACCCAGCGTGTGAGCTGCGCGCACATCTACAGCGCGCTGGACCAGACGGCCCGCAAGATCAACCTGGCCAGGTTCACGCACGGCAAGTGCTCCGCGCTCATCGTCACTGACCTGGCCGCCCGCGGCCTGGACATCCCACTGCTGGATAACGTCATCAACTACAGCTTCCCCGCCAAGGGCAAGCTCTTCCTGCACCGCGTGGGTGAGCAGCCGCGCCGCGCCCCGGGCTGCCCCCACCCCTGCCCACAGACTCCAGTTGACCCCACTTGGCTCACACTGGTCCCGTTGTTTGTGTCACTTTTTTTTTTTTTCTTTTTGAGTTAGGGTCTTGCTATGGAGTTCAGGCTGGTCATGAAGTCGCATTAGTCCTCCTGCCTCAGCCTCCCAGTTGCTGGGATGACCATGCCCAGCTTGCTGGCTGCTTTCTGAAGCAGCTCTGGAAGTCCTCTTTGTCAGTGTCTTACAAGGTGTGCTTGAAATAGTGGTGAATGCTGCTCCCAAACGCCCTCCTCCAGGCAGGCAGGGCAGCAGAAGCACCGTGACAGTGTGGCCGCATCCGCTTTGCTGCCCGGCCCCGGCCCTGGCTCTGCCCCACAGTCAGAATAACCGTGGAAGGGGGACAACTTGAATCGATTCAGGACACTGAGGCAGCCAGGACAGCACTGTTGAAGACAGGGAAAGATGTCCACAGCTGCTGCAGAAGGCAGCAGAAGGATGGATGAGTGTGTGACGCAGCGGGGAGGGTCTCCCTGTCACAAGGCTGTCGTTCACGGTCACTTTCGATTGCATCACGGATGTTTGTAAATGTGGGTGGGCGATGGGGGCTTGAGCAGGGTCGTAGTGGGTGATCGAGGCGGGTGGAATAAGCGAGCTGCCAGGTCACGAGTGGCCCTAGGAGAAGTGTCTGGGGGTGCAGAGGGTCCCTCCCTGCCCTTCAATGTCAGGCCATGTGAGAGGCCCCCAGGCCAGGGTCTGCGCCCTGTTCTGTCCCATAGTCCCCACTGCTCTGTGGGGGCTGGTTTTGTGCGTCCTGGAGGGGTCCTGAGACCCCTTCATGAGGAGTGTCTCGTGCAGTACCTGACCGAAAGCATCTGTCACCTCAGTGAAGCTTCCAAATGTGGTAACACTTAGTTTTCCTAAGATACAGAAATAGCCCTGGCATAGTGGTGGTGCCCACCTGTAATCCCAGCACTCAGGAGGCTGAGGCAGGAGGATCACTGAATTTGAGGCCAGCCTGGGTTATGTAGTGAGCTCAAGCCAGCCTGAGCTACATAGTGAGACCCGGTCTCAAAAACAAAAAAAAGATACAGAAATGGGCCAAAATGTGATGGTACAGTACTTGGAAATACACTGAACTCAAAGTTGGAACCCTAATTGGGTATGATTTCCTATAACGGGCTCTTCCTGCTTGCATCACTGTTTGCTAGCAGTGTTCTCACTAACTCTTACCTGTCATTCTTTTTTTTTTTTTGTCTTTTTGAGGTAGGGTCTTGCTATACAGTTCAGGCTGGCCTCGAACTTGAAACAATCCTCCTGCCTCAGCCTCCCGAGTGGTGAGATTACAAGCATGTGCCACTACGCTCGGCTTCTTACTTGTCATTCTGCGGGGGATGTGGCACATCTGTCCTGTGAAGGGTTAGGTATTAGGTATTTTTGTTCCTGTGCACTATGCCATAACTGCTGAATATGCAGTTGTAGGAAGGCTGCCGTGGAGAATATGTAAATGAGTAAATGGATGTGGCTGTGGCAATAAAACTTTATTGAGGCAAGCAAGAAGGGGGCGGGAGTGGGCCTGCCCCTTTCCTCAGCCATTTAACGCCCCCTTGTGGTCGGCAGTTATGGACCAAACCGCCTGCTTCTCTAAGCCTTCAGGGGATGTTCTCAAAGGTAGGGCTGCCAAAGACTTGCTACTGGTGTGGGCAGTGCATCGTTCTTGTTCTTGTTCTTGTTCTTGCCAAATTCTTGAGCACTGTTTTCGGCCCCGGGCGCTCCCCCAGGTAAACTCAGAGACCGTGACCGCCTGCCCCTTGCCTGGTTGCGAACAGTGGCCGGGCTCACGCCCTCCGGGTCAGCACCTACGACTCACGCTGGCGCGGGGCCCTTTCCACCCTGAGGCCTGGCCATCTCCCCCTGCAGGCCGTGTGGCCCGGGCTGGCCGAAGTGGCACAGCCTACTCCTTGGTGTCCCCGGACGAGGTCCCCTACCTGCTGGACCTGCACCTGTTCGTGGGCCGCGGCCTCACCCTCGCCCAGCCCAGCAAGGGGCCCACAGGTGAGTGGGAGGTGCGGGGCCCGGGTCCCCTCAGAGTCTGTGGAGCCAGCGGGGCATGCAGCTGGGACAGGCTCAGCGGATCCTGGCTCTGACCCCTCGAGGAAACAGCCACAGTTTGTGGGCGAACAGCTCATACGTGAGTAGCGCGGCTGTCGCCAGGTGAGATGTGTCGAGGTCTGGCTGGGCTTCCTGGGTGGTGGCGCTGGGTTCTGGTCCCTGTGACAGGGCGGGCGGGGGGAGGCAGTGTCCGCCGGGCGGCAGGAGAGACCCTCACCTTGCGCGTGTGGCTCGTGGCAGGTACAGGCAGTGTGGACGGCGTGCTGGGCCGGGTGCCGCAGACCGTGGTCGATGACGAGGACAGCGGCCTGCGGGCCGCGCTGGAGGCGTCGCTGGAGCTGCGGGGCCTGGGCCGCGTGGCCGACAACGCACAGCAGCAGTACGTGCGCTCGCGGCCTGCCCCCTCGCCCGAGTCCATCAAGAGGGCCAAGGAGCTGGACCTGGCGGGGCTGGGCCTGCACCCGCTCTTCAGTGAGTCCCGCACGGGGCTGGGGCAGCGGGGGGCCCCTCGGACCCCACCCCGCCTCACCCGCAACCCACCCCAGGCTCGCGCTTTGAGGAGGCAGAGCTGCAGCGGCTGAGGCTGGTGGACGGCATCAGGCGGTACCGCTCGCGGGCGGTGAGTGAGCCCAGGCCGGGCGCCCCCTGACCCCCGCAGGACTCCCAAGCTTCCTGAGCTTGTAGCTTTTCTCCTGGCGGCTGGCTTGGGTGTTGGACCCCACTGTCCTGGGCCAACACTGCCCCTTGGCAGGTCCCTATGGAGAGCCATGTACCCGCTTCCCCCAGGGTAGACAAGCTCGCAGGGCCTGACTGCCCTGGGCTTGGACACCCGGCTTTCCCTCCCTTTTCTTGGCTCCCAGGAGCTCCCCATTTGTGCATTCATATTGGGGTGCACAAAAGCCAGGACAGACCTCCGGAACAGGTATGGCCGCCAGCCTGCCGTTAGCAAACCATACCATGGTCAAGATCACTGGTCTCAGAGCCATGTGGATGTGGGTGGGGGCCCAGGCACTGGCTTCTCCTAGCTGTGTGGCTTTGGGCAAGTTACCCGGCCTCTCTGGGCCTCCCTTGCTAATCGTGAGGCGCCCACTCACGCAGTGGCGGAGGTGCTGGGCAGGGTGCCTGGGGAGGCTTACCCTGCTGGTGACGCGGGGCTGGGCATGGAGGCCGCTGGCAATGGGCTCGGTGTCCCCTGCAGACCATCTTCGAGATCAGTGCCTCCAGCCGGGACCCAAGCAGCCAGGTGATGCGTGCCAAGCGGCAGAAGGACTGCAGAGCCATTGCTCGCTTCCAGCATGGACGGCAGGAGCAACGGGAAGGCCCGGCTGAGCCTGCCCCCACCTGCCCCGTGTCAACGGAGGAGCGGCCAGAGGCGGAAGAGGACGCGGGAGAGAGTGTGGAGGTGCGAGGCCCCAGGCCCCGGGGGCTGGGCTGGATCCCAGCGGGTGCCGTGTAGGTGATGCTCAGTGAGACCGCGGATGCCAAGCTCGCTGGAGCCCTGCAGCGCCACCGCGGGGGCTGGACAGACAGCGCGGCTTCCTGCAGGCTGAGGACAGCTGCTCTGCCCTGGGCTGTGGTGACCCGCATACTGCTGCCCTGTGGCAGCGGTCCTGTCCCCAGGACCAAGCTGACCGGTGCCGGTGTGCAGGAGCCCTGTCGGTGGCCAGCGGTGTTAGTGTGTTGTCGGCAGCCCCAGCCTCAGGGCCAGGCGGGTGGGAGGGGGCTGAGGAAGGACGTGGGCACAGCCAGTGTGCCGTGGCAGTGCCAGGCACTGGGTTTCCGGAGGCAGGGCTGGAAGGCCCCTGAGTGCAGTCAGCAGACGAGGCAGGCGGGTCCCCGACCCGCAGCTCCCCCAGTGTCTCAGATCTCCTTTGGATGGAGGGCTCGGTGGCCGGGAAGCAGAGGCGGAAACGTGCACGTGGCAGGCCCAGAGTGGGTCTTGACAAGCGGAGACCCTGTGAGGGTCTCACACCAGCCCGCAGACCGCAAGCCAGGCTCCTACGTAGGGTTGCCCGGAACTCGTGTCCCCAGGGCTGCAGGCATGACCCTGCGCCTCCTGGCAGGACACGTTCACCGAGATTGTAGGCCAGAAGCGGCCGAGGCCAGGCCCGGACCGAGGAGCCAAGAGGCGGAGGGAGGAGGCGCGGCGGCAGGACCAGGAGTTCTACGTCCCCTACCGGCCCAAGGACTTCGACAGCGAACGGGGGTGAGTGGCGGCGGGTCCCGAGGGGCCGGCCGGGCTGCTGGGCCCCGCCAACCGCGCTGTGTCTCCCACCCTCTGTCTACAGCCTGAGCGTGGAGGGTGCCACGGGGGCCTTTGAGCAGCAGGTGGCCGGCGCCGTCCTGGACCTGCTGGGGGATGAGGCGCAGAACCTGACCCGAAGCCGGCAGCAGCTCAAGTGGTGAGTGACCCTCCAGCGCCCTGTGGTGCTGCCGACAGCAGCAGCAGTGACCCGTCCTGCCCGGCTTGTCCCTTGATTTGATCGTACATGACGGGGCTCTTGACCCTGCGTGTCTTTTTGCCAACTGTTCCTGGAGCTGGCTTCATGACCCTGCGAGGGTCACAGCGCCAGGAAGCAGTGGGTGGGGAGTGAACCCTCCAGGAGGCCCTGGTCCCCGACCCCAGCCCCAGTGCTGGCGCCCGGCCCCTGACCCCAGACTCCCCCTGAGACCTGGCTGCCAGCGGTGGTGAGGAGGAGCGGGGAGCGGGCCTTTACTAAGCACCTACTGCATGCAGGCGTGCTGCCCTCCTCCAGCGGCCCCATGAAAGGGTCAGGTGAGGAAACAGGCCCCGCCCCCACCTCCCTCTCCCACAGGGACCGGAAGAAGAAGCGTTTTGTGGGACAGTCAGGACAGGGGGACAAGAAGAAGATCAAGACTGAGAGTGGCCGCTACATCAGCAGCTCCTACAAGCGGGACCTGTATCCGGGTGGGGCCTTGGGACTGGACGGGGGTGGGGGGTGGCCTTCTCCACAGCAGCGCCTATAAGGAGCCTGTGTTCGCGGGGGGCGGGGCCAGCGGGGGGCGGGGCCTGGCGGCTTCCTCGGTGAAAGGGCTGGGTGCTGGGGGTGGGGCCGGAGGGGCGTAGCCTGTCCAGGGAGTGCCCAGTGACTTTCCTTAACCGAGCGCCCCAGCTACCAGAAGTGGAAACAGAAACAGAAAATCGAGGATCGGGACTCGGAGGAGGAAGGGCCATCTGACCGCGGAGGCCCACCTTGGCGAGGTGGGAAGCGAGGGCGTGGCCCAGGTGAGCTCGGGACGGGAGTGGGGGTGTGCAAGCGTCCGGGGCGAGTTGGTAGTCAGAAACTGAGACACAGAGCTGCGCATAGCCCCGGAGCTGGGTCGGGTAGGTGGGCATTGCCAGGGCGCACCCTGCGCGCCTCCTCAGACCCCGCCCCCACCCGTACCTGGCCTGTCCCTCGGTGACCTCGACCTGGCCGCCGCGTCCCTGCATCGCTACCGGCGATGTGGCCATCCAGCTGCCCGCATAGGTGCTGCCCTCGGGCGCGGCCAGCCGCAGCCGCAGCCGCAGCCGAGGTCCAGCCTGGCGGGGAGTGGGGAGCAGGCTGAGAAAGTCCCCCCGGGAGGCGGGGAGGGCGGCCTCCCGCCTACACTGGCAGGTGGGCCCTGTGGTCTCCTGGGGCTTGGCCTGGGTCCCTGTGCCACTCACATGCTAAGGCAGGTGTGGGAGCTGCCCATCTGCCAGGGTCTGTGCCCAGGGACCACCCTGACCTGGCGGGAGGTCTGTGAGGAAGCTCAGGGTCTGCCCTGAAGGGCAGAGAGGCTGTCCCTGCCCACCCCGCTCAGACCCTGGGAGGACCTGCAGTCCAGCTCCCTGCCGCCCCACCGGCCCTGGCCTCTGTGGTGAGGGCTGCCGCCCGCGGGGGGGACCAGGTTCTGTCCTGGACGTGCCATGCACGGCCTGGGGCTGGAAGACTGTGAGCGCCCATATTGCAGATGGGGAAACTGAGGCAGCTCCCAGGGTGGGGATGTGGGGACTGAGCTCGAGGCCCTGGGCCCTGCTCATCTCCCCCAGCCCCAGGAGTGGGCAGAGCCTCCGTGTTTGCCTGAGCCCGTCCGTGCGGCGCCCGCTCCCCCCTGCCCTGCTCCCCTCACTGCGTCCTCCGCCTCTGCCCTCTGTCCCTGCCTGGCCGTCTTTGCCGCATCCCTCGCTTTTCCCGTGCTCTGTCCTCACTAAGCACCCGCTGTGCACCGGGCTCCGGCTGCAGCAGCAAGCGCAGGGTGGAAGCAGAAGTGGGGTGTTCTGGGGGCGCGGGAGGGGAGACCCTTGGAGGCCCCCCCCACCCGTCTGGAGCTGAGCCCCTGCACCCCTGTCCGGCAGGTGCGTCCCGGCCCCGCGCCCCTGGCACCCCCACAAGCCGCGTTCGCTCTGAGCTCAAGACCAGGCAGCAGATCCTGAAGCAGCGCCGGCGGGCCCAGAAGCTGCGCTTCCTGCAGCGCGGCGGCCTCAAGCAGCTGTCTGCCCGCAACCGCCGCCGGGCCCAGGAGCTGCAGCGGGGCGCCTTCGGCCGGGGCGCCCCCTCTAAAAAGGGCAAGATGAGGAAGAGGATGTGAAAACCAGGGTCTGGGCCCAAGGCTTCTCTCCTGGCCCTGCCTGGACATCGGCGGTCATTTCCCCATGCACTACTCGAGGAGCCCCCTGCCTCCCGAAAAGGAGCGCTGTGCAGCCATAGAAGACAGCAGCTGCCTCTGCCAAGACAGAGACATTCGAGCAGGGTCTTGAAGGGTGCGTAGGAGTTTGCAAGCAAAGCCAAGCAGGCCAAGTCCTGAGTTGATAACTTGGTTGCTGCTGCTTCCATGTGTTGTGGGTTCACAGTTCTTGTCCATATGGTCTGAGCTCTGAGCGCCTCAGGTTCAGTGACAGGTTTTTAATAAATAAACCTTTATTGAGCATCTCTGGTAGACCAGGAGTACAGTGTCTTTGGGCTATGCCCCCACCATCCCCTGGGTCCCCTGAGGACGGCTCTGTTGGGGTCCTGGTGGCCTGTGTCTTGCTTCAGGTTCCTAGGTCACAGTGACCCAGCGGCTGGACCCCAGGGCAGGCCCATCCCCCAGCAGAGTCCCGCAGCGGTCTTGGGACCAGGCACAGACTTCCTCTGCACCGCGGCCCGCCTGCTGAACACCCTGCTCGAGTTTGCTGTGGGGCTGCCCCTGAGCCGCTCTGGGACCCACACACCTGTCTGTCCCACCCGCTGGGGGGAGGGCGTGGCCCCAGGTCCCACGGTGGGCAAGCTGTGGGACGCACAACCCCTGTCTTCGTTGCTGCCCTGACCTGTGTGTACGGGGAGCCTGTGTGTTTCCCTCTGTCAGCCCCACAGCAGCACGGGCAGGCACTCTCACCTTCCTGGTGAGAAAACACGTCCAGGTCAGCCACAACCTGCACCCCACCGGAAGTGCAGGTCCCTACTGCTCAGTGCTTCCGGCTAAGGAGCCGTGGCCCGGGCTCAGCCTGGCGGAGGCTGGCCAGCGTGGCAGAGAGGTCCAGGATGAACAGCTTCACCTGGGGACCCAACATGGCCAGTCACATCCTGGTCCCCAACTGCTGGCCAGCCTACCTCTGACACCCCACAGGGGTGAAGGCAGGGGCGGGGTGGGGGAGCCTGTTAAGGGAGCAGCAGGGATGTCACATGGTTCCCAGACAGGGAGTGGGAGCTCCAGAGGGTTCCAGTCCCCAGCCTAAGAATTTCACTGCCTCAAGTCCCTGAATTGGATTGGGTACATTCACTGGTTTGTGACCTCGTCTCCACAGGTGACCCTGTCTTGTGTTTTAATTAACAACTGGGGGAGGGGCTGAGGATTTAGCTCAGTGGCACAGTGCCTGCCTGGCAAGCGCAAGGTTGTGAGTTCAATTCCTGGTACCGGAAGGAAAACAAAAACAAAAAAAAACAACTGGGCGGATTTCAACCCAGGGCCTTCGCACTGAGCTATATCCTCAGCCCTTAATACTTTGAGACAGGGTCTCCCTAAGTCACTAAGTTGCCCAGGCTGTCCTTGAACTTACAGTCCTCCTGCCTCAGCCTCCCAAAGAGCTGCAATTACAGATGTGGGCCACTGTACCCAGCTCAACATTTACTACTTATATGGACTTCATAATACGCACTTCATGAAGGCCCATAGATCCACTGCCAGGAGCTAGGCCTTGATGGCAAACTCAAAGCCACCTGGGGACTCCCCTACACACTGGTCACCTAAGTCTTGAAGGGAACCATCTCCACAGAGGACAGAAAACGGATAATGAAGTCACCCTTCGTCATGGCAGAAGTCACTGGGCAAGTAATAACCCAAGGACTGAGTGCTTCCCCATGCTCTGGGACAAGACAAGGAGCCCCAGGCCCGGAGATACAGTCCGGTGGGGGTAGAGGCACAGAACTGTCCCGAGTGTGCCTCCTTGGCAGGGTCAAGGGCCGATGGGAGACAGACTGACTTTGCGTGTCCGCAGACCCCGCGTCCTCCCTGGAGCCAGTGAGCGTCCCCAGGAGCCTGGGCCACACTTGGGAGGTCAGCGGCAGCCGGCAGCCTATCCAAGCAGGAGGTGCCTCACAGCCTGATGGTGGGGGGGCGGGGTACGGGGGGAGGGTGTGGGGGGGTGGTGACTGCCCTCCCTTTCCGTCCTCTTTAGGCACCCCAGGAAACCCCGAGGGAAGAACCTTGAGCCTGAAGCCCCGCCCTCCCTTGCAACCTGGCCCCTGCTCCATGCGCTTGGGCTACGTGGACACTCGGTGCACCGCTGCACACCCCATCAAACCCAGCCTCCCCCTCCCCAGGGCAGCCAGAGCAGAGGGTCCGGGGTGAATTACAAGTGACCGTACACCTCCTGCGGTCCTAGCAATGTCGCCAGTGTGCGGTTTGTTCCTGGGAGAAAGGGACTCTTCCTGCATGAGAGCCCACGGAGCCCCAGAGGGACACAGCCGCCTCCCCACAAAGCACTGGGATTGGGCCCAGGGCCTTTGCACTGAGCATCCCCAGCCCAGCCCCCCTGCCCCCTCCCTTTTTTTGTTTTTTGAGACTGGGTCTTGCTCTGCAGTTCAGGCTTGGCTTGAACTCACTGTGTATCCCAGGCTGGCCTCGAACTCACAGCAGTCCTCCTGCCCCAGCCTCCCGAGTGCTGGGATTACAGCCGCGAGCTGTCACACCTGGCTACCCTTTCTATTTCTTATTCTGAGACAGTGGCTCACCAAGTTGCTAAATGGCCCAGGTTGGGGCTCAGACTTACAATCTTCCCACCTCAGCCTCCCAGAGTGCTACCGGGCTGCAGAGCGGCACAGCTTCCTTCTGGGCACACAGTAGATGACCCAGAGCTGCGACAAAACAGCACGCCCACATCTGGGACAAGGGCTCTGAACAAGCTCAGCCTACAGACTCGTCGCCCATGGCGGATTTCCAGGCGCCTCCATGTTTCCAAAGAGCGGGTGCTTCGGCCCGGGGCGCAGGAAGAGGGGCCCTCACCTGCTCCAGCTGCCCCTCCGTGTCCTCCACGTCCAGGACGGGCGGCTGCCGTTGGTGCTGGCTCACCAGCTGGGACAGGTTGAGCGCCGACATCCTCGCGCGCCCCAGGAGCAAGGTCTTCTCCGCCGCGGTGCTCTGGATCTGAATCCACCTGGATTCCTGGCAAAGAACGCCCGCCCCGAGCCCGGTCGCAGCGGAGCGCTGGGGTTTCCTTGCCGCCCACCTGCCCGCCAGGTGCGCACAGGTGCCTCGGGGACAGGCACTGCCGGTTCAATTCACAGGGCGCCCCGTGCTCAGAGGCCTCTAGAGCCCGAGCCTCTCCCGGGCGTGCTAGGCCCACCTTCTCTCCCCGGGCGCGCGCGGAGCCTGGGGCGCGCGCCCACCCCGTGGGCCGTACCCACCGCAGCCTGCGCTCCCGCGCCTCCTCCAGCCGCTGCTGCAGCTCAGCGCGCCGCCGACTCAGCGCCAGCAGCTCGTCCTGTCCCGCATCCCGCAGCCGCTGCAGCCCCGCGCGCGCCGCCTCCAGCTCCGCTCGCCGCTCGCGCTCGGCCTGCCGCAGCGCGTCCCGCGTGTCCGCCAAGCCCTCGAAGCGCGCCACCAGCTCGGGGACCTCCTGGAACTGGGGCGGGGGCTCAGGGCTGCTCACGTGGCCCGCAGCCGCCCGCCTCCCCTCCCCCCTGTGAAAGGGGGGCACCTCATCGCAGGACACCACAATCGGGGACAGCAGGAGCCGTGGGCTGGGAGTTCTGTTCCCATCCTCCCCCCACCCCCGTCAAGCCCCAGTTTAATTGATCACTGCCTGTGATTAACCCACTTTGTGTTCGTGCAGTTCACGATACTGATTGGTACTGGGGGGACCCCTTTCCATTGAACTTCATCTCTAGCCCCGCCCCCTTTTAAAATTTATTTATTTTTGAGAGAAGGTTTCGATATGTAGTTAAGGCTGCCCTTGAGCTCACTTTGTAGCCCAGGTTGGTCTCTAACTCGCCGGGCGATCCTGCTGCCTCAGCCTCCTAAATGCCCGGATTACAGGAGTGAACTCCCCCCTCCCCCTCACTTTGAGCCCAGCTCTTGCTAAGCTGCCCAGGCTTGCAATTCTCCTGTCTCAGCCTCTCAAAGTGTTGGGGTTATAAAACTGATTGATTGTCTGCCCCCACCCCACATGCTTGCTTGCTCGCTCGCTCAATAGCGCGACCTTAACTGAGAGTCGGCTCTCTGAAACTTCTCCTTTGCTCTGTAAAATGGGGTTGACAATAGCAGGACCCACTGTTTTACACTACAACTCAAAGACACTGCATGGCCAGGCCCAGCGGCCAAGTCTATAATTCCGGGTACTCATGAGGCCAAGGCAGGAGGGTCATAAATTCAATCCCAGCCTGGGCACTTTAGTGAGACCCAGTCACAGAGCAAACTACGAGGGCCTGGGGCTGGAGCTCGGTGGCGGCGCGCTTGTCTAGCATAGTCACGCCCCTGGGTTCCATCCCCAGCATAGGAAGAAAAAATAAAAACGCACATATCGCTGGCATAACTGAGCGCTTGTGATTGACGATCTTGCATACAATCAGTGTTCCGTCAGTGACCAAAACCTTTCCCAGAGGCCCAGCCGCGCGCAGCTCACCTCGGGTAGCTGCTCCAGCACGCGCTCCAACAGACGCGCGCAGGGCTCCCGGCGCCCC
>NW_004955482.1:9479389-9489519 GCF_000276665.1 Chinchilla lanigera | reverse complement strand
CCTCGGCCTCCCGCCGGCCCGCGCGCTCCCGCTCCTCCACTGCCCTCCGCAGCGCGCGGCCGCGCCGGGCCTCGGCATCCTGGGGACAGGGACGCGCAAGAGGAACCTGAGGACTCGCAGGCCCGGAGCCCTGCGCCCTAAACCTGTTTAACCCTCAGTTCTCATGCAGCCAGGATCTCAGACTCCCGTCGAGTCTGGGCGCTCCCACCAACCCCTCGGAATGTCTAAGGCTCCTGCTTCCATTCCTGTGCCCTTGGCCACTGTGAGGCCCGAAGTAGCCGGTCCCCTGTCCCTCTTCCGGGTCTCCATCACCTGCAGGAACTTGTCGAAGCGGCCCAAGGACCCCTTCAGCTCCTGTTCTTTCTGCTCCAGCTGTGTCCAGCGGTGCTGCAGGGCCGCCATGGTGGTGTGGAACTCCTGGGGGCGAGGAGCCGGCTGTCTGCTCAAGTCTGAGTTTGAGGGCTCAAGTCGCCTAGGGCTTTCCGGTTGCCCTTAATCCCTCCTTTCCACCGCACTGGATCCTGAAGACACTCGGCTGCCCAAGTCCATCCAAGGCTCCCACCACCCCAGGAAGAAGCCCCAGCACCTGCCTGCTGGAGGCCAAACCCAGGCCTCACTCTGAGCTACATCCCCAGCCCTTTTGTTTTTAAATTTTGAGGTTGGATCTTGCTAAATCACCAAGTTGCCCAGGCTGGACTTGAACTTGCAATCCTCCTGCCTCAGCCTCCCTGAGTGCTGGGATTACCAGTGTGCACCATGTCGCCCGGCTTCTTCCAGCCTCATCTCATCCTCTCTCCTCCCGCTGTCTCAGCCTCCTGTCCCTGTGCTTTGTCCTTGCTTTCCTGTACTCGCCTATGATGTCCCCTCTGCTTGCTTCTTCCTTCTCATCCCACCTTCCTTATTCCTCTGCAGTCCCTAAGACTCCACTTCCTCCAGGAAGTCCTCCTAGACCGCCCCTGCCTAGGCTCCCACCGCTCCTGCCCAGCGTTGCTGTCATAGCAGTCACCACCTGGGTGCTTGTCTATTTGCTTCTCTAGACTGGGAGCTCCATGTGGGCAGGAACCATGGTGAGACCCACAGTGCCCAGCACACAGTAGGTGCTCCATGCACACAAAAATCATTTGCACCAACGGCTGGTCTCACTTGATCCCCACTGGACATTCTGGTGCTGGAGGCTCACCTCTTTCTGGGCCTGCAGACCCCGGTCCACATCCGCCAGCTCCTGCCTCTTCTCCAGGAGCCGCAGCACGGGTGGGAAGCGGTCCACGCTCTGCTCCTGCCTCTTCCTGGACAGGTCAAGAAGGAGGCAGAGGTGAAGGATGCAGGAATCACAGCCTCAGGGTTCCCCGCTAGTGCCTGGAGTACCCCATAGCCACTGGCGGCTGGAGAATATTTCACTGTTCAGTGAGTGTATGTTGCACCTTAAAGGTGCTGTTCCAGGCGCTGGCGGTGCAGCTGTAAAGGAGGCAGCAAAAATCCCTGCCCCACAGGAGCTGCCATTCTGCTGATAAATAATAATACAGATCTGGGTATCCTGGTGCGTGCCTGTAATCTCAACACGCAGGAGGCTGAGGCAGGAGGGTTGCCAAGAGTTGAAGGCCAGCCTGGACTACAAAGTGAGACCCTGTCTCAAAAACCCAAAATAATAATGATGATGATAATGATGATGATGATGATACATAAGGCCAGGGCATGGTGAGTGCTAAGATGAAAAATTAAGCAGACTGAGGAGCGAGGACGTCTCCCTGAGGAGGTGACACTGGAATAGAGACTGGTGGAAGAGAAGACAGAGCAAGCTGCGTGGTTATGTGCAGGGAACAGGGTCCGGGCCAAGGGGCCAGCCAATGGCAAGGCCAGGTGTCTGCACAGGGAGAGTGAGGAGCGGAGGGAGCGAGTGATGGAGTTGGGAGCAGAGAGATGTCCGGGGTCAAGCTGCGGCAGGCTGTGTCCTTGACCATGGGGGAGGTGGGAGCCAAGGGAGGCTCCTGAGCAGAGGTGAACCCCTTTGGCAGAGGAGAGCATGGGCTTCTGATCAGGACAGCGGGGAGGGAAGGCTGTGGTGCTGCAGATGGGCCAGGGATGCCAGCTCCCTGGGGCCAACAGAGCACTGGCCACTTGTCCACCCTGCCGGGGAGAGGCCAGGGGTCCGGCTCTCCAGGGCCGAAGGGGAGTGGAAGGGCTCAACATTTCACGTGCGAGGCCGTGCCCTTCACACAGGTGTGATACTGAGCAGGACTCAGG
This sequence comes from Chinchilla lanigera, assembly GCF_000276665.1. Lineage (NCBI taxonomy): Eukaryota > Metazoa > Chordata > Mammalia > Rodentia > Chinchillidae > Chinchilla > Chinchilla lanigera. The sequence continues at coordinate 9,487,278 of NW_004955482.1, read as the reverse complement.
GTCCCGGAGTGCGGGTGGGGGTGGGGCAGCTCACAGGTAATCTCTGTGCACCTGGCTCAAGGGCCCCATCACGCTGGACGCCAGCCGGGATGGGGACAGGGCTGGTTAGCTATGTGAGCTAGGCGCTCGCCCATTCTGCCCCTCACCAGCCCTGGGACCCTGTGGGAATCGCTGTTTCCCCGAGAACCTCAGTTTCCCCCCTCCCTCTCTCTGGAGGGCCTGCATCCGGCAGGGGAGGAGGTCTGGGCCATCTCGCCAGCTCCCGCCCCCTTCCCCGCCTCCCTGCCCCACTTACGGCATTTTCTCCTGCCAGACCAGTCGGAAATATTCCTCCCAGGGCACCGCCATGGCCCCTGCAGTTGCCCCAGGCTGCATTTGCAAAAGCGGGGAGGCCCTGGGGCAGTCCGGGAAGCAGCCACCAGCTCGGACTCCCAGGAGGCAGTGGCGGAGCAGCCCCGGTTGCCTGGGTAACCAAAGATACAACATTCCCTCCCCGGGCTGCGGGGTGGGGGACCCAGCCTTTGAGGAGGAGGGAGGGGTTGCAGGATGGGAGTGGCTAATCCGATGTAAATCTGGGTGTGGTAGAGAGGGTAGGGGTCCGGGCCAAGCAAGGCGTTGCCTCTGTTCGTGCCCTCGCAGGGCCAAGCCTCTTCCTGGGCCTCACTAACGTGTGTGCTCAGCCACTCAAAAGGTTATTTCTTAGGGGTGTGATGTAGCTCAAGGTGGAGCGCTTGCCTAGCATGTACAAGGTCCTGGGTTCAATGCCCAGCACCGACAAGGAAAGAAAAAAAAAAGAAAAGAAAAAGGATACTCATTGAACACATGCTGTTTGCCAGGTTGTGAGCTGTCATTCACCGCAGGGAAGGATACCGACGACCTGCCATGCTCCAGCCGGTTGAGCTTCGCCTCCAGTGCTGAGGGGCGGTTCTCCACAGCGCCCCCAGATTGGCTTGGGAAAGAGCGACCGTCAGTGCCCCCTGGTGGCGACTGGCTTAAAAAACACCGGTGGTCTGGACTTGGGAGAAGATGTCACAGATCCAGCTGTTATTGGGGGTCAGACGGGCAACGCCATGCACTCTGCATTTAGCATCTGATTTAATGCAAGACAGCGCTAAAGGGGTGCTAGCGAAAAGTGCCCAGCTCAGTATTAAAAATACTCGTGGGTCCTCCAAGTGGAAGAAACGGTAACATTTGGTCATTTGTTTCTGATCGTTTTAATTTTTCCACTTTAAATAATTTATTTTTTCCATTCAGAGAAATGCATTTCTTACTGTAGAATAACGTTGTTTTAAAAATCTAGTTACAGCCAGGCGCGGTGGCGCATGCCTGTAATCCCAGCACTCAGGAGGCTGAGGCAGGAGGATCACTGGGAGCTCGACACCAGCCTGGGCTACAAAGTGAGCTCCAGGCCAGCCTGAACTGCATAGTGAGACCCTGTCTCAAAAAGACAAAAATAAATAAATAAATCAGTAAAAATCTAGTTACTAGCCGGGCGTGGTGGCACACACCTGTAATTCTAGCACTGGGGAGGCTGAGGCAGGAGAATCACTGTGAGTTCAAGGCTCGCCTGGCACGTGTGCAGAACTGCACGTTCACCACTACAATCAAGAGAGACAGCATCTCCATTGCCGCCTTATGTCCTGTACCTGTTTCCAGTGACATTGACTCTTGCGTCCAATCTGGCTTGCAGCAACAACAAGCCTGCTTTCTATCCTTCATAATTTTGCCTTTTCTAGAAGCTACCAGGTGGGATTATATACTTTGCAGCCCATGGAGTCTGCCCGCTCTCCTTTAGCAGTCTTCATTACAGGCTTGCCAAGTTGCTAGCCGCGTATCCATAGTTCGTTCTTTTTCGCTGCTGGGTAGTAGTTGTGTCATGGATACCGTACGCCAACAGTTTGTTAATTCATTGTCCACAGGAATTGCAGCTGGCTCACTTCCAGTTCTGGGCAAAAGCAAATACAGCCCTTGTCCACGTCCAGGTTCTGTGAGAACCTAAGTTTTACCGTCACTTGTGTAAATATTCAGGAGTCGAATGGCTGGGTAACAAGTGTATATTTAACTCTGTAAAAAACTGCCAATGGGTTTTCAAAGCAGCTGCAGCCCACACCTTTTGGTGGTACTAGAGGTTGAACCTCGGGAGCACAGAGCTACATTGCCAGCTCTGTTCATTTTATTTTGAGACAAAGTTTTGTAAAGTTGCCCAGCCTGGGCCCAAATCTGCAACTGTTCTGCCTCAGCCTCCCAAGTACCTGGGATTACAGATTACTTTTTTTTTTTTTTGGTACTGGGACTGGAACTCAGGATCTTGCGCTTGCCAGGCAGGTACTGAGCCGCTGAGCTACATTCCCGGCCCCTCAGATTACTCTTTTGTAGCTCCACATGCCATTTAAGAAACAGTATGGAGAGATCCTGTCTATTTTCCACCCAGTTCCCTCCAGGGGTAGCATCTGCACTATTATTTTTTGTTGTTGTTGTTGTTTTTTTGTTTTTTTTTTTCTCCGGTACCAGGAACCGAACTCACGACCTTGCGCTTGCCAGGCAGGCGCTTTTGCCTCTGAGCTAAATCCCCAGCCCCATCTGCACTATTAGAATGTTGGCATGGATTCAACTCCCAGTCTTGGTCTGATTTCAGCGGCTTCACGCGTGTTCTTTTGCAGGTACCCACGCATACTTGGGTTTATGCCCTTTTGTGCTGTGTAGATTCATGTGACCACCACACTCAAGACTCTGAATATTTTACGTCCAGGACACTGTCTGCTATGATCTATCAAAGGGCTGAATTATAGCCATTCCGTTTAAGGATCTTTTGGGGAAGGGAGATGCTGGGAACCGAACTCAGTGCTTCTCTGCATATGGCGGCACACACCTGCAGTCCCACCTACTTCAGGGAGGCTGAGGCAGGAGGATGACTTGAGCCCAGAAGTTTGAGATCAGTCTGGGCAACACGGCAGAACTCTGAGTATGAGTCGCTTTTCCATCGCTGGGATAAAATACTTAACAGACACAGCTTAAAGGAGGAGAGATTGGTTGGGTTCAGTCCAAAGTTGGCCGACTGCAAGGCAGAAAGGCCATGGAGAAGTGCCTGGTGGAAGACAGCGGCTCATCCCACGGCAGCCAGAAGCAGAGAGGGAGAAGGAGGAGCTGGAATAGGAACAGGCCTTCTCAGGTCACGGCCACAGCACCAGGGAGCTGTCAGGGCCCCTCTGACCGGGCCCCACTTGCAGACCCAGGCCTTTTGGGGGAGATGATTTAGATCTAAATCCTCACACCCCAGCTCAAAAAAACAAAAAGAAGAAGGAGGAGGAGGAGGAGGAGGACCCAGGGCCTCATTCCTGCTAAGTGCATGCTCAAGGGGCCTAACTGACCTCACTCTCCATTCTGGACCCTGACGGTGAATGGAGCAAGGGAGCTCGGCCGTACAGACGGAGAGGGCCTGAAGAAAGCGGAAACAGAAGACCAAAAAAAGCTGATTGGTCATTTTCGAGTTCCCTTCTGGCAAGGCAGAGAGACCGACGGGAAAATCATTGCTGAGTCCATACAGGCGCTTTCAGGTTAGTACTTCTGTGTGAGGCTTCAAGCAGAGGGGATTACCTCATAAGGTTCCTTTAGGCAGGCCTGTCTGGGAAATTTGGTTGTCATCTCTCTAATCCTAATGTCTAGGAAAGTCAGGTAGGCAGTTTAATTTCAGCTTTGGCATGAGGGACTCCATTTTGAGTTTTAGCCTGCAGGAGTTTAGTTCAAGCAATGACCTGTGATTTTTATTTATTTTTTATTTTTTTTATTTTTTCCGGTACCGGGAACCGAACTCACGACCTTGCGCTTGCCAGGCAGGCGCTTTGCCACTGAGCTAAATCCCCAGCCCGACCTGTGATTTTTATTTTGCATTTTTTACATACATCCCCACCTCCTGACCTCTCCCCTCCCTAATCCCTGGCAACCATACATCTGTTCCCCATCTGTACAGTGGTATTTTGTCAAGAGTATTCTATAATGCTGGGTGAGGCAGTACGTACCTGGAATCCCAGCATTTGGGAGGCTGAGGGAGGAGGATCTCGGTGAGTTTGAGGACAGCCTGGGCAACATAGCAAGTTCAAGGTGAGCCTGAAGTGCATAGTGAAATCCTACCTCAAAAAAAGTGTTATATAAATAGGATGATATAGTATATAATCCTGGGGCTGGGGATTTAGCTCAGCAGTACAGCACCTGCCTGGCAAGCACGACATTGTGAGTTTGATTCCCAGTACCGGAAAAACAAACAAACAAACAAAAAAGTATATAATCCTTTGAGATTTTGTTTTCACTCTCTTGGGGTCCATCCTTGTTGGTAAACTTGGGTATCAGGAATTTGTCTCATGTCTGAGTAGCATTCTGTGCTAAGAACGTACCACACTGTTCTTAATGCTTTAGGGTTAGGGACATCTGGGTTGTTTCCAGGTTTTAATTATTAAGAATAAAGCGCTTTTAGCCAGGTGTGGTGGCACATGCCTGTAATCCCAGCACTCAGGAGGCTGAGGCAGGAGGATCATTGCGAGTTCAACGCGAACTTGGGCTACAAAGTGAGCTCAAGGTCATCCTGAATTGCATAATGAGGCCCTGTCTCAAAAAGACAAAAAACCAATAACAAAAAACAAGAATAAAGCTGCTAGGAAGAGTCACATGTGGGATTGAGCTGCATCTCTAAAATCTCTAAATCCTAGACTGAGAGCGTGGTGTATTTTAGTTTAGTTTAGTTTAGTTTAGTTTAGTTTTGTGCTCTTGTTGTGGTATTGGGAATTGAACTCAGAGCCTTCACCTGAGCTATATCCCCGACCCCTTTCTCAGTCTTGCTATGTAGTTTGGCCTGGCCTTGAACTCACTGTATAGCCCAGGATGACCTCAAACTTGTGGCACTCCTCCTGCTTCAGCCTCCTAGGTGCTGGGACTACAGGCATGCACCACCATGCCCTGGCTAATTTTGAGAGTCGATCTAATTAAATTGCCCAGGCTTGGCCTCAAACTTGTAATCCTCCTGCCTTAGCCTCCCAGAGTGCTGGGATTACAGGTGTGTACCACCAATCCCGCCTGCATGGTTAGTTCTTAAGGAGATGACCATCTTCCTTTCCAGAATGTTGTTTCACATTCTCACCAGGAATGTCTGGGTGGTTCAGGCCCCTGCATCCTTGCAGTTACCAGCGCAGCATCCCTAGTCCAAAACGCTGGAATCCAAAATGCTCCAGGAAAGATTTCAAGGCCTTTCAGACTTTAGATATTCAGATTCAGGACGTTCAACCAGTAAACTCTATGCGAACATTTCCCCATTCTACAAATTCCGACATCCAAAACACCGCTGGTCCCAAGCTCGATGAGGCAGGAGGGATGTCAGTCTACACCACTCTTTCTCTTAAATTGTAGGCCTTTGTCTTCCAGCTCACTGTGGCTTTAGCTCGCACCGCTGCGGGGCAGGGCGGGTGAGTATCTGCTCCGCTGCGCTCCGGGGCCCTCTCCGGCACCTGCGCCCCCTAGCGCCTCTCCGTGGCTCCGCTCTGCTCGCCCTGCGGCCCTGGGGATGACCCTCCAGCCCTGAGCTCTGGGAATTCTTCATGTGATTTCCACCCTGGTCTTTTCGCTCTGTTCACACGTCTTAAAAAAGTATACATTTTTAAAACTTGCATTTTTAGTTGAGGTGTAAGAATTGTATAATTTTCTGTGGAATATGATGGGGTACTTTCACACGTATACAATGCATAATGATCTCACTGGGGTCATCGGCTTATCTAGCACCTCAAATAGTTAATGTTTCTCTTTTTTTCAATTGTTTCCCTTTCATTAGCTTGCTTTCTTCCTCTTTATATTCTTTCTCTCTCCTCTCTCTCCCTCTCCCTCTCTCTCATTCATTCTTGGTGCTAGGGATGGAGCCCAGGGCTCTGCCCATGCTAGACAGGCCCTGTAGCACTGACTTACAAACCCCAGCCCATATTTATTCTTTCTTTGAGGTGGAAATATTCAAAGGCCTCTCTTCTAGCGAATTTGAAATATACAATGCATTATTATTATTTTTGAGATAGAGTCTCGCTATGTAGTTCAGGTTGGCCTAGAACTCATTATGTAGCCTAGGGTGTCCTCAAACTCATGGCAATCCTCCTGCCTCAGCTTACCAAGCGCTGAGTAAGATTACAGGCATGCACCACCACATCAGGCTCCATGAAGCAGTACTGGTCACAATGGTCGCCCTCCCATGCCCCAGAGTGCCTGGATGTACTCCTGTTGCCCGACTGGAGCTTTGTGTCACCCATCAGTTCCTCTCCACCTTTCCTCCTCTCCCTCTCCCTTTTCTCCACTCTGGTGACCACTATACTGCTCTTTAGCTCTGTGGGATCAACTTTGTCAGCCTCCAAACATGAGTGAGCACACAGCATCTGTCCCTGTTTGACTGGCTTCTTTACTTAAGCTCACTTATGCTGCTACATAAGGCAGGACTTCACTCTTCTTTAGGGCTGTATAATATTCCATCATGCATCGACACTACATTTTCCATATATATATATATATATGGAAAATATAGAGGCAATTAGAGAAGAAATAATCTTTCAGGTTAAAAAAAAAAAAACAGATAAAGACCATAATGAAGGACTTGCTCCCCAAATCTAGTGTAGACACAAATTTAAAAAATAAAAGAAACATAGGAAAATAATGGAAACCATGAATGCCTAACATAGGAAAGATATTAAATTGATTAAACAGATTCAAAGTTATCTGGGAGGTTAAAAATTTCATTGAAATTTTGCGAAGTGACTAAAAGTGATGATAGAATATCAGACCTAGAAGACAGGATCACATTAGTGACATGGAGAGAAAGAGCTCTTAAAAATAGCAAAAGACCATGGAGAAACAATTGAACAGCTGCAAGATGATGCAAAGAAGAATAACATAAGATCAGTCACAATCAGTGAAAAAGCAGGCATCACCACAAACAACATGAAACCTGTTCACAGAAATAATGGCAGAAAACTTAAAGAATATGACACACAGTAAGTGAGGTATATAGAATCCAATTAGTCATGACCAAAATAAATCTATACCAAGGCATATAATAATCAAGAGTCCAGAAATTCAGCACAAAGACAGAATATTAAAGGGTGTTAGAGAAAATAAACAAATGACCTATAAAGGAAACCCAATCAGAATCACAGCAGACTTCTCAACACAAACTCTTAGGTAAAGGAGAGCCTGGAGTGAAGTATTTCAAGTCTTAAGAGAAAACAACCTCCAACCCAGATTGACATAACCTGCAAAACTGTCTTTCAGAATAAAAGGAAAAATAAGATCCTTCCATGACAAAGAACAACTGAAGAAATTCATGATTGTGAAACTACCTCTACAGAGTTCTGAAAGATATTCTAGAAAAACAAAACAAAGCCCACAATTCCAAGAATGCCAATAGAATGAAGCCACCAATCAGAGCAAGCAATTAACCAGAGGGGAAAGATAGGAAACAAACAGCAGGAAAATAATATGACAAGGATAAGCCAATACATATCAGCTATAACTATCAGTGTAAATGGTCTCAATTCACCATTCAAAGAAGCAGACTGGCAGAATGGATCAAGAAACAACTTCCAACAATATGCTGTATGCAAGAAACACATTTAATTCCAAAAGAAATACATATATTGAAGGTCAAAAGATGAAAAACAATACTCCATGCAAAAGAACCTAGAATAAAGCAAGAGTAGCTGTTCTGTCTCCAGACAATGTGAACTTCAAGCCAAGAATGATCAAAAGAAGATAAGGAAGGGCACTACATACTCATTAAGGGAAAACTCCAAGAAGAGAAAACAATCATAAATATATATGCACCAAATACAAGCACACACAACCATATATACTTCTTTTTTTTTTTTTTTTTT
>NW_004955482.1:9472015-9479289 GCF_000276665.1 Chinchilla lanigera | reverse complement strand
TATATATTTATATATATATATAAATATATTTATATAAATATATATATATAAAAAAATATATATATATATATATTGATCTACTGATGAATGCTTAGGCTGCTTCCATGTCTTGGTTACTATAAACAGAGCTGAATAAACATGGAAGTATGGCATCCCTTGGACACACTGGTTTCCCTTTCTTCAGTGGTCAATCTATTTTTTGTTTTGTTTTGCTTTTTGAGGAACTTCCAGACTGTTTTCCATACCAGCTGCCCTCATTTACATCCCTGCTGGGAGAGCGTGAGTTCCCCTTTCTCTGAATCCTCACCAGCACTGGTGATTTTGACCAGGGTGAAATTTTTCACTGTGGTTCCGATTTGCAATTCCTTCTCCACACCGTCTTTTCCAAAGCAAAAACTCTAATTTTGACGATGTCCACTTTTCTACTTTTTTCCGTGTGTGGGTTGTGTTTTTAGCATTGAGTGTAGAGTGGAACTTGAAACCAGGCCATCTGGGCATGATGTTCATGCTTACATTTTTGAAACAGGGTATCGCTATGTAGCCCAGGCTGGCCTTGAACTTGCAGCGACCCTCCTGCCTCAGCCTCCTGAGTGCTGGGATGACAGGTGTGCACCACCACGCCTGGGCTCAACATTCACCCTTTACCCACAACTCTCCAGGCACAGCCGAGCCTGGGGTCTTGGGTCTTCCCCTTGGCAGGCCGTCTCCCTTTCTCCTCTTCTCAGAGAAAGCTGTCATTTGAGGCTGGCGTGCATCCCTCCTTTCTTGATTTCTACTTTTTTTTCTCTCTTTTTTCTGGTTTTTTGAGAGAGGGTCTCCCTATTTAGTTTGGTCTGGGTTTGAACTCACTACATAGCCCAGGCTGGCCTCAAACTTGTGGCAAACCTCCTACCTCAGCCTCCTGAGTGCCTGGATTACAGGCATGGGCCACCACCCCCAACTTGATTTCTACTCTTTGAGAGGTGCTTTTTGCAAAGTTTTGTTGAGCACCTGCTATAGGCCAAGAACTGTGATGGATGCTGAGGCTACATCAGCGGACAGGATGAGACCTGCCTCATGGATTTACAGCCCAGCGAGGGGTTAGATGATGTATATAACATGCAGATGTTCTGACACCACGATGGGGTGAGGATGAGCAGTCAGGGAGCAAGGAGGCGGCAGGGAGGCCTCTGAGGTAGAAACTTGTGAGCTCAGACCTGAGGGAGGAAGAAGGTTGAGTCCAGGGGAAGAGAGGTCTAGATGAGGGGAGTGGCATGTGCAAAGGCCCCGAGGCAGCAGGGAGGACAGTCTGTAGATTTCAAGTGCAGAGCCTCAAAGGGGCAGCTGAAGGGTGGACAGAGCAAAGGAGGGGCCCTCAAAGAGCCAGGCCCAGGGAGGATCAGGGACTGAGAAGCAGTGGGGACCGGCATCTGCTGATTTCTATTTGTTTATCACTGGTTCATGTTTGTGTACATAGCAAGTGCCTTCCTCATGGGGCGGCGGCACGCACACATCACACACCTGAAATCTCTTTTCTCCGTCCCCATCTCTGGGTCCCCTTCGCATTTGCAGTAGATCTGTCTCTCTGTGTCCTGTAATCCTTCCTTTATTTTGCTCTTCGTTTATACTTCAGGTTTCTCAAATAAGAGAAACCATGTGCTATTTAAACTCGTGTGTCTGGCTTATTTCACTTTTTTTTGTTTGTTTGTTTTTGGTTTTTCTCCGGTACCAGGAACCGAACTCACAACCTTGCGCCTGCCAGGCAGGCGCTTTTGCCGCTGAGCTAAATCCCCAACCCCTGGCTTATTTCACTTAACGTGAGGGCCTCAAGGGACACCCATCTTCCTACAAATGCCTCAAGTTTTCCTTCTTTAAGGCAGAGTAGTGCTCCACAGTATGTAAATACCATGGTCTTTTTTTTTTTTTCCTGTCTTTTAGAGACAGGGTCTCGCTATGCAGTCCAGGCTGGCCTTGAGCTCACTTTGTAGCCCAGGCTGGTCTCAAACTCCCAACAATCCTCCTGTCTCAGCCTCTCCAGTACTGGGATTACGGGCGGGGCATGCACCACCATGCCTGGTTTAGATACCACATTCTTTTTCTTTTTTCTTTTCTTCCCCCGCTTAGGGAAGCTTGCAAGCTCGCATTTTCCTTGGCTCTCCTTACTCCACAGAAGCGAATGGAAGAACCGCACATGGAGTGGTTTGTAACCGCAAGCAGTCAGAGCCCTCGGTGTCTGGGCCCAGGCTGGATAGGGGACCGGAGGCTGGCTGTGCCCTCGGGGCGGTCTGCCCATCAGAGCTTGTCTGGCCGCTGTAGGGAAGAGCACTTTGGCCTAAGGTGCTCTTCAGCTCTGTGGGGAAGCAGAAGGTAGCAGCTTTCCAAACGTCTCCTTAGCATCAACTCTAGCTGAGAAGTCCAACTCATAGCAAAGCTTTGTTCTGCTGGTTTTTTTCCTGATGACAGTGTAGAAGAGTTCCCTTTTCCCTACATCTTTGCCAGCATTTGTTATTATTTGATTTTTTTTTTTTTTTGAGACAGGGTCTCCTTATGTAGCCCAGGCTGGCCTCGAACTTGAAACAATCCTCCTGCCTCAGCCTCCCGAGCGCTGGCATTACAGGCCTGTGCCACCACTCCTGGCTGTGATCTCTTGATGATGGCCGTTCTTCCTGGAGTAAGGTGAATCTCAGTGTTATTTCAGCGTGTGTTTGGTTCTCTAGTGGCCAGCGAGGTTGAACATTTGGCGTTTGTTTCTGTAGACAGAACTCCGCCAGCCCTGCCCTGGGGTTGCTCCAGACCGGGAAGAGGAGAAAGCGTGTACAGCCCACGTGTCTTCAGAGGTCTACACCGGGCGTCCCTGCCGTGCTGGAAGACGGGCTCCCAGCTCCTGCCAACTCAGCCTCCAGCCAGCCTCTGTCTCCGCCTCCTGGGGAGGGCTGAGAGTGCGGCCAGGGACAGCAAGACACCTCCCTGGTCCGGCCTCGTCCTTGGCCACAACCCAAAAGCTCTGGAAATACTGACCCTGCTCCGGCCCGCAGCTTCTGGGGCTCCCTGCTTCCTACTTCTCCATTCCAATGCGGGGTGCAGGGCGGGGGCCTTTGGCAGAGCCTGGGGGAGGAAGGAGGAAGCCAGGGCCCACGGAGGCAGAGAGGACACCTTGTTTTTGCACCGTGGGAGGAGGGGATTTCTCGGCCCTGCTTCCTGGGAGCCGCCTGGAGGGGGGGATTTGGCAATCCTGCCCCTCTTCCCACCTGGCCTCCTGTCTCATGGGGCTGCCTTCCCAGAGTCACACCAGCCATCACAACGGGGCTTTGTGTCCCAGAGACAAAGAGCACACTCCTCACCTGTAGCCCGAGCCAGGGACCTGTCCGCGTCGCCCCAGCCCTGGACTCAGAAGGGACAGCGACTTCCTTCCCTGCAGGGGCAGCTGAGGGCTCCAGACAGACAGCTCTGCCTCGTGGGCGGGGCTGGAGGAGCACAGGGCCGGCGTGGATGGGGAAGGAAGGAGCCGAGGCCCCTGGCACTGAGGGGCAGAGGAAGTGGCTGCCAGCTGGCTCTGATCCTGCCGAGGGGAACCGAATTCACGTAGCCCAGCAAGCGTGTTTTCAGTGTTCTGTGCCAAGCAGTGTGGGAGGCGCGGCATGAATCAGACATTGTCCCTGACATTTAGGAGATAAGACGAGCGTGTAAATCACCGCAGGACAAGGTGACGGTAGAGCAAGGTGGCGGAGCGGTGTGAAGGGGGCCGCTGATGATGCACCAATTCTTTTTTCTTTTCTTTTCTTTTCTTTTCTTTTCTTTTCTTTTCTTTTCTTTTCTTTTCTTTTTCTTTTTGTCTTTTTGAGATAGGGTCTCGCTATGCAGTTCAGGCTGGACTTGAGCTCACTTTGTAGCCGAGGCTGGCCTCGAACTCACAACAATCCTCCTGCCTCAGCGTCCCGAGTGCTGGGATTACAGACATGTGCCACCATGCCCGGCGCACCAATTGTTTTCTGATTTCTTTTTCTTTTTCTTTTTTGGTGGTGGTAGGCAGGATCTGTGTCACCCAGGATGGCCCTAAATGCCCAGGCTCAGGCAGTCCTCCTGCCTCAGCCTCCTAAGTAGCTGGCACAACTGCAATCCGCCTCACTGGGGTTTATTATCTGATTTTAAAGAAAGCACTTGGCACTGAGTCTTAGAAAACACCCAGCTCCCCTACCATGCACCCCTACTTTATTGTCTGCACAGCTCACCTTCCTCCCTGTTCCCCCAAGAGGACCTTATTCAGCTGTGTGTCACTTTTGTCTTTCCCTCTCTGCTGACAGCACCAGAAGACCAGGCCTGGGCTGTCGCCTAACCATGTCCCCACGGCCCAGGACATAGTAGGTGCTCAATACACACTAGCTAAATATCAACATGTTATATATACACATATCATATTGTATGTATCAAGATCATATTGTACATACGGTTGAACGGCTGTTTGACCCCTATCGCTTATGTTTTTCGGTGTTCTCCTGCTGTGAAATATTCTTTGAGGGCTAGAGATGTTGCTCAGTAGCAGACAGCTTGCCTGGCACCGTACAGGTGCTGTTGATCCCCAGCACTGCAAAATAAATATTAATAAATAGACATTCCTTTAGATAGTCCTTTTTGATAGCCATATAATAGTCCACTGCATTACTGCAACACTAAAATGACTGTACCAGATTTCACCCCACCACAACACTTACTCCAGGCCTGGGCCTCTCAGGACGAGGAATCCTTTCTACTCCTTGAGGCCCCCGTGCCCAGCGTGTCAGATAAGGGGCGCCCTGGCCAGTCACTGGCAGTGAGGCCCCAGGGGGCTCAGACCCTGCCGTTGGGATCTCTCTGTCAGAACTCGCAGCTCAGACTCAAATCCCCAGGTCCCCCCTAGTTCTGCCATCCGGAACCACACTGGCCACCAAAGTGGGTCACTCCAGCTGTCCCCAGAAGCTGGGGCTGGGCCTGGCACTCCACCGGCTGTGTCCTGGGGCCCCAGCCTCAGTGCGGAATCGGGACATCTCACGGCGGCCGAGGCAGGCAGGGAACGCTTGCTGTATACCAGCGGTGCCAAACACCTGCCGCGTCTTTACTCCAAGCTCAAGTGTGTCCCCCGTGAGAGGGGCGTTATCAGGAGGCCTGGTTTACAGATGGGGACTGAGGCCGATTACAGGGAAACTCACTTGGCGGAGAACAGAGGTGTCCGCATTCAGTCCCAGATCATCCTGACCTGAACCTCGGCTCTTAAACCCGGAGCCTGGCACTCCCTCCTTCAGCCTTTATAGGGCACCCGCTGTGTGCAGCCAAGGGCACAGACTGCACGCGCAGAAGGCTGGCAGGAAGATGACCACCAGCTCACCTTTAAGAAGCTTAGGGAGCAGGGCCTGACCTTTTCTTGAACACCTACTATAGACGCCAGGAATCATCCAGGTGCCCTCATGATTGGCTCTCATGACAACCCCAAGGGTACAGAGAGCTCCCCACCCCCTTCCTGGCTGGTGCCCCCTGCAGGTCCCACACCCTCTCTGGTCCTAGGAAAACTCCACCCTTGCCGGTTCCAGGTCAGAGCTTCTATGAACAACAGGAAGTGGCCAGGCCACGTGGAAAATTTAGGGAGTGTGGCCACTGCCCTGGTGAATTATGGGTCAGATGGCGGATATGAGGCAGGTGACAGAGCTGGCTCCCTGGAGGCCCGGCTGGCAGTTGCAGCCCTGGCCATTCCCCCTGGGGCCGGGGAGGGGACTTCCTGCTTAGTTCCGAGGAGCCGAAGGCAGCCGCTGGCAGTTTGGCTGGTGTCCGAGGGCCCCAGGGCCAGGCCCTTCAGGTCCCCCCAGGGATCTAGGGATCTAGGGGGCTGGAGCCCTATCTGAGCTCTCTGCAGCCTCCTGGGGGAACAGGCTTCAGCCCAAAACTTCTGCCCTCGAAGGGAAGGGGTGATGCAGGCCCCTGTCTTCAAGAGCAGGTTACATAGCAAGGCCTGTGTCCCCCTGGACCGGATATTTTCTTGTCGCTTTTAGATCATGTCTCCATGTAGTTCAGGTTGGCCTTGAAATCACCATGTAGGTCAGGCTGGGCGGAACTCTCCGAGATCCTCTTGCCTCAGCCTCCTGAGTGCTGAGATTACAGATGTGCACCACCATGCCAGGGATATTTTGGGGAGATTTGTGGCAGGCTGCTAAAGATCAGGTTCAGCCCTGTCCTAGATTTGATCTGGACCGTCTCCCACACCCTTGGGCAATGATTCTGAGCCTCTGGGCCTGGTCTGCCTGGCCCACTTCTTGGAAGGGGCCACAGAGGCCCAGGCTCTGGGAGGTGGCAGCGAGCAGCTGGGGTGGAGCGCCGCTGGGGAGGCCAGCAGTTTTGGAAGCAGATCGCTAGGCTGCTCCGGGGCCGGGCGGGGCGCTCCAGTCTTGCCAGTCAGGGCGTCGACTGCAGGGATCACTGCCGAGCCCTGAGCTGATCCCACTGAGTCAGGCAGTGCCCGGCCCTGCCGGGAAGAAGGGAATGTGTGTCATTGTGACCCTGGGACGGGCTTTTCTGCTCGCGATATCTCCTTTAAAACGTGAAAAATGCACACAGTTGGAGATGTGGGCGCGGAGAAGGAAAAAGTCTGTTTGGCAGAGGGGGGCATCCTGGAAGGCTTCCCAGGAGAGGGGACATGTAGGTTTAGGACACCCTCGGCGGGCCGGTCATAGCAGCACTCTCCGAAAGCTCGTTCTGGGACCCTCACTGCATTTCCTCCGGTAATTCTAAACCCTGCCAGAGCCACCGTGCCACTCCCACCGAAGACACCCGAACACCAAGGCAAAGCACAGAGAGGTTAAGGGCCCTGTCCCAGACCAAGCAGCCAATCAGTACCGGAGCCAGGACTCCGACTCCGGAAGGCAGCCGGTTTCTGACTGTGCGACTCAACCTCTCTGGACCTCACTTTCTTGATCCACAAATGGGACCACGGCGCTAGGGCGCACAGGGCACTGGCGGGAACAACGCCCCACCCCCAGGGTCGCGGCCGCCCAGGTCCTCGCTGTGACTCCGCCCGCGACGCTTCCGCAGCCTCTCGGGGTTCCCTGGGAACTAAGATGCGATGGAAGCGGGTACCGGGGCCCCGCGCTCGACGGTGAGCCGACCCTAGGGGACGCGCGATCTCGACAGTGGCGCCTCCCTGCGCGGGTGCTGCTCCAGGACGGGGCGCGGCTGCGGGGAGTACCACGAGGCGTGAAGGCGCGCGATCGCGGGAGCGGGGAGACTCGGGGTCTTTGGAGCCGAGGCCCCGCCCACCGCGCCCGAACCCCGCC
>NW_004955482.1:9459066-9471864 GCF_000276665.1 Chinchilla lanigera | reverse complement strand
GAGGCGGGATTGGGGGGAAGGCGCGGGGCCTCCCCTCCCGCCCCCTGCCCGCCCAGCCTGGTCCTCTCCGAGCTCAGACACCCAGGCCGGAGCCCGGTGTCTGCGCCTTGCCGGCGGCTGGGAGCACGCCTACCTGTGGAGCCCGGGCGTCCCCTCCCTGGCACCTGCGCTCCTCCCCAAACCTCCCGTCCGTCCGGCTGCTCGCGCCTCGTCTCGCACAGGTGGCGCTGGGAGCCTGGGCAGGGCGCCAGGCTCGCAGCTGGTGACATGTAGATGCCCCCGGGTCCAGCCTCGGGACCTGGACGCCTCCTGCCCCGAAAGTTTGGGCCGCGCGCCATGGCCAAGAGCAGCTCCCTGCACATTCGCGTGGTGGAAGGCCGGGCGCTGCCCGCCAAGGACGTGTGAGTACCGGGGGTTCGGCAGGAGCGCGGGGTCGTGACCAGGACGGCACGGGGCAGCGCCGTCCTCACCCGGCCTCAGGCCGCGCGCCTAGGGCTGTCCTGGTGGGAGGGGGTGCCCCGCCCCGCCCGGGAAGAGGTGTCTTTGTTCCGGGGATGCATTCTTGGGGTCCCCTAGAGCCAGAGAGGGGGCCCCAGGATCAGATCCTGTCGGAGCTGGGGGGAGGGCTGAGGGGTCCTCTCCTCAGTTCGGTCAGGTGCAGCAGGTGAGGCTTCTGCAGGCCAGGTATGTGTGTGGAGCTATCAAGGGAAGCCTGGGGAGCACCCCGGAGGCTGGGGATCCAGATGGGGCCCAACACTGCGAGCAGGAGCATCTGATTTTAGGTCTGCAGAGCCTCAGCAGGTGGCCCCCCCGGGCCCTTTAGATCCAGCCCCCCCCCAGCATGGTGTTGCAGCTGGTAGCCAGGGGTGGGCTTTCCTGGGTGGTGAGCCCCTGAAGGGGCCAGCTACCCCAGTGGCCCCTACACCTGCCACGAGCTGTAGGGCGGGGAGACCCCTGAGCTGCCCTCAGTCCTGGTCCCTGGCTCTGCCTCCCCAGCGCTGAGTCAGCAGTTCCTTCCTGCTTGGCGGGGAGCCCTGCAGGGGCTCAGGGCACCAGTACCTCAGGCAGGTGTGGGAGCCTTGGGAGGCTGTTTGCTGGGTGACCTTGAACCTGCTTCCTCCCAAGCCTCCATTTCCCACGCGGGCAATGGGAGCTTGGGCTGGGGTCTGCATCTGGGCGGCAGATCTAGCCTGAGTGTGGGGGAGCTGTTAGGAGGTGCTGTGGCCAGCTCAGCAGGAACAGGGCAAGGTTGGGGCTCCAGTGGGGAGTCTCCTGTCTCTGCTGCCCCCCAGCTCTGTAGCTCTGTGTGTCGGGGGGCTGCTAGAGTGATTTCAGCCCCCTATCAGCTACCCCAAATAATCATGCACCTGCGATCAAAGCGGAGAAGGCTGGACAAGCCCCTGTCACCCTTTTTCTGAGATGTCCCCTCGGGGCCCCTGGGAATTAGATTACGGACCCTTGGCGGCCTTGAGGTCAGGGACAGAGCCTGGTAGCTGCCAGGGGGACTGAAGGGACCCTGCCCAGAAAGGGAGTTCCCACCCACTGAGCCTGGGGTGAAGCATATCTGGGTCCCATATCCCAGCCGCTCTCCCCCTCCAGCTCTGAGGCCACGCCCCCAAGCAAGGGTGAGGAGACTCCTAATGCCCCATCTAAAGATCCAGCCACCCTACCTCAGTTTCCCTAGCTGTCAGCTCCGGTTGTCAGAAGCACTCTTCTCAGAACATGCTGGGATCTCAGTGCCCATGGGGACTTCCATGGGGTGTGTTCTCTCCCCTGTCCTAAGAGAAAGGCCCGACTGGGGCCGAGCCCAGCTAGGCTTAAGGGGTGACCAGCCTTCTGCATGTGGCTTTAGTGATCTCTATTGCTGACAGTAGCTACTGTCATTGCGGGCCAATGTTAGTAACACCGGTCCTGCACTAACACTTCCTGTGGGCTTCCTGGAATCCCTGTTTTACACACGGGTAAACCGAGGACCAGAGAGGCAGTCACTTGCCCGAGGTCACACAGCTAGGGCTTGGGCTCTGGCTGCTGCCGTACACAAACCAGTCCGGGCAGGTAGTGGCGGAGGGACCCTCTTTCCGGTGCCTGGCTGAGTGGGGCAGGGTCGTGGGAGAGGCCAGGAGTCAGGAGGGAGGGGCAGAGTCTGGAGAGGCTGGCTCCTTCTGCCCGTGCCATCGCCCCTACCTGATAGGAGCCCGATAAGGCGCTTGTGCGTCACAGCCGGGAGTCGTGCTGGGCTTGGCTCCCAGGAAGGGCCTGGGGTCAGGCCGGGGTCAGTGGGGAGGGTTGTCCCGCCCTGTGCTGGTGGGATCCCAGCCAGTGGACCTGAGACTCCAGCTGGGGAGACTGAGGGGTGGGAGCCCCGCAAGAGAGGGATGCAGGGCGGTGCCAGCAGCAGAGGTCCGGATGGGGACACTGAGGCTCGGATTGGGCCCTCCCTTAGTGCTGACTGTTCCCTGGAATTCCTGGGCCATCTGAGGGTCTGATAAGGCTGAACAGAGAGGGGGTGGCAGTGAGAAAGTGAGAGAGAGAAAGAGGCAGAGCTGGGGTGAGGAGAGGCCGTCGGAGGGGGTAAAGGGGGTACTGGCTGTGAGCCCACAGACTTGGGTGGGGGGAACCCACCCATCTGCTCGTTCGGCAAGATCTCGCAGGGACAGCGTGAGGCCGGGGAGGTGGCGAAGCGGGGCTGGCTCTCCCCCAAGAGCTCACAGCTTGCAAGTTGTGGGGAGGCGGGAGACGGGGATGCAACACATAGAGAAGTAGGCAGCAAGATGATTTAGGGGTGCTCTGGATTCTGTTTATTTATTCACTTATTTATTGAGACCAGGTTTCGGTATGGTGCCCAGGCAGGCTTCAGGCCCCTGGGCTCAAGCGATCCCTCTGCCTCAGCCTACCAAATAGCTGGGACTATGCCGCGTGCCTGGGTTGGAGGTTATTTTAGACAGGATGGTGGTGGTCGGGGATGGCCCTGTGAGGAGATGACATTCAGCCTTGAACGAGGGGCCTGGCGGACAGCTCCCAGTTTGCGGGTGACGGCTGTTGTGCAGTGGTGGTGGGCTGGCTCTGGCTGGCCCAGCGCTCCTGGCGGCGCTAGGGAGGCAGCAATTAGGGGTTCAGTGTCGAGGTCCGAATCCCCTGGTCTGTCCTGCAGGGCCCCCCTGGGAGGGCAGTGTTTACCCCAGAGATTGGTGCTGAGAACCAGGACCATGACCCGCCCCTCCACCCTAGGAAGTACCTGAGCACGCTCCCTGATTGACAGAGCAGGGAAACCCAGGCCCAGGGAGCGGGAGCAGCCTGCCCTGCTCGGTGGCGGCACACGCGCGTGGCTGCTGCTGTGGGCTTTCTGGGGCCAGGACTCCCAGCCTCTGCCTCCTGCCTCAGGGTCCTGCTCCGTGGGTGGAAACCCAGAGCGCACGTGTCGGGTGGGTCAGGTGCACAGCGGGTGAGATCCCTGCTGCTGTCCTCTGAGGTCCTGCGTCTGTGGTGCTCTTGCTGTGTGACCTTGGGCCAGGCCCCAGCCCCCCGCTGAACACTAAGGGCTCCCGCAGGTCTGGAAGCAGCGACCCCTACTGCCTGGTGAAGGTGGACGACGAGGTGGTGGCCAGGTAAGGAGGGGTGGGGGAGTGGGAGAGAACTCACCTTCTGAAGAGGACCTGGGGCTGGGGGAGGGCACGGCTCCCCCAGGGGGACTGAAGCTGTGTCCCAGCCGCTGTGACCTGACCACTGGGGCTGCTGCCTGCTGTCCCCATCCAGCCCCCCCATGATGTCCCTGCCGCGTCCCTGCCGACTCCCTGGCTGACTCAGCCGCTGCCAGCCTTCGCCTCCCACAGTGGCCTCCCTGGGGGCGGGCACCTCACGCTTGGCTGGCCGGGCTGTTCCGGGCCTGCCGGGTGCTGCGGGCCCCGAGTGTGTGTGCGTGAACGAGTGTGCGTGTGCATGCACGTGTGGCCAGCTGGGCCTGCTCCTGAGGCTGCGTGGGGGCTGCAGGGCTGGTGTGAACGCGGGTGACCACGCCTGCGTGCTCTGGTGGGTGTGCAGGCCCGTGGGGCTGGTGCGTGTGTACCAGGTGCAGGGTAGGGTGTGTGTGTGTTTGGGCACACGGGTGCCAGCGTGAACACATTGGGGCTGTGTGGCGTGTGGACCAATCTCTCGCCCTCGCAGGCCAAGGGAGAGCACCCACCCCCATAGGCCTGGGGGGGGGGTGGGCAGCAGAGGCTTTGGTTCCTATGGAGATGGCAGGATGCAGGATGCTCCTGGCGCTGATTCTGGTCCAGATGGGCGGGAGCTGGAGGTGGCTGCTGCACTGGGGAGGGGCTGGCTGCAGCACCCCGCTGTCCCCTCCTGTCACCTCCCTGTGCTCAGCTGTGGCCCGTGCTCCATGCTGTGATGCTGCCCCAAAACCTGCAGATGGATTTTCTGTGTGATCTCAGGCTGCTGTCTTCCCCTCTCTGGGCGGGGGAGCCGGAGGGGACCCGTAGGTGGGAAAAGACTGGGGTAAGAGGGGGTGTTAGGAAGGAAGCTTCAGTGGCACCCCGGGCTGAGTGGAGCGGGCAGGATATGTGTGTGCATGTGTGTGCATGCATGCATGTGTGCATGTGCATGTCCCCCTGCTTCTGGGCCCAGCTGGGTTCCTACTACAAAGCCTCCAGTGACTTCAGGGCCTCCTGGCTTTTTTGTCCCCACCCCCACCTTCTCACTGATCGGCTTCCAGTCTTTGAACAGGAAGCTGCTTGCTCCTGCCTCAGGGTCTCAGGGCCTTTGCACTTGCTGTGCCATGAATCTGGAACACTTGCCCTTCTCGTTTCTCTCCCTTCTGCTTGGCCTACTCCTGCAGGAAACCTTCCCTGACCCCCCAGCCCCGCCTAGATGCCACTCAGCCAACCCAGTCCCGGGATGGGAGGAAGCTGTGTGTGAGGGCGACTGTGTGTGTCTGTGTGTGTGTCTCTGTGTGTGTCAGCTGTGCAGTACTGCAAGTGTGTGAGTGTGTGTGCCTGTGTTCCAGGCATGTGCCTAGCTGGGTGACAGCGTCTGTTCTTACAAACCCCGAGGTGTGCGTTTCTGCACACTCCTGCGGACGCATGTGTGTGTGTGTGTCCCTGGGTGTGTGCGTGCAAGCGCATGCACTCCCGCCCCGGGGCAGGTGTCTGTGTCTCTGTGCACTGGCATCACGTCCCTGGCCCTTGGCCCTGCCTCCTGTAGGACAGCGACCGTGTGGCGCAGCCTGAGCCCGTTCTGGGGGGAGGAGTACACGGTGCACCTGCCGCTGGACTTCCACCACCTGGCCTTCTACGTGCTGGACGAGGACACCGTCGGGTGTGTGCGGGACCAGCCTGGGTGCTGAGGGGAGGGCACGGAGGTCCCAGCACCTGCGACCCAGCCCTTCTCCGTAGGGGGCAGGTCCCTGACTCTGGCCTCGTGGTCCCCACCCGCAGGCATGATGACGTCATCGGCAAGGTCTCCCTGAGCAAGGAGGCCATCGCCGCCGACCCCCGAGGTGGGTGAGGGCCCTGCTGGCTGGGGAGGGCGGGGACGGAGCCGGGGGCGGAGCGTCGGTGCTGTGGGCCTTCGCCGCTCTTTCAGTGCATTTACTGAGCAGCTCATTCACTGTCGCAGTTCAGGGCTGGCCTGTGCCACGGGCCGCGGAGCTCTCCCGTTCAGGGCTCATTCCCCTCCCTGTGGCCGGCCTTCTAGCGGCCCCCTCTTCCTCTCCCTGTCCTTCTTCCTCCTCTCCCTCCTTTTCACCCCCCGCCATCCTGGACTGCTGATCAAACCCAGGGCCTTCACACTGAGCTACACCCCGGCCCTTTTTTACTTTGAGACAGTGTCTTGCTAAATAGCTAAGTGGCCCGGGTTGGGCTCAAGCTTTCAACCCTCCTGACTCAGCCTCTCAGACTGCTGGGATTACAGGAGTGTGCCACCATGCCCGACTCAATCCTAGAGATACTTGAAACACTCACAAGCAATAATAATGATAGCAGCAAAGACACGGTGCTGGATGCTAAGTGCTTTACATACCAACTCTCTTCGTTATCCTATAAACCCTGGGAGGCAGGTGCCCTTATGATGCCCAGCTGTTGGTGAGGAAACTGAGGCCCGGAAGGTTGAGTGATTTGCCCCAAGGTCACGAGGGCTAGGATGTGAACCAAGGGTGTCTGGTTCCGGAGTGTGAGCTCTTAGGCCTGCACCGCGTGCGTGTGTTCTCTGCTTACACGAAGAGTGGTGCATCGCACTTGCTGTTGTGTGTCCCGACTTGTTCTTCTCTGTGTAGCTCTTAGACCTTTCCGTAACAGCGCTGCGCAGGTTTCTGCAGTCTGCTCTGCAGGAGGTCATGGGACTTTGTAGTGCGCTTGTACCATTATCACTTGGCCAGCTTCTCTCCGTAGCATTCGGGTTGTTTACAATATTTTCCTAGTTCCAATGGTGTCGCAGCAAATAGTTTGGTGCTGGTGTGACCTCACACACGGGCGAGCTCTGTCAGCCAGCCAGCCAGGTGCTTACAGGTGGGTCTGCGGACCAAACCCGCGCGTGTGGACGAGCGTCCCGTAGTTGTTGCTGAGTGGCTCCTCAGGGAGGCGCTTTGTGGGCAGCTGATTCACAGGCTTTTGCAGCCTGTCTGGGAGGGAAAGCATGCTTTTTCTTGTTGTTGTTTTTCTGAGACAGGCTCTTGCTATGCAGTTCAGGCTGGCCTGGAGCTCACTTTGTAGCCCAGGTTGGTCTCGAACTCACAGAGATCCTCCTGCCTCAGCCTCCCGAGTGCTGGGATGACAGGCATACACCACCATGCCTGGCCTGGAAATCACGCTTTTTAATGTAGTTTTATTCCATTCTCCCTATGAGTGAGATCAAATACTGTTTTGTACGTTAGATATGTTTGGAATCATTTTTGGACACTTCTGTCCATATTAGATGAACTCTTTTGCCCACTGGCTTATTTGCCTTTTCTTATTGCTTTGTAAAAGCTCTTTACCTATTAGGGAAACTAACCTATTATCTGTCATATAAACTGCAAATATTTTTCTCTTTGCTACATTTTGACCATGCTTATAATTTTTTTCTTTTTTTGAGACAGGGTCTCATCATGTAGTTCAGGCTGTCCTTGAACTCACTATGTAGTGAGTTCACTATGTAGTTTACTATGTAGTGAGTGTACCAGGCTGGCCTCTAACTCCTGGCAGTCCTCCTGTCTCAGCTTTCCAAGCGCTGGGATTATAGGCATAATTTTTTCTATGTAGTAAATTTTCTTTTTTTTGTAGTCAACTTCAGTGTGTGTGTGTGTGTACTCTTTATTTTCTTTATACACAAAAAGATCTCTGGAGTTAGGGGTGTAGCTCAGGGCACAATGCTTGGCTACCATGCACACGACCTGGGTTTGATCCCCAGCAGTCTAAAAAACAAATGATCAAGGAAACAAGAAAAAGAAAAGAAAACTTTCCAACTCTGAGGTTAAGGTAAGCTTTTTTAAAAAATGGTTTTGGGGATTGAACTGAGCTTATCTCCACTCTTTTTTATTTTTTATTTTGAGACAGGGTCTCACTAAGTTGCTAAATTGCCCAGGCTGAGCTCAAACTTGTGATCCTCCTGCCTCAGCCTCCCACAGTGCTGGGATTACAGGCCTGCACCATCATGTC
The DNA here is from genome assembly GCF_000276665.1 of Chinchilla lanigera. NCBI lineage: Eukaryota > Metazoa > Chordata > Mammalia > Rodentia > Chinchillidae > Chinchilla > Chinchilla lanigera. The sequence continues at coordinate 9,464,236 of NW_004955482.1, read as the reverse complement.
TGCTGGCAATTTTTTTTTTTTAGCACGATGCCTCCTAGCAATCATTTGTTTCCTGTTTTAACATTTAAGTCTTTGACCTATTGGGATACGTCACAGGTGTGGGGTTGAGATGGAACCTTAATAGTTTGGTCTACAGATTGTCTCAGCATCCTTTACTAGGCGGTCTATTTTTCTTCGGGGCAATGAGCTGAAAGCCTACCGTGTGCTGGCCATTGTGATGATCACTGCTGCTATTTCAGGAGGGCTCGGTGGTGTGAGGGGCTTCACGTGTGTCCCCGCAGCCCCTACGCAGTGTGCACAGGCCCGAGGGCCAGTTCACAGAGGGAGGGACGGCGTCTCAGTCCTAGACGCGGCAGAGAGGGGGACGCTCGCTTCTGGGGGGTGCTCATCTCCAAGTCGGGCCTGAAGCTGCCCGCGGGGTCTCTAAACCTCCCTAAGGGCCTGGGGCTAAGTGAGTGGGGTCCGGGCTCAGCTCCAAGGGGTTCATGGGCTGGAGAGGGAAAGAAAGTGCGCCCCCACAGCACAGGGGTGAGGACCACGAGTCCCGTGTGCGTGCGCACGGCTCCTTTTTCTGTGCAGCCGGGCCGGGCCTGGGACACGGAGGGGAGCAGGCCGCCTACGGAGGAGAGGCACGAGGGCTGGAGGGTCAAGGAGGGCTTCCTGGGGGATGGGAAGGGTTGGTCTGTAGAGGTGGATTCTCTTCCCGGGTTGGGAGTCGGCAGAGGCAGATGGAGCCCTTAGTGGGGTTGATTGGAGGGGGCTGTCTGGGTTTTCTTCTGGAGGCCATGGGGAGCCATTGATGGTTCTTGAGCAGGATAGTGATCAGCGCTATATTACTGGGAGAGGGAGTGACAGGAGAGACTGACTGCAGTGTCCCACCCTGTGAGTTATAGTGAGACAGGGGAGACGCAGAGATCAGTCGGGTGCAGCAGTCCAGGGGCAGAGCTGATGGGATTCAAGACCTGGGGTGGTAGCAGAGACCGAGTGAAGCAAGGTGGAGCTTGCGACCCTTGGACATCCCCCACGGGTCACAGCGAGGTCTGGAGTTACCAGCACTTCCGTCACCTGGCACACAAGGACACGGGCTGCCCGAGCAGGAGTCCCAGGAGCACCCACCAGCAGCGGCTCACAGCTCTCACCCTCATGTCATACGGGCTTCAAAAAATCATCCTTCCATCCATTCATTCATTCACTCATTCATTCACTGTGGCACTGGGGATTAAACCCAGGGCCTTCAGACTGAGCTATAGCCTCAGCCCTTTTAAAAACATTTTTCTTTTGAGACAGGGTCTTGCTAAATTGCCCAGGCTGAGCTCATGGGATCCTCCTGCCTCAGCCTCCCAGAGTGTTGAGATTGCAGGTGTGCACCACCACACCTGGCTCTAAAAAAAATCAAATATTTAGAGATAAAAGATGTCATCCCAAGAAGGGTCAGAAATAGATCATCAAAAAACATCATCAAATCAAACCTTTAGAGGCTTACAAATGATAAAGAAAAATGAAAAGTTCAGTGTCTGTGCCAGGCATGGTGGTGCATGCATGCAAGTTCCAGCCACTGGAGAGGCTGAGACAGGAGGACCGCAAGCTCAAAACCAGCCTGGGTAACCTAGTGAGACCCTGACACCAACCAACCAACCAGCCAAGATGCTTACCGTCAAGGGAGCGTGAGGCTCACGTGAGCCATATTACATGCAAGTGGGTATGTAATGGACATGCCACTTGTGCCCACAGGGATCGACAGCTGGATCAACCTGAGCCGAGTGGACCCGGACGCGGAGGTGCAGGGTGAGGTCCGCCTGGCCGTGCAGCTGCTGCAGGGCGCTCGGGGCCGCTGCCTTCGCTGCCACCTGCTGCAGGCCAGGTAGGTCTTGGGCCCACGCTGAAGACAGCAAACGCCCCCGAGTCTCCTCCGCTGCGGGCCCTTGGGACCCCCACGCCTGGGGCACTTCTGGGATCACAGCAGGACCCCTGCGTGCACACACAGCCCAGGCTCACCTTCTCCCCAGGGCCCAGACAAGTCACAAGCAGAGTCTTGCTGGGTTCCCAGAGGTAAGCAAGAGGCCAGGATGGCCAGGAGATGAGCGGCGAGTGTATTCAAATTATAGCAGGCAGCTACTCAGTCCATCGTGGCTTGAGCGGAAGAGCTAGTGGACTGGCTCACACGCCTGACAGGTGGTTCAGGCATGGCTGGATCCAGGTGCTCAAGTGGTGGCACCTGGGCTCTCTGTCTTTGGCTGTGCTGTCTTCTGTGTTAGTGTCATTCTGAGGCAGCCTCTTCCCCAGGTGGGAGCAGGGTGGCCCTAGGAGCCCCAGCTTGGCCTCCTGTGTACTTGTCCAGCAGACAGTGTCCTGGACTCACTCAGGGGCACACGGTGAGTTCTAAGCCCATGACGCTGGCCATTTGGTCTGGGAGGGAAGGAAGGCACAAGCTCATGGGCGCACCGTGAGGCAGGGTAGGTCCTGTCCCACAGAAAAATAGGAAGGAAGCGAGATGGAGGAAAGCAAAGCCCACCCAACGGCCCCTGGGCCACCCCCCCTGGGGACAGCACTAGAATCTCTCCCACCCTCGTTCTCCCACTCTCCCTGTCCCTTCAGTCACTCCCCCTTCTTCCCTCCCTTCTCCTATCTTCCTGCCTTTCCCCCCACTTTTTAGGCCAGCTTGGGGAGAATCTATTTCCAGCTTGCTGTGTGACCACGAGGGCCTCCCTTGCCCTCTCTGAGTCTCTCCCACCACCTCCAGATTTCTGCCCCAGCCTTGGCCGCAGCTAAGCTCCCTGGACTCTGGATGAGGGAGAAGCACAGAGGCAGGGACCGCTGCCCCCCCATGCTTTCTGCCCAGGGCCCCCTCCCCAGCCGCAGGGCTGTGTAGGATCCTCACGAGCCTGAGAGGGACCGATTGCTGTCGCTTAGCAACTGTTCGGGGCTCCTAGGAAACCAGAGGCTTTGGATGCCGAGAAGGAAGCAGAAGGAGGAAGCCAGCAGCCCCTGGTGGTGGTGGTGGTGGGGGTTGTGGATTTGGGGGCCTCAAGGAGGAGGCATGGGAAGCTGACATGGGTGAGGCTTTTGAGTTGTCATGGCAACCAGAAGCAGGGGCTTCCTGTCTCTTGTCTTCTGGTTGTTCCTAAGCAGGGTGTGGGCATGTTTGTTGAATGAATACATGCCGTGCTAAATGCTTTGCACCCATATCTCATTTGACCCTGGGCCCCATGAGGTAGGTAGGTCTCGTATCATTCCCATTTTTCAGATGAAAAAACAGAAGCTTTGAGAGGTAAAGTGACTTTTCCCAGTGTCGGCCAGCAAGTGAGTGCAGAGCCAGGCTGGGAAATCTTGCATCTCGTCCCCCTCCAGGGCTTCGGGGGAAACTGAGTCTCTCTTTTGGCTCTGCAGGACACCTTCACTTGCTGGGCCTGATCTCTCCGTGCCTCAGTTTCCTCATTTGGAAAGATGAGGACACCAGTGCTTCCTCATGGGGCTCAGGAGGTGACCGGAGTGCTGGGATTGGATGGCTTGTTGCCATGAAAACCAGTGGCATTGCTCCATCTACCCCGCACGCCTTTCATGGCCCACCTCGGGCCATGGCCCTCGAGGGTCCTGCACCCCCTGACCCGGCTCCTCCTCTGTCCCCAGGGACCTGGCCCCCCGAGACATCTCTGGCACGTCGGACCCATTTGCACGCGTGTTCTGGGGCAGCCAGAGTCTGGAGAGCTCGGTGAGTGGGCAGTGGGTGGCGGCGGGGGGGGAGTACCTGGCAGGGGATACCGTCCGCTCCCTCACCTCCACGTCCCTCCCTGTTCCAGACCATCAAGAAGACCCGCTTCCCGCTCTGGGACGAGGTGCTGGAGCTCCGGGAGACGCCGGGCGCCCGGGCCCCGCTGCGCGTGGAGCTGTGGGACTGGGACATGGTGGGGAAGAACGACTTCTTGGGCATGGTGAGCGCCCCTCCCTGCAACACCCTCTGGCTCCCTGGTGCCTCTGGGGGGTGAGGGGTGAGACAGGCCGAGCCTCCCAGGGCTGGGTGGGCGGGGCCCAGGGCAGCTGTGCGGTGGAAGTTCACAGAGGTTCAGGAAGGTGGAGCGGCTTTCTCAAGGTCAGAGCAGAAATGCCAGAGCCAGGAGCAAGTTCCCCAAATTTTACTCCCGGAGTCCTCGACCTGAGCTCCAGGTCTTTTCCTCTTTCTCCATCTGTAAAATGAGTGCGGCCTCCTGGGCCCCGTGGCAGCTGTGAATGAAAGGAGCATCTTGGAAGGAGGCAAGACTGGATGGGGGAGAGGGAGGCGGGGTCACAGTTGCTGGAGGTGACATGAAACGGGGCAGCTGCCTTGGCAAACAGCCCACAGGTCCTCAGACCATTAAAGACAGAGTTATCATTGGACCCCTCAATCCCACCTGTAGATAGCTACTGAGAGAAAGGAAAACCTCTGCTCGCACACCAGCTTCAGGAGTAATGTCCATAGCAGCATTATCTATAGTAGCCTTAAGTGAGCACAGTCCAAATGTCCAACAGATCAACAACATGTGGCAAATCCATGTGTGGAATATTATTCAGCCATGAAAAGGAATGAGGCAACAATTTATGCTGCAGTGTGGGTGAGCTTTCAAACTATGACACTTGCTGGAAGAAGTCAGTCTTCCCAGAGCAATTCACACACTCCATTTCTATGAAATGTTCACATAGGCAGCTCTACAGAACCAGAAAGGGGCTGAGGCAGGGGAGGCTGAGTGAGGCTTCTCATGGGCTGAGGGAGAATGTTCTAAAATCCCTGGCGATGCTTGCACCGCCCTCAGAAAACCCACTGACTCACATTTGAAATGGGTGAATTGTATGTCTATGAAGTTATTTGAAAATAAAAAAAGAGGGGTGGAGTCTGCGGACCTTCTGGACAGTCGCGAAGCCTCGGATGGATGCGACGTGTGTCCCTCGACAGAGCTGAGAACATTCCCAGGCCCCACATCCTGTGGGTGGCACCGTGTAACCTGGGGCCCAACACCACCTCCCTGAGCCTCAGTTTCTAGCTGAAAGTTAAGTGTCCCCAGAAAGAACGATTTAGGGCCAGGAGGGAGGCGGCGGCGGCCTTGGCAGGCTGAGGGTCTGTGTCCCGGCAGGTGGAGTTCTCCCCGCAAGTCCTGCAACACAAGCCACCCAACGGCTGGTTCCGCCTGCAGCCCTTCCC
>NW_004955482.1:9432079-9458966 GCF_000276665.1 Chinchilla lanigera | reverse complement strand
GGGGGGGGAGTCCTGGAACCTTGGGGGCGGGGCCTCGGGGTGCCCAGGTCAACCATACAGTATCACTGGCTGCTCCGTCCATCCATCATCCCCCACTTCAAGGAGTGTCTTGGGGTTTCTCTCCAGGTGTGCTGAGATGCACCCGCGTGAGGTCACTTTACTCCTGCCCACCGGTGCACACCTGTGTGTTCAGAACTCTGGGTGCTCCCGCACCTGTTCCCACCTGTCCCTTGTGCTTATTTACACCAGTCACACTGTCTCACTTCTGCGTTCCTGTCTCTACCCGTTAGCGTCAGTTCACACCTGGGCACACCTGTGCCGGCGTCCACAGACCCACACTCACTTGTCCACACACACTTGCCCACACTGGCCTCATCTTTCCACGCTGGCCACACCTGTTACACACTGGGTGTCCGTCCTATCCATCCCATCTGTGTCCGTCACTTGCTCACACCTGTCTGGTTGTGCCACTATCCACGCTCCACACCCGTGCTCACACCTGCCGATCTCCTGCGATCTGCCCTGGCAGGGGCAGCCTGGGCGCCCTGCGGCTGAAGGTGCGGCTGGCCGAGGACCGCGTCCTGCCCTCGCGGTGCTACCAGCCCCTCGTGGCGCTGCTGCTGGAGTCCGTGCGGGGCCCCCCGGAGGTGGGTGCGTGTGCCGGTGCGCCTGGCTGCGGGGCTCTTCTGCTCGGGTGTCCCAGCACCCCAGGTCACCCCCAGCCTGCTGTCCCCCCTCAGGAGGACACTGCCAGCCCCCTGGCTGTGCTGGAGGAGCTGACCTTAGGGGACTGTCGCCAGGACCTGGCCACCAAGCTGGTGAAGCTGTTTCTTGGCCAGGGTCTGGCTGGGCCCTTTCTGGACTATCTCACCCGGCGCGAGGTGGCTCGGACCAGTGAGTCCCCCTCACCCCCTTACCCCCTGTCACTCCCTGAGGCTGGTGGCGGGAGGGGCCTGGGGAGGCGAGGGGGCTTAGGCTGAGGCTGGGGGCTCCTGCGTGTGCGGGGGTGCACCCCAAGCACCTGGGAACGCACTCCCAGCTTTGCTGTTTGTGAGCTGTGTGACCTCGGGCCGCTTGCTTGACCACTGTGGGCCTCTGGACTGTGAACAGTGGACGTTTTGGGGCGTTCCTGATTCTTGGGGATTGGAAGGATCACGACGCCTGCCCTGGGTGACTGGGCAGGCTGGTCCAGCCCCACATCCCAGCAAACGCATCCCTGTGTTCTCCCAGCTGACCCCAACACCCTCTTCCGTTCGAACTCACTGGCATCGAAGGCTGTGGAGCAGTTCATGAAGGTGAGAAAGCGTCGTTCTGCAGAGGCCCAGCGGTGGGGTCGGTGTGGGATCCCCTCCCCGTGCTGAGCCACGCTGCGGAGCCTGGCTGGCCTCCGAGGCTCCACGACCTCGCTCTGATCCTGTCCCCATGGGGCACGGACTCCGCAAGGCGGCCCCGCCCGCCGCAGTGCTCCGGCCCCGCCACGCCTGTGCAGGCGGCTCTGCCCCCGCCTGTCACCCTCAGCCCCGCCCCCAGCCGTCGACGGCCCCGCCCCCGCCCTGAGGCCCCGCCCCCACCGCCTTGTGGCCCCGCCCCCAGCTCGTGGGCTTGCGCTACTTGCACGAGGTGCTGAAGCCGGTCATCAACCGCGTGTTCGAGGAGAAGAAGTACGTGGAGCTGGACCCGGGCAAGATGGACCTGGGCCGGGCCAGGTGAGCCGGGCCGAGGGCCACACCCGACCCTCCCACCCGGAGCTGTGAGTGTAACCTCAGAGTCTGCTGCGAGCCCCGGCCCTTGGGCTGTGCCGTGTAGTGGTTCTGGCAGGAGCTCCCTGGGTTCGAACCCTGGTCTTCCGTATCCGGGGCCTCAGGAAGTCACCCGAGACGCGGTGCTGTCGTGAGCGCGAGCCGAGTCTACCCTGCAAGCCCAGCCTGCAACGAGTGCGCCCTGAGTGCCAGCCGCTCTTATTAGGATGGGTGGCCGCGGGGACAGGGGTGGGGCAAACGGAGGACGGGCTCCCCTTCCCTTTGGGCCCTGCGCATCCTCCAGCTGCTCCCGAGGCAGCTATTGCGGCCCCGTCTACAGATGAGGAAACTGCCTCCGAGCAGAACACCTGCCTGTGGGCTCACAGCCTGGGAGGTGCAGAGCTGGAATTTGAACCCAGACCCTGAGCAGAGGGGCAGAGTCAGGCTGAGACTGCACGGGGTGGGACCTAGGGAGCCTCGGTGGGTGCCCAGGGCCGGGACACCCAGGGCCCTGGGCAGGGCAGCCGGTGGGGTTGGAGTTGGCGGTCTTCAGTTCTGCACTCAGCTCTGTCCCTGTTTGCAAAGCGAGCTCACTGAGCCTCAGTTTCCTCTGCTAAATGGGATCAGGCAGGCTACTTAGCCCGTGGGGTCCCTACGAGTGTTAAATGATAGGATGTCAGATGCACCACAGCCACTGCTGAGTCCAGGGAATGAAGGACAGGTCCCCATTCTGGGGGAGACAGATGAGAAAGATTACTGAACAAGGTCTGTGGAAGGGAAGAGAGTAGAGCTGGGTTGGGGGTCATAATATTCCACAGGGTGGTGACAGCCTCATGTGTAGGGGATGTTCAGGCAAAGACTTGAAGTCCTCGAGAGAGAGAGTCATGAGGACTTGGTCTAAGGCTGTCCAGGCAAGACGCACAGCAAGTGCAAAGACCCTGGGGCTGGGACAGGTGTCTGGTATACTGAGGATATTGAGCCATAGGGAGGGTGGCTGCTGGGCGGAGGTGGCGTTTAAGCCGAACGCAGTGTCAAGAGTGTCCCAGGAAAAGGGAACAGACACTGCAAAGGCTCAGAGACGCGGTGAAGTGCAGCGTGTTTGAGCAACAACGGGGGTGGGGTGGGCTCTGAGCCCCGAGACTGAGCGACTCTGTGCCCCTCCCCCCAGGAGGATCTCCTTCAAGGGCACGCCCTCGGAGGAGCAGGTGCGGGAGACCAGCCTGGGGCTCCTGACCGGCTACCTGGGGCTCATCGTGGACGCCATGGTGGGCTCCGCGGGGCGCTGCCCGGCCGCCATGCGCCTGGCCTTCCGGAGGCTGCAGCAGCGCGTGGAGGAGCGCTTCCCGGCCGCCAAGCACCAGGTGACTTCCGGGCAGGGCCGGACGGGCGGACTCCAGCTCTGTGCCGGCTGAGGTGGGGCAGGGTCTGGGGCCCCGGTCATAAGGATGATGATTACGACTGTAATAATGGTATAATGGGCACAGCAGCTCATGTGCTCTGCAGCCCTTACCATGGGCCGGACATTGTTGGAAGCGATTTTTATCTTTATCTTCTAATCTTCACACCCACCCTGTGAAGTGGATTGCAGTATTATCTCCATTTTACAGAGAAAGAAACTGAGGCCCAGAGAGATTAAATTGTACAGCTGGTGAGGGCTAGCTCTACATTATAGAGCCCAGCACAGGGGTGGGGGTGAGGAGGGAGCTCTGGTGCTCACAGAAAAAGTCCCAAATAGCAGGTGTGGTGATACACACTGATAATCCCAGCACTTAGGAGGCTGAGGCAGGATTATTGCTATGAGTTTGAGGCCAGCCTGGGCTACATACTGAGTTCAAGACCTGCCTTCAGTACAGAGCAAAACCCTGTCTCAAAACAAAAAACAAACCTCCAAAGGCCAAAGTAAGGTCTAAACGGGTGCCGCTGCCATGCTGTGTTCTGAAACCCGTATGCCGCAGGGTCAGGGAGGCAAGGCTGTGAGCACAGTAGGTGTAGGGCGGCAAGGAGTGGGGAGCCTGCGGACACGGCACCCCCACAGGTCCTCGAAAGGGGCTGCCCTAAATCACGGTGGCCTCAGAGGAATGCGGGTATAGCCACATCTCAAGCAGGGTTTTTTGTTTGAAGCTAACATCCTGGATTTGATATGAGTTTTCTCATTTTTAAAATGTCAGCACTGCCAGGCCCGGTGGTTAATTCAGCCCAGGGAGGCTGAGGCAGGGGGATCCCAGTTCAAGTCCAACCTGGACAGCGTAGTGACTTAGCAAGACCTGTCTCAAAAGGAAAAAAATAAAAGTAAAAAGCGTTAGGGATATAGCTCAGGGCGAGGCCCTGGGTTCACGGCTCCGTACTGCAAAAGGAAAATGTCCTCACAAGTTCGTGGAAACAAACGAAAGCGACCCTGAGTGGCCCATCACACACTGAGGGTGGATGGTCCTCCGAATGGTTTCGTGCTCAGCACACCTTCCAAGGTGGCCGTCGCCGTCCCCACCTACAGATGCCGTGGGCGAACCTAGCTCCGACGCAGTGCAGAAGTAACGGGAAGGCAGCTGTCAGGTTCACTTTGCAGAGACCTGAAGCCCAGGGGCGTGGGAGACGGAGCAGCCGGTTCCGAGCCAGGGTCCAGAGCGCTTGAGCGAGGCCCCTCTCTCCGCACTTCCTGTTCCCAAGCGGGGAAACCAGGGCCCGGAGAGGCCAAATCACCCTGGACCAAGGTGGCAGCCTCAGACCTAGTGCCCAGGCTCCTGGCTGGGGTCGCTGCCGTCCCTTCCTCCCCGCTGGTGCCACTGGTTGGCACCCCTGCCTGCCCGCCTGTCACCTGGCTGCGGAGGAGGTGTTAAGTGGGACACAGCTGAGCCGGGAGAAGGGGGGCTGCTCCCCAGACAGCCCAAGTCCTGCAGGGGCGCTGGTGTCAGGCCGCCCCCCCCCCCCGCCGCCTCTCACACATCTCCGAGGGTGGGAGTTGGGATAAGTGACCCTGGGAGCCGGCTGGTGGGAAGTGGCAGCTCTGGGGACAGTTTGGGGTCCCAGACGGTGGGGAGCCCCCTCTGGCGGTCCAGTGCCCAGCTCCTTCCTGGCCCCGGAAGCCACAGGCGCCTGGGAGGGGACCGTCTTGGTGTGAGTGCACCCCGCAATAAACACAGCAGTGGGGTCTCCTGCTCACAAGTGTGAGGGGGTGGGGAGCGGCCTTGGCGCGGGGCCAGGACCCCCGAGGAGGGCACAGACCTGGCAGCCTGTTGCATGGGGCTCACTGCAGGCCTCGGTTTCTTCTTCTGGGAAATGGGGGCGCTGTACTCCACCCCGGAGGGATGTGAGGCCCCTGCAGCTGGGGTTGCACGGCAGGAGCGTGTGCTGAGGAACAGGGTTCGCAGCCTGCCTGGGTGCGAATCCTGCTCTGCTCCGAAGCTCTGCGACCTTGGGCAAGTGACCTTCCCTCTTGGGCCTCAGTTGGCTGCTCTGTGTGATGGGGCTGTAACCGTCCGAGGGCCAGGAACATCTGGAGCAGCAGCTGGCCGCTCTGATTGCCCTCAGTGAGATCTGGGCCGAGTCTTGCCCCTGCACCGCCAGCTGTGCGGCCGTGGACGGGTCGCTTGGCCTCTCTGAGGCTGTGGCAATGGGAGGAAGGGTGGCACCTCGTCCTGGGGCTGCGTCCTTAGCCCAGCGAAGACGTTCAGCTAAACCCGACTTGGCAGGGTTACGGTACTGTCACTCCACCTCCGCTGGGGAAACCGAGGCCCAGGATGGAGGACACTCAGCAGGCCAGGACGGCCTCCCAACCCATCTGCTCCCGTCCCCTCTGGGACCCTGTTTCTAGTCCTTGATGCCTCAGTTTCCCCAGTTGGGAGGCGGCTCCGGATCGCTCACCTGCTGCTCTCCCCACAGGATGTGAAGTACCTGGCCGTCAGCGGCTTTCTCTTCCTGCGCTTCTTCGCCCCGGCCATCCTCACACCGAAGCTGTTTGACCTCCGGGACCAGCATGCGGACCCGCAGACCAGCCGCTCCCTGCTGCTGCTCGCCAAGGTGCCGCCCCCGGGGCAGGGACCGATCCCCAGGAGCCCACCCCAGCAGTCCATGCTAGCGTCTTCCTTCTGCTCTCCATCTCCTCCTTTACAACCCAACCTCAGCTCTTCAGGGGATGTGGGAAGCAGGCTGGCAATCACTTACACGTTAGTATGAATTAGATTATCCCTAGCAAAGCGGCAGCACCTTGAGGTTCTCGTGGGTAGGGCTGAGAAGGCTCGGGTAGCTCTAGGCTTGGAGGGGAACAGAACAGAGGCCCTGGGTGTAGGTTCCAGAAGGGGGAGGGCAGAACAGATGCCTCCAGGCCTGGGTTCCCCTAAGCCTCCGTCCCCAGCACCGATCTGAGTGGCTGGACTCGGACCCTGTTCTGGGCTCCCTCTGGTCCACACGACTCAGACCTGGCACCCCGTCCCTTCTGCAGGCCATGCAGAGCATCGGCAACTTGGGCCAGCAACTGGGCCAGGGCAAGGAGCTGTGGATGGCGCCCCTGCACCCCTTCCTGCTGCAGAGTGTTGCCCGCGTGAGGGACTTCCTGGACCAGCTGGTGGACGTGCAGGAGGACGAGGGTGAGCTCCTGTGGCCCTGCCACCCCTGGCTCCCCGCTGCAGCCCAGACCGCTCTCCTCCACCCTGCTGAGTCCCCACTTCCTCAGCACTGAGAAGGTGGACCTGTGGATCAGTTAGTCAATCAGCTGACATTTCCTGGGGATGAACAGAGCTCACAGGTGGGAGCATGGCTAGGAGCATGGCATGGGGGACAAGCCATCAGCAAAAATTCGTTAAGTGCCTACTCTGTAATAGGGACCCTTCTAGGCTCTTGAGACCCAGCAGTGAGTGAGACAGAAGATATTGCTGTCACAGAAGTTTTGTTCTAGTGGGGACCGCAGGCTGTAAAGAAGAGCAAGCAGGTTCCATGTGTTAGGGAGGAGAACATAAAGGAGGGACAGGAATGTTGGAAAGGGAGGGAGGCTCGGAGCACCTTGGCAGGAGCTTCATTCAGGTGGGGCAGAGCAGGTGCAAAGGCCCTGAGGTAGGAATAGAGCGCAACAGGAGCAGGCCAGCAAAGAAGAGTGAACAAGGGGGTGGAGAAGAGGTGGGGGGCTCAATGGCAGGTGTGGGTGGGACTTCCACTTTGACCTGGGTGAAGTGCAGAAAAGGTCGTGGGGTCCCTTTGTGGGTCAGGATAGTGCCGGGCACGGCTGGGCCTAAGCCCTTTGGGAGTAGCCTGTGGAGGCACGGAGCCACCTGTCCACCCCAGGGGTTGGGTAAGGACCAGGCCTGCCTGCTGCCCAGGCGGCAAGGGGGTGGAGTTCAAATTCCAGTGCTCCTCCCTGGCTCGCCATTCCCCACCTTCTTCCCTGCTCCCCAGAGGCTGGTGGCCCCGCCAGGGCCCTGGTGCCGCCCTCGGCGACTGTCCGAGAAGGCTTCCTGCTGAAGCGCAAGGAGGAGCCCGGCGGCCTGGCCACGTGCTTCGCCTTTAAGAAGCGCTACTTCCGGCTCAGCGGGGAGACACTGTCCTATGCCAAGGGCCCTGAGTGCCAGGTAAGCTCCCGCTGCAGGAGGGCGCTCCCGCGGTGGCCTCCCTCACAGCTGCATCTCTGTACCCTAGGGGAAACTGAGGCAGGGGCAGGGACTGCTTTCCAAAGTACCACAGCAACTGAGCAACTCTGGCTGTGCTCCAGCTGGGGGCCAGGGCGCCGCAGGACGGGAGCAGGTGTGTCGTCTAGACTCCTTGGGGGCGCCCAGCTGTGTGCACGCAGGTCTAGGCATCCACTCCTCATGCACTCACTCATTCATTCACTCAGCAAACATCTACCGACAGCCTCCTATGTGCCAGGGTCAGTCCTGGGGACGACATAAGCCAGACAGGGACACGCGTGTCTCCGGGGCTGGCATCCCCACCGGCACAACGCAGACCCCGCTGAGCCCCGTTCCTGCGTGCAGCTGGGACACAGCCATAGTGGCCTCAGCCAGGGCCTCGCTGCTCTTCTGTTCATCAGCACAGCCGATTCCGAGCATCAGCACCCTGGGGTCCAGTCCGGCTCCGTGGGCTGAGTGACCTTGGTAGGGTCACTGGCTTCTTCTCCCCAGCCTTTTCACCTGCAGGCTGGGAGAATGACACACCCAACCAGAGGAGGTTGTTGGGCTGATGAAATACATGGGTAAATGGGAAGTGCTTAGGGCACGTGCTGTGGAAGCAGTTGTTATGGTGATGGTGATGGTGATGGTGGTGGTGGTGATGGAGGTGGTGGTGGTGGTGGTGATGGTGGTGGTGGTGGTGATGGTGATGGAAGAAACCAACACCCAGAGAAGCCGAGTGCCTCAGTCAGGCAGTGCTGGGGCAGGACTGGGGATGCAGGGCACAGGCGCGTGCACTCTCTCTCTCTCTCTCTCTCTCTCTCTCACACACACACACACACACACACACACCACACACGGAGCTGACCGTCCCTGCCCGGAGGGCCTCCACCCGATGCACTCCATGGGGAAGCTGTCCCTGGTCCCCAGCCGCCTGCAGAGACAAACCTGTCCCCAGGTTCACACCTCCATCCCGGTGCCGCACATCTGCGCTGTGGAGCGCGTGGACGAGGGCGCCTTCCAGCTGCCGCACGTGATGCAGGTGGTGACGCGGGACGGCTCGGGGAAGCTGCACACCACCTACCTCCAGTGCAAGGTGAGGCCCGCGAGGAGGGCGGGGGCGGCCGCGGGGGTCAGCCCAGCTCCCGACTGCCGCACCCCGTTGCAGAACGTGAATGAGCTCAACCAGTGGCTGTCGGCCCTGCGCAAAGCCAGCGCTCCCAACCAGGACAAGCTGGCTGCCTGCCACCCCGGGGCCTTCCGAGGGGGGCGTTGGACCTGCTGCCTCCAGGCCGAGCGCTCAGGTGAGGGGCGGGGCCGCCAGCAGGCTCTGCCCCCGCACCCCTCAGGGCTCACTTCCGCCTGGGTGGGCTGTGCAACCGTGGGCAGGTTCCCCAGCCTTGCTGTCCTGAGATGGGACTGACGCTGCTGCCTGCTTTGTAGGGTCCCGCGAGGGTAAGGGAGTTCACGTGCTCGTGAAGTGGGTGCTTTTTCAGGGCCCGTCCTGTGCCCACTCTCAAAGAGGGCTGCACTGTCACGGCCGGGGTCTGGGGAGCAGCCTCGGAGGCAGGGAGAGCGGAGGCCCGTGCCAGGGACATTGGGGGCTCAGGAGGGACCTTCCAGGCTGCAGGGCGGGGCATGGACAGTGTGGTGTCCGTTGGGGGACGGGGGAGATCCCCACAACCGCGTCCTGTTCCCGCAGCTGCTGGCTGCAGCCGCACACACGCGGCCGTGACCCTGGGGGACTGGAGCGACCCGCTGGACCCTGACGCTGAGGCCCAGACGGTCTACAGGCAGCTGCTTCTGGGGCGGGACCAGCTCAGGTGTGCATCCCCGCTTGGCCCCACTTCGAGTGACCGCTGGGAGGGGCGGCCTGGGGACCTTGGGGAGCATCCTCCTTGTGTCCTGCTGCAGAACTGAGCCTTCCCCTGGGCTCCAGAGACACAATCATGTCACCCGGGCTCCAGGGACACGGACACAATTCACGTAAAACCCTGGCCCCCTGAGCTTGCCCTGTGACAACTGGGTCCCTTTCCCTCCTGGCCTTAAGATCACTGTTGTTTAGTGGGGGATCTGTCCCAGCCCATTGCTGAGTGGGTTCTGAAGCTGGCCTGCCTGCATTCAGATCCTGGGAGAGCCATCTGCTGGCTGTGCAGCTTTGAGCAGGTTGCTTGCCTTCTCTGTGCCTCAGTTTCCTCCTGTAGAAAATGGGGATAATAATGCTACCTGCCTGAGGATCAGAGGAACTAATGCAGCCCTTTGTAGGTAACTGGGCACATAGTGACCTTTCGGTACACAGTAATGATTATTAATACGCTGTGCCACCGGGCAAGCTTCTGTGTTTCTGTCTAGTGATTTTTTTTGTTTGTGTTTTTTTTTGTTTGTTTTTTTCTCCGGTACCGGGAACCGAACTCACGACCTTGCGCTTGCCAGGCAGGTGCTTTTGCCGCTGAGCTAAATCCCCAGCCCCTTCTGTCTAGTGATTATCTGTCTTACCTACCTTGTACTTGTGTGAACATTAAATGAGTTAATACACATGAAATGCTTAGGGCAGCGGCTGCTACACTAAAGCTGTTTGCTGTGGTGATGATAACAGTGCTCTGGGGCTCCTGTAATTTCTCCTGCAGCCAGCAAGCCGCCTCTGGGTCTGGGGCAGGACTGGGACTCAGAAACCAGTCTGGTCTTTCTCCTTGTCCACTTCCAGGATGAAATCCCTGGAGGAGCCCAACCCGGATGTGGCTGCGGAGGCAGACACAGGACAGGGTAAGGGAGGTGCCCTTCTTTTCCCTGCAGCTTGCTGGGGGCAGCCCGTGTCTACCCGTCCACTCTCCCATTACCAGGCCCTTCTGGGGCTATGGGGGTGCTAGTACTTTGGGGGATTTTCAGGGCATGAGCCCAGTCCGCAGCCTGAGAGGCCCTGGGTTCAGGTGCTAGCTGCTGCCCTGATGACCTGAGATGCAGTGACCCCTGTGTCCCCCCAGGGTCCTGCCCGGAGGCTCTGGCCCGGCAGAAAGCAGCAGCTGCCCGCCTGCTGGAGGTGCTGGAAGACCTGGATCGTGCCCACGAGGAATTCCAGTGGCAGGGCCAGGGGAAGGTGGCCCCAGGCCCCTGGGGGTCCTGAGGAAGCCACAGATCCTGCTGCAAAGGAGCTGACAGCCATGGGCCCGCCTCGACGTCCCCTGGTGCAGGAGTCTCCTTGAGGCCGTCCTGTCCCTTTGTGATGCTGTGGCTTTGAAGCTCCCAGAGACGAGCCCCGTCCTGTGTGCCCCAGTCCAGGTGGGGTATGGAAGCCCCGTGGCCGGCCGGAGTTGCACTGAATGAATTTCACCTTGTGTGATGAGGAACCCAATTGTCCAAGCCTGGAGTCTCTGCTCCACCAGATGAGCCTCTACCCACATCTACAAAGCCAGCCTGGCCCAGAGCGACTGGATACAGCTATACCTGAAACCCCAGTCCCCATGTGGCCCTTTTGCCCAGATGGGCACTAAATGCCCCCAGCCCTTCCTGCTTCTGTGTCTTCAAATCCTCTAACCTCACTGATCCTTTTGTAATCACAGCCAAGGGCCCAACCCCAAGCTTCTGGGATCAGATATTCAGATTCAGACCCCATCTGCTGGGAATAGATTCCCGGGCGGCACCCGGCCACTGACTGACTCAGAGTCTGTGGGTTTGCAGGGACAGGAGTCGGGGTTTTCAATCAGTTCCCCGGGGAATATATAGCTCGCCCCGGGGCAGTGGGCAAGTTTCTACATTATTTGAGGTGACATTTGGGGAATGAGCCACAGACTATCTTTGGGGACACCCAACTGGCAGATCTTAAAGGATCTCTAAGGACTTCTCCCTGTTTTGTGTAACGGAGCCGGGAGGACACAACGGGACGTTCAGGGCAGCCTGGCTGCCCTTAAGTGCACCCTGGAAGACACGGCGCGATCCCACATCTGGCCAGCAGGGGTCGCTCGGACCCACAGCCTTGGCCACAGCAGCCCCAGAACCCGGCCAGAGCAAGGCAGACTTTCACTCCTGCGGCTTGTAGAGCCTGGGCTCTGCACTCTCTGTCCCTGGACAGACCCTGCCCAGGTGCTCCCGGCCCGAGCCCCCGTCTCTGGTCACTGTGTTGGAGAGCAGGTGTGTGCATTCCCTTGTGCTGCTGTTATAGAGCAGGCCACTCGGAGTTCAGGGGCCCAGGAGTGAGAGCCTCTCCCTCAGTCACTCTCCCTTTCTGCTCCAGGACAGGAGAATTAGGGACCTTCCTCTCCAGCGGCCCCAAGCTATGGCCTGGAGGGTGCCCTTCTTTCGCAGCTATATTTCCCACGTTCCCCGAGGCCCCTCAGGACACAGCCACTCAGCCCTTTTGGCAGGAACAGACTGGAGTGAGGAGGAGAAAGACCATTTATTTCTCCACCCACAGTGGGACTGGTACGGTTTTTCAAAAGCGCAATCGCTGGCATCCCTTTAAATCTTGGCTGACTTCCACTGGGACAGCCAATCGACAGAGGCGGAGCTGGTGAGTTGCCTGGGCAACAGGCCCCTGGTTGGCTAGAGACAATTCGCCACCCTACTGCCCACTCCCCAGGAGAGGGGAATTAACTCTTTGCTGTCCTCTCTCCCTTTCAACAAGCCGGCCTGACCTAGGCCTCCTCTTCTTGCTCCTGAAAGCAGAAGCGACAGCCTTTGGATCTCAAAGTTGGGAGGACCTGGTGGAGAGGATGGGAAGGGGGCAGAAGAAGAGTGCCTTCGTGTGGGATAGACATAAGGCCTGGAGAGGGGGCGGGAGGAGGAAGCCAGGGTCCCCAAAGGATGAAGAGACAGACAGCGCAAAATAAGACGCCTTGCATCCCTGTGCGCGCTGGCCCACCCTGGGTAAAACTGCAGTGGTCTGGGGGCTTCCCCCACGGGGGCAGAGATGAAGCAGGGGGTGAGTATGGGGAGACCACACTCCCCAAGTTCTCTATCCCCCAGAGCCTTGGAGGCCCTCAGTGCTCACCCTGAGTCCCAGGTGCGGACAAACCTGTACAGAGGTGGTGGGGACACAGATGGGGTCTCTTTCTCTTCTCCCCCGGCCGGTGGGGGAGTGTGGAGGCACGTGGGTGTGCGTGCATGTGTTCACCAGGACGCGTGTTTGTGTGTGAGGGGTGGGTCGCTGTCTTGTGTAGGGAGGTCGCTGCTGTGGTTTCCGGTCTTCTCTCTGCGGCCCTCTCAGGGAGCTACGGGTCACAGCCAACAGGCCTGGCAGCCTCCCGTATCCCAACTGCCACCAAGCAAATCCCCGGGACGCTCCCGGCTCCTTGTGCAGGCTCCTCCCCAGCCCTGAACTGGGGCCACCAGGTCACACCCGGTAGAGGGAGGCGTGTGCCGGACCAGGGGCAAAGCAGGAGGGCAGGTGTGCAGACTCGGGCCTCAGGCCTTGGCCACAGCCTCGGACACACCCTGGGCCGTGAGCTCGGCCAGCACGTTGTCTAGGTAGCTGGCGTCCGGGTAGCCATGGCCCGTGAGGTTGGATCCGAACTCGGTCTTGTGGTGAATCTCGTTCCACACCACGGTGTCCGACTCGCCCGTGGTGTTGGACGTGCCGATGGTGAAGATGAGCCTCCGCTCCCAGGCCGTGATGAGCAGCCGAAGCACCTGGGGGCGGGCACAGGTCACAGGCAGCCCCCGGCCCACCCTGTGCCCTGCCTGCAGCCAGCCCGAGCCGGCACCTACGAAGCATGCCCGGCTCCGCCACTTCCTTCCTGTTTGTGTTTCCTGGCCTGCCCTCCCCGCCCCACAGCTCTCTCAGTAAAAGCTGTTCCCGAAGCATCTGTCTCTTCCGGGGTGAAGGAAGGGTGCTTGGATGGACCCCACGCTGCATTAAAACAGGCACTTTGTGAATTAGTTGCCAATATTAAAAAAAACAAAAACAAACCCTAGAGATTTCACATGAAAATCTAAATTTCTGGCTTCTTTTGATTTTGTTTGTTTGTTTGTTTTTGTTTTTTTTTCTGATACCGGGAATCAAACTCACGACCTTGCGCTTGCCAGGCAGGCGCTGTGCTGCTGAGCTGAATCCCCAGCCCCTCTGGCTTCTTTTGAAAAACAAAAACAAGGTAAAAGCAGACAGTCGATAGTGTGAAGGCTTGGACTGCTTGGGTTCAAATCCCAACTCTGCCACTTAGTGGCTGTGTGACTTGGCCGTGTTACTCGCCGTGTCTAAAGCTGCCTTTATCTGTAAAGTGGGGTCAAGGGCTAGAGCTCAGCGGGCTGGTGAAAGGATGAGGCGTGTGAAGGTGACGGTGCTGCTGTGGGGTATGCTGCTGCCCGGGTGCTGGTTGGGGGAAGAGGAGGAGCGGAGGGATGAGGACAACAAGGGCTCCGGGGCCCAAGGGGCAGGGCGGTGCCCACCCCCCTGCCTCCTCACCGGCACCCACCTTCCGGCCCTTCTCATTGTTGGGCAGATAGCAGTGGCGCGGGAAGCCTCTGGCCGTGAACTTCTTCCCAGGATTGGGGTGCTCAGGCCCCTGTGGGAGGCAGCAGGGTATGAGCCCCAGGCAGTTGTGGGCCCTGGAGGGCGCGGAGGAGTTGGGTCGGGACCCAGACCGGCCAGCAGGGGCGCCAGCACCTGGATGCCCGTGGGGATGTCGTAGACGATGCGGATGGTCTGGGTGTCCGAGAAGCCCGGCAGGGAGTGGGGGATGAGGTGGAACTCCATCTTCCCGGGCGGCTGTGTCCCTGTCTTCTCCCCATAGATAGCTTTGCAGGTGGGGCACTGCAGGCTGCCGTCCTGGGTGGGGAGGCTGCCCTGAGTCCTGGGGCCCTGCCCCACTCCACCCCACCCCCCTGTGCCCCGACCACACACCTTGTTGCCGTTGGAGTACATGGCCACGAGGCACAGCAGGTGGTACATGTGGCCGCAGCGGCCCAGGCGCCCCACCAGCTCGGGCCGTACGCCCTTGTGGCGAAGCACACCCTCGTAGCCCGATGCTGTGACCAGCCGCTCCATACAGATGGTGCAGTCCTGCAGGGGGCAGGGAGGGGACACGCCCAGGTCAGCGCGGGCTCTGCGTGGGGGTTGGGCTTCTACCCACCTCAGACAGCAGATCATCCCCTCTGGGCACCCAAGTTGCAAAGGGAGAGAGAGCACACTCTCTGCGTACTGAACTCTGAGACATCCCAGAGGAAGAGATGGCTCCCTCGCACCCCACTTCCTCCAGATGGATAAAGGCTAAACTCAAAAGCAAAACCTAAAAGCATGTAGTGGAAAGTACGGTAAAAATGTGACATGAAGCTGTCGATCATCAAGAGATCAATCAGTGTAGCCCAGTGTGGTGGTGCACGCCTGTAATCCCAGCATCCTGGGGGGCTGAGGCAGGAGGGTTGCAAACTAGAGCCTAGCCCGGGCAATTTAGTGACTTAGCAAGATGCTGTCTCAAAAAGAAAGGGTTGAGGATGTATGTAGCTTACTTAGTTCCAAGGCTCTGGGTTCAATCCCCAGTACCTTCAAAAAGAAAAAAAGGTTGATATATGCGCTTCTATTAAACTTAAGCCGGAGAACCCGTAAAGCAAATGCAGGGTCAGGGAGAGGCAGGAAGGAGAAGTCTGCAGTGCCTGGAATCCCGAGAAAACCGTGCTGGGGGGCGAAGGCTGGGGTCCCAGATGTGGGCCCTCCCCGGGGACTCACCTCGTCAGGGGGGTTTTTCACCTTCTGCATGTACCTTCGAACCACATCCTCGGGATTCTTACCTGCGGGGACACAGGTAAGAACACAGGTTTGAGGCACCGGGGGTCTACCCCTGAGGGCGAGGCCTGCGATGGGGTCTGGGGCCTGGGGTCAGATGTCAAGGGTTGCTAGGGTTACTGCAGTGGGAGTGAGCGAAGGATGGGCTGAGGGAAAGCGGTGATTTGAGGGATTGTAGCGGAGGTGGCAAGGCCTAAGTGCACATCGGGGTTCAGGGGTCCAAAGGTGGCAGAAGGCCTACTCTTCTTGAGGTGCTTTTTCTTAGTCTTGCGGCACACGCCAGGCACGCCGGGCACCGGCTTGACGTCGCTTTTGCTCACGGGTGGCGGGTGCAGGATGGGCTTCGGGGCGCGCGTCAGGCACACTGGCAGCCCGGCCGCGCACAGTAGGATCCCGGTCATCCCTGGGGCAGGGTGGGGCGGGCCGTCAGGAGGCGGGGTCGAATCAGCCACGCCCATAACCCAGCCCTCCCGGCACTGGTGGACAGATCCTTGGGCCCCGCCCACTCAACATCATCCCAATGAAGCCAAAGGAGCCCAAGGTAGGAGGTGTGTCACCTGGCCCCGCCCACCACTCGCCAGGGGGCGGAGTCAAACCCTGAAGGACAGGGTTGCCTCCTCGCGCCCCGCCTTTCTTTCCGGTCCTGAGGCGAATCTCACCTGCCAGGGCTGGGTGGACCGGGCCGGTACCATTCAAGTTCTTCACTGGGAGCGCAGGGACCCTGCAGGGATAGAGGAGGCGGAAGCTGGACGCCAGCCCCCGGCACGTCTCCATCTCTTTGTCTGTCATCTAGAAACCCCATTCCTAACGTGGCACCCTGTTGTGGGACGGGGTGTGGGCAGGACCCAGGGGGATACCCGGCCTCCCCTTAGGCAGGACCTTTTGGCCCCATTTGGCCCCTGTACCTAAAACCCAACGATTCGTGGTTTAGCAGCTTTCACTTAGTAGCTCTCAGTTGCTAAGTTTGCTCTCAGCTTGGAGCATTAATCCTCATAAATCATTCTGGGAAAGAAGAACTCAGGGATCAAAACAATTAGGAGACACTTTTCCGTCCCCCTTGTGGACATTCATGGCATATGTGAGAACACTAAAGGCTCTGACCAAAAAATAAATAAATAAAGGCTCTGACAAGTCCTGTGTAAGGACAGAGTCAGCAGGAGTAAAATCGCTTTTCCGAGGCCTTTGATGATGTCATTTCCCTGCTCTGCACTATTCACTGACATCAGTTCCCGTGCCTGAGGCACTGTCCCCTGTCTGAATGAAAACGCATCTTCTGGCCAGCCAGAGCTGCTGCCCTATCTCAGCTCAACCGCTAACCAGCTGGTGACACCCAGCCCGCCATCACGCCTCTTGTTAGCTGTCCCCCCCTCACTGTACAGCGGAGATGATGTGGTACCTTCTTTTGGTTTGTTGTGAAGATTCAGTAAAGTTTTGCAACTTAAAGCTGAGCACAATCTCTAGCACCTGACAGACTCCAAAACCATCACCACCACCCCCATCATCAGCGTCATCATCAGCATCATTGCTGTCAGCTGTGTCTCCTGACTGTGCAATGCCCCTGCTCTGTGTCTGGCCACCAAGTGTGGTGTGACTTCTCTCCATCTTAGAGAGGAAATCATAGATGTGTTGCAGTGTTGGCCACAGCAAGTCACCAAGCCCTCTGACCCTCAGTTTTCCTCTCTGCAAAGTGGGGCAATAGCAGGGTACTGGGGGGACTGAACCTAGTGTCCTTGGGCCTCTATGACTTTGGCACAGGTAGGAGCAGGTGCGTGGTGTCTCGCTGTGGGTGGGGCTGGCGCCCTGGCTGGATCGACTGGGAAAACATGAAGGCTCTGAACTTTAGGGGTGGCACAGTGGCTTGGAGATGCCCCAGCAGTGGGTGTGGGGGATAGGCCTGTGCTGGTGGCCTCCCTGGGCCTTTCTGCCTTCTAAGGCCTGACTGGCCAGTGCTGCCTGGTCAGTTGTCCTTGGTGCATCTTCAAGCAAATGGTCCCCTTGGCAGGCTGTGGTTCCCCGGGGCAGGTCCAGCAGCACGGACACAGCATGTCTGAGGCACACGAGTACACATGTGCTTGGGGAACACACCGCATGCACAGAGAGAGAGAAGACCACGCACATACTGCGCACTTTGCACGGAGACTCGCAAAACCCTCTCCCAGGGAACACACAGCAGACCCATGCACCCACCTACCACAGAACCCCCTTCCCCATGCAGACACAGACACACACATGCTCAGGGAAGACGCTGCACACGCCAGGGTATGCATAACACACACACACACACACACACATACACATGGATGCACACAGACACATCCAGGAAACACCCCTTGCCCACAAACACACAGATCGGACCCAGATACAGGTGTTCATGTCCAGAGATCACCACACAAAGGGGCACATGCATTCCCCACTCTGCAGGGGACACAGCCCCCACACACATATAGGGCTTACACACACACCTGCAGAACATCTCACACACGCACACACACATGCATACATGTCCACATCCTGTGTGTCCCATCCTGACACACACAGGAAAAGCAGACGGCCATGTCGAGCCATGGGTGCTTGGCGTCAGTGAAAGCATTAGCATCCACAGGCTGCAAAAGGGACACAGAGTCGCACTAAGTCACACTGTGCGCAGGGATGTGCTCGCACACACAACACACATGACTAGGCGGCCCTCAGGCTGCACATGAGCACAGCGCATCGGCTCAGCCACTTACACTGCTGGCCCCAGACGGGAGGCCCTGCGGGCCTGGAGGCAGCACCAGGGGCCAGGCCACCAGAGGTTGGTAACCTGGAGTCGCTGCCTGCAGCTCCCAAGGGAGGTGGGCGAGGAGGGCAGGGGCCCTGGGCCCTTCGGGACCTGGGCAGTGGAGGAGCCGTGCTTCCGTTTCCCTGTCCGTCATGGGGAAGGGTCTTGTGAGGCGTAAATGAGTTAACACAGGTGAAGTTTGTGGTTGGGTCTGGGGCTGAGAGGGGAGATGTGTGGGTTGTCTCCTGCAGCCTGTGGCACGGAGTGTCCATCTGAGCCTCCGTGGCTCTGTCAAATCTCCTGGGGCTTCCTGGAGAAGGTTATCCTGCTACCTTCTCTCCCCATACTTTGTAGGACAGTACAGAAGCTGTTTCCTCCAGCTCCTCCTCTTCCTGGCCCTGTCCCCCAGTAAGAGACACATGGATTGAGATCCTTAGCACATCTGTTCTCCCCACCCACTCTTCTTCCTTCCTTCCTGAAGAAAACATTCCTCCCTCTATTCAGAACTATCTGTGAAATGGGTGGGCAGAAACAACATTTAGCACACATGCCACTGCTGTCCATTGTCTACCAGTGGCAGACATCACTAATCCACCACAGAGCCCTCAGGCTGAGCAGAATCCCACAACACAGCTCTCCAGGGGGCCTCTTCAATCAGCGAAGCCAATTTTCTACCCAAGGTTTATGTAATGCTCCAAGTCCCTGGTCTTCCTGGGCCTCTACCCTGGGAACTGGGGAGGGAGGAGCCCGGAATAGGGCTGTCTGAGATTGTCGTTGCCCTAAAATGTCTGGAACCTCTTAAAAGCTACAGAGCCCTGGGTTGTAAGTGTCAGTCTGGGTGCGGGGAAGAGGGTTGTGAGTGGGGTGTGACGGTGGTGCTTGGGAGCTAGGGGCACGATTCTGAGGTGGCCCCCAGCCTCTCTCAAGCTGCAGCCCCACCCCTGCGAGAACACCGGGGAGCAGAGTTCCCACGAGGCTGAGCGTGGGAGCGCCCAGGGCCCCCTTTTGATGTGGGATGTGCCGTTTCCTCTGAGGCAGTGAGAACATCCTCCCGCCCTGGACAGGCGCTGCTGCCCCTGGGCTCCCCCGGAAGGGGGACCAGTCCTCATCCCCTGCCGTCCTTTGGGGGTCCATCCCGACAGGGCATCTGGGAGGTCCTTCCAGTCCCCTGAAATTTGCTCTAAACAGAAGTGGGTTTGGATGTATCCCACTGCCATGCTGGGCAGCGATGTATCCCACTGTCATGCTGGTCCCTCTGCCACCTTTCCTAGTCCTGGGTGTCCTCGGCTCTCAAGGCCCCTGTGGCTCCTGCTCTGCTCAGAGTAACACCTGACCATCTGACCTGGCCCCACCTACTCTTTCAACCCCATTTCCCATGTCTGCACCTGCCGTCCACTCCAGCCATCCTGATCTCCCTGCTGTTCCTCAAACATGATGGGCATGTTCCCACCACAGGGCCTTTGCATGTGCCACTCGCTTTCCCAGGATGCTCTTTCCTGGATACTTTTATGGACTTTGCACTTTTGTTTCACACAGGTCTCAGTGCAAGTGTTGCCCGATTAGGGAGACCTCCCAGAGGCCCTGGCTTTGTCCTTGCCTTACTTATTTTTGTTTTCACAGCACCAGGATGACCCAATATAATGAAGTCTGAAAGCACGGCCAGGCCTGTGTGATCCACTCTGTCCCTGCCTCTGACCTCACCTCCAACCCCTCCACCTGCACTCTGGACACCTCAGCTGTCCCGGCACAGGGCACGCGAACACTGGCAGGGGGTGAGGGGAGGAAGGAACGGCCCAAGTGGGGGTGGACTCACAACTGGTTCAGGCAGCCACCTGTGCAGAGGATACGCAGGCCCTGCTGCTCCCTGCCAACACACTGTCTCAGGTGAGACACTAAGGGGCAGCCCTGCAGCTCGGCCCCAGCCCACTTTCTCTAAGGAGTTCCCCCAAAACACCGCCCATCCCACTCAGGGCAGGACTTCTGCAGCAAGTTTTCTGGAAAGCCTACTGGAAGCCAAGTTCTGTTGCCTTGGCTGGGAGGCTGAAGCAGGAGTCTCTGCTTGAGAAATCCTCCCCAGGATGAGCAGGCAGGTTCCATCCCTGCTCTGGCTCACAAGCAATGTTCACAGGAGGATGAGAGGGTGTGGGGAGAGTTCCCTGTACTGCTCCTCACACTGTTTCCCTGCCTGCCTGTACTGTACCTGCCCTTGGAAGATGGGCTCAAGGTCACTGCACAAGGCCTTCCTTCCTTATTTATTCTTATTCCTTCCTTCCTTCCTTCCTTCCTTCCTTCCTTCCTTCCTTCCTTCCTTCCCTCCTTCACTTTCTTCCCTTGGTTCTTTTTCCTTTTTCTTTTGTTTTGTTTTGTTTTATTTGAGACAGGGTCTTGCTATGTAGTTCAGGCTGGTCTTGAACTATGTAGCCCAGGCTGGCCTTGAATTCATGGTGATCCTCCTGCCTCAGCCTCCTGAATGCTGGGATTATGGGTGTGTACCACCATGCCTGGCTTACAAGGCGTTTTCTGATCTGACTAAAGTGAATTCACGTCCACTTATTTTAATCCACAAGGAACTGTGTTTTATCTTTTTTTTTTTTTTTAAGATGCAGGCATTTTCTTCCTTTCTTTGTTATTTGCAGTACTTGAGGCTGAGCTGGGGGCCTCACACATGCTAAGCAAGTGCTCCACCACTGAGCTACATCCCCAACAACACAGGCCTCACCTATCTTGTTTTGAAGCCATGTGGCCCCACTCTTATTTCTTCTACCAGTTGTGAGCTGCTGGAGATGTGCCTGGCTCAGCCCTGTGAGCTCAGGGCTGAGGATGGAGATGGCTCTCTGTGGAGTGGGCTACCTTTAAGTACTGAGTAGGAGAAATGGGCTAAATAAGAAACCAGTCTACTGGTTCTGCAGTCTCTTGGCAGGTGTCCTGGGGCCCTTAGAAATAGGGCTTCTAATTCCGAACAATCTCCAGCCCCAGAGACAAGGTTGGAGCAGAAGAAAGTAAAATAAATGGCACTCAGACCACTCCTTCTCACCTGGCACTGTGGCAGACATCACCAATCAATCCTAGCACTCCCTCTCACTAAGCCAAGATGCAACTCAGAATCCCTCTCTCAACACAGTGCTCCAGGAAGTCACTCTGAGATGAAACCTATTTGTCATCTATTTTGCGGATGATTGCATGCAAGGAAGCCCAGAGAGGGGAAGTGACTTTGCTGAGGTCACCCAGCTGGTAAGTGGTGCAGCTGGCACCAGGTCCTAGAGTTTCTAGGGCAGAGCTGGGGCTGACCCGGGCAGGCTGGCCGTGAGGCCATCTGGACTGAGCCAGCCTGCAGAGTCCCTGTGCCGTCGATGGGGCTGGAGCCTTGGGTCTGGGCCACAGAGCTGGCTCGGCCCCAGGCATGTGATCAGGTGCACGTGCCTGCTCCAGCCACCCCTCTCCCTCCTTCAGAGGGGCTCTGGACTCCAGGGGAGCAGGCAAAATGGCCATGTCGTGGAGAGAAGGAAGTGCAACAGTACTTTGTGTCCTCCGCCTCCCGCTTCCTCCTTGTAGAGGTTCCCTCCAGGACCTGGTCCTGCTGGAGCTCCCTGCCCTCTCCCGTGCCTGCTGCACCTTGTGGCTGGGTCCTTGCCCGCCTTGACCGGAGGCCCTGCTTGGGCTCACATCCCCCTCCCCTCCCCCAGAGACTGGCAGGATGTTACAGCAAGCCCGGGGGAGGGGGCGGACACTGGATGCCCGTGGCCGTCACCAGCTGTGGTCTGGGGCTCTGCTCACTTCCCCCTGCTTTGCTCCAGCGCTCCCCACCTGCTGGCCATGGCTCGCAGCCTCTCTGGGCCTCAGTGTCCTCACTGCCCCGTGGGATCACCCAGTCCTGCCTCCCGCCCACCTCCTGGGGAGTACGGGGCACAAAATCCCCTCGAGATCCTGGAGGGGTAACTGGCACTTGGGGTACAGCTTTATCTGGACGCCTGAGGGCTCTGTGCCCACCTCCTGGGTCTGTTGGGAGCCAGGCGGGGCCGCGAGGCAGGGCCTAGTTCCCACGGCCCAGAAGCCACGTGGTGTGGACAGGGGTGTGTGGCTTGGCCCCCCAGGGAGTGGGGCAGGAAGCGCTTCAGGTGGAGCTGCGGTGGCGGGGAGCAGCGTGAGGTCTGACCTTGTGGTGAGCAGAGCTGCACCACCGGGGGCCAGGAAAAGGGGTGGCGGCGGGGGCACAGGTCTGCTGGGGCCAGGGGAGGGCAAAGCTTTTAGGGTTGTACCTTTAGGGGCATTAGGATCTTTGAGCTACGGAAGAACTGGCAAAACAAAATGTGGATTCTTTTCAACAAAAATATACAATCACTGCAAGAAACTTAAAAAAGGAAAATACCTCCCCCCAGCAAAATCTGCCTCTCCACTGTCTGCTGCTTTAGCGGACTGCAGACTCTTCACAGGGTTCAGAGCGAGGCTGTTATAACAGTCACCCGTGTCCCTCTCTAGCTGTGCCTTCTGTCTTTGCTGGGTACAAGCCGAAGTGCCCATCTTGTTCTGCCAGGCCCTAAGCCACCAGGCCCCTTTCTGGCTCTGATTTCCTCTCCTAGCTGCTCCCCACTCCAGCCATGTTGGCCACACCAGCCTTCTCCAGCACACAAGGCTGGCAGCTCCTGCCACAGGACCTTTGCACAAGCTGTTCCCAACCCTAGG
This sequence comes from Chinchilla lanigera, assembly GCF_000276665.1. NCBI lineage: Eukaryota > Metazoa > Chordata > Mammalia > Rodentia > Chinchillidae > Chinchilla > Chinchilla lanigera. Next base: position 9,436,484 of record NW_004955482.1, on the reverse strand, counting down.
ATGCTCATCTCCCAGCTCCTTGGGGGGTTTGCTACTTTTAAAATTGCATCTTTTTTTGAAGTGCTGGGGATGGAACCCAGGGCCTCACCATGCTAGGCAAGTGCTCTATCACTGAGCGACCTTCCCAGTCTCATGGCTTGCTTCTCAATTTTGATTCATCTCTGTTCAAAGGCTATCTGTATGTAAAATGACATTCTTTTAAAGAAGTAAAGTAATGTCCCTCTTGTCACTTCCTACTCCCTTTCCCCTTCCTGATTTTTTAACAGGTACTCTTCTCTCCCACATTCTAGAATTTCTTTTTTTATGTCTTATTTGTCCCCCACCTGGGCGTGAGCTCTGGGTGAAGATGGTCTGTACAGTTCTCTACTCTGGCTCCAGGTGCATGGGACACAGTAGTCCTTCAATGAATAGGGCCAGTTGACTAATGAAAGACAGACACAGATGCCACACGGAAAATCAAAAGATGTGGCCCACAGGGGAAATGCCAGACAGAGTCAACGCTCTGACTGCAGGAGAGGCTTGCAGAGGCCGTAAGGAAGGCATAAACAGCCCAGAGAAGTGTAAGCAAAAGAGATAAATAAGTCATTGGCAAAAAGAAGGAACCACTCAGGGCCAATAAACAGGAAAATGTTCTTAGACTCAACTAGGGACCCAGAGGTCTGCAAAGTTGTCTGACGTCACTTTGGGTAGGCTGGCGACACAGACTTGAAAATGTAGATGCTTTTGAGCACACGTTTTTTTTGTTGTTGTTGTTGTTTTTTTCCGGTACCGGGAATCGAACTCACGACCCTGCACTCGCCAGGTAGGCGCTGTGCCGCTGAGCTAAACCCCCAGCCCCTAAAATGCAGATGTTTTGACATCTGGCTTTATGCTGGACAGCAGTCTGCATAGCCGGCCCCATTTTACAAGCTGCAAAAAACGAAGGGCCAGAGAGGGCAGTTGGCTCTGCTACGTCACACAGCAAGAGGGAGCGCTGAAGCAGGGCCCAAGCAAAAGTGTCAGGAAACAGGGACAGGCCGCAGCTGTCCCTCCCCACCCACCGACCACGTGGAATGGAAACTCTGAGGCTGGTTCCTCTGCCCCACAGCTGCGCTCCAAAGTGCTGGACGCTGACCTCTCGGGAGACAGGCGGGTCCTCCCCACCCCTGCTCGGCCCCCAGGTCCGGGCTGCCAGCTGGCTGCACGCCCCAGCAGCGGCGAGTGGAAAAAACCCTGGCCAGGTGGACACGCTACCCTGCCCGGCTGTGTGGCTTGGGGCAGGTTCACCCCCCTCTCTGGGCCTCCCTGCTGTTCCCTCCCAGGGCTTGCTGATTTTAACACACGGGCACGTCTGCCAGCCCCCGTGGAGCCCGCACCTGCGAGAGAGGCGGTTACAGCTGTTTGTCAGAGGGGGAAACTGAGGCTTGATGTCATTTGCTCAAAGTCACCCACCCAGAGGGCCCAAGAGGAGAGAGAGGAGCTTCAGGAAGACAGGAGGGATGGAGCAAGGGAGGGACACGGAGCCCAGCGAGGCGGGGGTGAGAGAGACCGCGACACCCGGCTGGGGGAGGCGCAGAGACGCGCTTCCCGGCCCGAGGTCCTGACCCGGGACCGGGAACGGCGCTGCACTTGGAGACCGGCTCTTTCACTAGGCGCTTGAGAGAAAATGAGGTCATTAGGGTGGCCTCGATCCAACAGGACGGGCGTCCTCCCAGGAGGAGGAGATCGACACACAGGCGCTCTGCAGAGAGAGGGCGACGCGAGGACAGGCAGGCAACAGGCCACCTCAGAGCCCAGCGGAGGCCACACCTTGACGTGGGAATTCTAGCCTCCAGCACTGGGACGGATCCCCTGCTGCCGTCCCAGCCATTCAGCCCTAGCAAATGACAGAGACACAAGAACATGGGGCAGAGAGGGGGTGTGGGGACAGGAGGGGCTCAGGGACCAGAGGGGCTTGGGAGGCCTGGCCACTGGCTCCTGAGGGATCCTCCCCGCAGCCCTTTCCCATCAGAGGCTGTGCCTGGCCTCGGTTGCCTTGGCAACAGGAAGCTTCAGCCTTGAGGAAGAGGGGTCTTCCTGGCCCCCGTCCAGCCACAGCTCAGGCCTGCACTCTCCTGCCCAGCTAAGCCAGAGGTATACTTAGTGGGGTCCCCTCCTTGGAGGGGGAGGGCTGGGGTGACACTGGGCGAGTCTGTGTGGCTGGGGAGGCCACAGAGGCCCCTGTCTGTCCTTCTCCTCATTTCCTGACCTCCAGCCAAATAAATGGTTGTGCTCAGGGAGGATCAGATATGCTCCCAGGGGAAGGGGAGGAAAAATAATGTGGACTGAGGGGACCCACAGGCTGGGGAGACGGTCTCTGCAGGTCCAAGAGGATGTGATAATGCTTAGCTCCCCCAAGGAGAAATCTGTCTTCTGTACAGCCCTCTAGAGCTCAAGCACACTCTATATCTCCCCAGGGCTGGCAGCACCAACCCTAGGCTCCCTCAAGACCCCACAGTCTGGCCCTGTACCTCATTTGGGAAAAACCTCAGCCCCCACTATTCCACAGGGGTGCCTCTATCCCCACGTGGTCTCTAGCACCTTCAGGATTCCTGCCTACTTCTGTCCTTCTGTGCTGGCATGTGCCCCTCTGGCTGGCACCTCACACACTGGCCCTGCCCTGAACAGCCCACGCTCTCTGAGCCCCCTTGAAGATACTCATGCTGTTCCCCCTGCCTGGAACAGCATTTCTCCACATCCAGTGCTCTCTCCAAGGGATCTTCTCTGAGCAGCCTCTCTCTCTCCCTGTCTCTGTCTCTGTCTCCATCTCCCTTCCTCCCTTCCTCCCTTCCTCCCTCCCTCCCATTCCCCCCTCTCTCTCTCCCCGTGCTCACCAACGCAGATCTCACTGTCTGTCTCACGGTCTGCCTGTGCATTTCCTGAGCATGTAGACCTCGCCTGTCTCTCTCTGCTCGGTGAACCCACACCCCTAGTCCATATTTGGAGAACTGACACCGAGTGAGGAAAGCTAAATAATTCCCGAGCGGCCCTGGAACAGTGGCTTTCATGAATTTCATCAATGACTAAGAAATTCATTTCATCTGGCAACCTACTAGGCATGTGCAGAAATCACGTAAAAGTCCATGGAGTTATTTTAACTGCTACTTCAGTACAGGCCAAGGTCCCTGCCCCACCCTGCCCTGCCCTGCCCCATCCTGTCCTTTCTATTCTGCTTTGGGCCACCCCAGAGGTCACAGCCATTCCTGCTTTGCAGGTCTCAGATCATCGTCACTGCCACGGTGATTCACACAAGCATGGCAGGCTTCGGTGCTGCCACCCCTCCCCCACCCGGCACCCCCCCACACACACACCAGGTCCTTGCAGCTCCGTCCCAGGCCGGAGGCCCTATCTTCCAGCTCACTGCACTTTCCTTCCGGCCTGGTCCTCTGCTCAGGTTGCCCAAGTCGGGGCTCCAGGACGGGCAGCCGGCAGTGGCTCCCTGAGTTCCTATCCTGGGGCCTGAGACACCATGACCTAGGTGTCCCCAAACCTGGTAGGACGTGGGTTCCCTCTCTCAATGACATCCTGCTGGCCAAGTCAAGTGGTAAAGCGGATCCCCTCGGGGTTCCAGCAGGCACAGAGACACTTCGGTCACTCTTCCAAGTCATGCTCGGAGTCTGCAGCCCGGTTTGAAAGCCAGCGAATCAATCCAAAGTGATGTCCCTACTACCCGTGCAGCCAAAAGCGAAATTCGGTACACAGGCCCCTAATGCCCACTGCTGGTGCCACACGGCGAGCTGCGCGTGGACGGCAGCGGGTGCAGCTGGACCCTGAAGTCCTCCAAAAATCTCAGGCCAGCACAGCCCAGTCTCCAGAAGCCTACAGGTCCGGGTGCCAGTCCCCGCTCTGCCCTGGGTGCCCTCAGACAGACCGTCCCTGCCCCCGCCTCAGCCTCCCAACCTGCACCATGTGGAATTGCTGGGGTCTGAGTGAGAAGGTGCAGGGAAGGAGTCTAGCAAACAATAAGCGGAACCGCACCAGGGCTGGTGCTGCTGGCCCGGCCTCACTGAATTTTGAGATCCTGGGCAAATTTTCAGCTCCGGGGTTCAGCTTTCGGTCTGCCGACTTGGGTGCGGATGGTACCCACTTCAGAGGATCCCCGTGCCAGCGGCCGGGGGAATGAAGGGTTGGGTGCTCAGCTGATGCTGGGCACAAAGCGAGTACCTCAGGGTGCTGGGCCTTGGTCGTGTTCACGCTTGTTGCAGTTCTTTGCCCCTGGCCCGAGTGCACAGCCACCCGGACCCCGCTCGGCCTTTGCCGCGGGTGACCCCAGGCCCCCTCCCCTGGCCCCATCTTACCCGGGTGGGATGGAGGCGCGCGCGCCCACGCTGGCGGCTGTGCGCTGGGGCCCCGGCCGGTTGAGGTTGTTCTGCCCCGGGGTGGGTGC
>NW_004955482.1:9416191-9431844 GCF_000276665.1 Chinchilla lanigera | reverse complement strand
GCCTTGCGGCGCTGCGAGGCCAGGATGGCGTTGGAGGCGGCGCGCGTGCTGTTGACCAGCACGCACTGCTGGCACGAGCAGGGCTGGCCCGAGCTGGCGCCCACGGGCCAGGACTGCGACTTGGGGATGGAGCCCACGGTGAGCGGGTAGGCCAGGTCCAGGCGGCGGCGCAGGCGGCGGCGGCGCCGCGTCTGGCGGTTCATCTGCGACATGCTGTTGAAGTAGATGAGGTAGCAGAAGCCCAGCGACGAGAGGTCGAGCCACGGATGCTGCTTCTCGTAGGCGTTCTGGATGGTGATGCAGATGTCCATGTCGTAGGCCGTCCACGCGCCGCCGTCGTTCTCCCACTCCCACACGATGCCCTTGCCCGGCGCCGACGACGGGTCGTAGAAGTTGCGCCTCACGGGCCGCATGGTGCCTGTGGGGGACACAGAGGCGGCGTGAAGACAGGGCGGGGTCGGGCAGCACGGGGGTCAGCCCTGGGGGGTCAGGGGAGCACCAAGACGGACGGAGAGAGCGCCACACAGGCCCGGGGCTAAGGGGTCCGCACAGGCTGGTGGGTGGGGTCCCAGGGCCAGCAGGTTCAGCCAGTAAGGGGTGCAGTGGCCAGCAGACGGGGGGCCCGGGGTAGTCACCCCCACCCCAGGGTCCCACCCGGGTGGAGAGGGCAGCGGGCGGGGGCTGCTCAGACCCGGTGGGAGGTGGCCAGGGCTGGAGGGGCGGGGGTGGGGCAGGCCCCGCAGAGGGGCTTCCGGCATGCGGTTCTTCATTAGTTCACTCCCGCATTTAAGCATCTGTCAACCAATCCGCTCGTTCCTCGGCCTACAGTTCGCTTACTCGGCATCCGTTCACCGTTCATTTCTCCACGCCTCCATTCCCGCACTCATCCACTGCTCCCTTCCCTCATCCCACGCTTCTCCCACAGGCCCCCTCACGCCTGCAGTCACGCACGCGAGCCCTACTCACACCCGAGGCTGTTCGCTTCCTTTGCTCGCTCCTTCATCCGTGCGAATCACTCCTGCCTCCACCCCAACCTATTTAAAACGTGCACCACTACACACCTCTCCTCCCGCCCTTCTCCCCACCTGATAGACTACATTTTACCCCTTTATCGGGGCTCTCTCTGTCTCCCCCTGATAGAATGTAAGGGCTACAAGAGTGGGAACCTTGTTTCCTTTTCTGCTTATCCCAGCTCCTGTGCACAGGATGTATTTCCTTTTGGTCTTTTTGAGACAGGGTTTCACTATGCAGTTCAGGCTGGCCTTGAGCTCACTTTGTAGCCCAGGCTGGTCTTGAACTCACAGCGATCCTCCTGCCTCAGCCTCCCAAGGGCTGGGATTACAGGCATGCACCACGATGCCCAGCTTGTGTTTCCTGAATGAATGAGTTCACACATGGATCTGCCTTGGGTGGACTTATTCTGTTCCTCTCATCCGTTGCTCCTTTATTCTGTCCACTTATTTTTTTTTCCACTCATCTCTTTGTTCACGGACCCCTCCTTCCACGAACACTTGCTGACTGGCTGCTCTGTGGAGGGCTCCACGCCCACTGCTCATTCCAGACCCCTGAGGTATCAGTGCCCGATTCTCCCACCACTGCTTCTTGTCTGCCCAAGCGTTAGCTGCTCTGAGAGCCAGGCCTGCTGGGGACCCCGAGGTACCCGTGACAACCGGAGTGGCTGTAGGTGCAGGACTCCTCAGAGCCTTGGCTTGTGCCGGGTCATGGGGCTGGCGCATGAGGTGCTTTGCTGGGTCCGTCTCACACCTCTGCAGAAAGGAGGCCGTGGGCAAGTCCCCAAAGCTCCCCAGGCCTCAGAGACCCCATCTGGAAAATGTGGGTGATGCTAATCCACACCCACCCTCGGGCTGTGGGGAGGACGCCGTGTGAGTCCCTGGGGGCGCAGGGCTCGGGGAGGGGCAGGCTGAGCAGCAGACAGACCTGGGACAGCCCCGACCCCTGACTTTGCAGCTCTAAGGCTGTGTCAGGTGACTCACTGTCCATTAGCAGCAGTTTTCTCATCTGCAAAATGGGCCCCAGCAGCCCTTCCTCACAGGGGTGTGGAGAGGACACTCCGGAGTCAGACACTCTCTGCTGTGATCACCCGCAAGCCCACCACCAGCAGCCTCTCCTCTCAAGGGCCGGGTGCCACCCCGTGGACTCCAGCAGGTGCCCCAAACCCAGCCGCGGCCCAGGCAGAGCCCATTCGCCTGCTGCTGGGACCTGCTTTTCCTGTCTCCCCATTCAGCGGTCCTTCCTTGGACCCGTGAACCTCGGGCCTCTTGCCCTATGATGCTCCTCCCGCCTGTCAGCAAACCCAGCCCTCTCTGCCTTCAGACACACCCCGCCTGGTCCACACCATTGTGTGTCTCCTGCCCGGACTTTGCAGGAGACTCGTGACTCCTTTTGGTGCCAGCTCTGCCCCCATAGCACATGGCATCCAGGGGCTCCTGCTCAGCCCCTCCAAACCCTCCGTGCATCCCCCTCACTTGGAGTGAAAGCCAAAGTCCTCACAGAAACCTACAAAACCCCACGCGGTATGGCCCTGTCACCCTCTCTCAACGATCACCACTCCCCTGCCACTCAGTATACTCCAGCCACTCTGGCCTCCCTGCAGTTCTCTGAACATCTCAAATGTGGTGTCACCCCAGGGCCTTTGCACTGGCTGTATCTTCTGCCTTGAACAAACTACCTGCACCCAGATTTCTCAGAGTTCTTCCTCCTTTCAGGTCTGTGTTCAAACATGGCTTCATTGGGACCATCTCCCCAGATAGCTCCTCTAAATCACCTGCCCCCCTCTGCTGCCCTCTCACCCTGTGTTGTTTTTCTCTCGAGCACTCACACTGCCTGGCACACTTGAACCTGCAGGCTTTCTGTACTCGGTCTCCTCACTTGTGAGACCAGAGCTCTTATCTGCTTTGCTGGCTGCAGCGCTGCCCGCACACAGTAGGTCCTCACAGCCCAAGGCCATTTCCATGTTTAAGTACCCCCTCCCCCAGCTGGCTGGCCCAGGGATCTGCAGCCCAATGGGGGACCCACCCCAGCTCTTTGGAGGGTCCATCTCGCCTTCTGGCCATAGACCCTGTCTGACCGCCCCCACTATGTCCCCACTCGAGGCTGGATAAGCTTGTCCCCTGCCTGCTCTGTCCAAAAACCAAGGGCGACAGGCTGTCGTGCTCCTACGCACTGCTCAGGCCCTGACAGCCGGGGAAATGGGGCGGCACAGCTTCCACTGCTCAGGCAAGAAGCCAGGGGAAGGTGTGGGGAGGTTGGGTCATTGCCTGGCCCCCAGAAATAAGGTCTCTGGGCTCCTATAATGTCCCAGCCAATCATATGATGACTCCCTTGCTCCCAGGCCCTGGGCCTCTGGGGCGGCCTCGGTTGGAGGCCGGATGTATCATTTCAACTGAGTGTGCACATCAATTCCCTCCATGTGGATTCGCTAGAGGGGAATCCCTGGAGCCCACTCCCACTTGCTCCTGTGGACTGGTCTGCTCCTCTCAGGGCCTCAGTTTCCCCATCTGCAAAAAAGGCAGGGTTGTGAGAGGTGAACCTCACATCTGGTGTGCAGAGTTCCCTGGGGAGCCATGGAAGCCCTGGAGTGGGGGGAACGACAAGAAGACGTGGAAATGGGCCAAGCAATGAGCTGGGCAGGGCAGATCAGGTTGGCAGTGCCAAGGCAGGTGAAGGGGAGAAGCGACCCGGAAGTGTTTCAGGTTGAGTGTAAACCGGAGCCCCCGTGTCCTTCTCTGTGGGGGGCTCATCCCTGCCCCAACAATTGTCGGAGGACAAAATAATCTGATGCATGGCAAAAGTGCTTCCCAGAGCCCTTGGTGTGCAGTAAATGATTAGTGAACGGTAGAAGTTAGGGCAGCTGCTGTTACATCATCCTCCTTCGGGTGATGAACTCCTATTTAACCAGCAAAGCTCTCTGTGCATCCATCTCCTCCGGCAGGTGCTTCTGGGCTCTACACCGTTCTTTTTATTACGTGTCTATCTCTGCACTGTTGCTAACTTATTGCTATTCTCCATATCTCTTGTTTGTTGATGACTTTTGAGAGGACAAGGACCAAGTCAGACCCACACGTATTTCCACCCGGACCAAGAACAAAACTGGGTGCACAGGAGGCGTCTGCCACTGAAATGAGCACCGTACTTGGCACCTAAGAGGGTACATGGGCCTCAGGCATGGGAGGGCTCCAAAGGCCGGGGCGTTGGCTAGCCTTGCAGCAGAGGCCTCTGGGAGCTGGGCAGTGCTGGCCAGCCCAGCACCCCCTCTAGGGCTCTATTTACCACGTATCGATTTTCCTGCCTGTTTACTGGTAGTTATTAAAGGCTGTGTCCCTGGAGTCCTTTTGAAACCAGATTGGAACCCGGGGAGCTGGAGTAATTAGGGCGGCTGCCGCCCTCCCCGCTGGGCTCCTCACCGCCGTGCCCGCAGCTGCCCGTCCGTCCACCTCTCGGGCCCAGGCTGGCCTGACCAGACAGGGTGGGGGTGGCCTGCTTGGATGTGGATCTTGAGATTTCCCAGGGAGCGGCGTGCGAGGCTCCCTGTCTTCCACAGCGGCCTTGGCCTAGATTCTCGGCAGAACAATAGGCCTGAGAGGGGCTGGAGCCGCCAGGGAGGTGGGCAGGGCCTGGACACGGTGCTGGTCACTTGTGCCCTGTCCTTGAGCAGCTGCAGCCCCTCTGCCCACCAAGGAGCTGGGCTGGCTTCTCAGATCTGCATCCCCACGACCGTTAGGGACCTGTGTTGAGCAAGGTCCACTTCTGAGTCTGTTTTTCTGTGTCTGCTTTTGTCCTTCCTGGGCCTTCCTCCCCCGTTTCTTAAGAATGTTTGGTTGAAAAATTCTGATCTCGGTCCAGCTGAGAGGCGGAGAGGGGCTTTGGTGAGATGTCAGCTGGCACCGGACAGCGGGCTGGGCCCCAGAGATGTGTGGGGGCGGCTGCTTGGGGCCTGGGAGAGGACAGGGAGGCGGCAGGGAGACAGCAGGAGGGCAGGGAGGGCTGGAGAGTCACAGGAACACCCAGCCCCAGGTGGGAGCCCAGGCGGTGCAAGGGGGCTGGGGTCAAAGAGGCAGGAGATCCAAAGACCGGGAGAAAAAAGAAGGCAGGAAGCCCGAGGCTGGAGCCATTGAGGGTGTCAGGGAGAACAGAGGCCAGGCTGAGAGGAGTGGCCAGGAGACCACGGGGAGAAAACAGCAACAGCAGAACGAAGATCAGTGACCACTGAGCACCTTCTACGGGCCCCCGAGTGGCTCAGCATGTTCCGTGCGCATGCTTTATCCTCCCAGGGTTTGGACCATTCCCTTTTTTACAGATGAGGCCCCGAGTGACGCTGTTTTGAAATCGTGAGAGCAGAGGGTGGGGAACGGTGCTCTTCTCTTGAAGTAAAGCAAGACCCAGGTGGGACTGGGTTCTGTGGTCAACCTAGCTGAGGTAGCTTAGCCTAGGATACCTGGAGTGATGGGGAGCTCACTACCTCACCTGTGTTCATTTGTTTAGCTGTGTGAGTTCCTGCCCCGAGCACATGGTGGAGGTATGCGGGTACCTCAGCCCCCCAGCTATTGGCCTTAAGAAGAAGCTGACAGCATGGAGAGGGGACAGCCCGCCAAACAGCTCCTCCCTCGAAGGGCCAGACTCAGGACCCAACAGGAGCCCCTCCCTTTGGGGGTGGCTTCCCGGAGGGAAGTGATCTCAGTTTGGGGCACCCAGACCCTGCCGGGAAGGGGGCCGTGGGAGGCAGTCATGCGACATCCTGTCAGGTGGGGGAGGCCCGTGGCTGAGCATGACCGAGCACAACTCCGTGCCAGGCCCCACAGGGGACTTCACCGGGTCCTCGGCTGCCCCAGAAATAGGACGACGAGCAGCCGCTCACCCTGCCCGCGGGGAGGTGCTTTTCCATTCTCAGAAGGCCCCTGCGAGGCAGAGCTGGTAGCCCGACGAGGAGGGCTGGACGTGCTGGCCCGCAGGGGCTTGAGTCACCCAAGGTCATCCGCTAGGACTCAGACCCAGGCCATCTGGCTCGAGTGGCTGCCTGCTTTGTGGAGCCTACGTTCCGGAGGGGGAAACTGAGGCACAGAGGCTACGTAGCAAGTAAGCCGCGTGGCTGCGGCTCAGCCCCGGAGGGACTGTTGTGACCTCCTTGCTCCAGCCCTTGGCCGTCCCTGGTCCAGTGCTCCGGCCAAATCACCTGCTTGGCCTCACCCCCGCCCCAGGGCGTGCTCCACTATTAGCTCTGTATGACAGAGGGGGAAACTGAGGCTCCCCGAGAAGACACAGAAGTCAAACGGGCTGGGTGGCAGGGCCACCTCCCACACTGCCCGCCCTGTGCTCGCTCCATGAGCCCGCGGTGTCTGCTTCCCTCCGCCCCGCTCCCGGGACTCGTCGGGCGAGGCTGCCGCCTGTTAGTGGTTCCCGCAGCTTGGCACCGGCCCAGCTCCCGGGGCTGTGGCAGCCAGGCTGGTGGGGGCGGGGGGACTGGGGACAGCAGAGGTTCGGGTGCAGGAGGCTGTAGCCAGCCGGAGCTCGCTGTGTGCGACCCCCGACCCCCGCCTCCCCAAATGCCAGGAGAGTGGGAAATGGAGGGGAGGGCACACAGTGGAGGGTTACCGCCCTCTGGAGCCCCGGGGCTGCTCTTCCTGTCTGGGAAGGGGACCGCCGCTCGGAATCCTGAGGTGATTCCAGGTGCCGAGGGAGGCACAGGATTGAACCCAGCAGGGATGTGAACTCCTCCCACTTCCACCGCCACTGTTCGGGCCTAAAGCGCTGGTACTGTTCACCTGGGCCAGCGCAGCAGCCTGGGCCTCGGTCCCCGCTGCCGCTCTTTGAATCCTGTGGTCCTTTCTCATGTGGCAGCAGATAAATCTTTGACACCTGGGCCTGACCAGGGCATTCGCTGGCTCAACACCCGTCTTTGGCTCCCTAGTGCCCTTGGGATCAGCCTGAGCCCCCTGGCCCAGGCCAAGCTGCCTGCACAGCCTCACCACCTAAGCAAGACTCCAGGCCTCCTCTCTGGCTGTGCCTTGGGAGTTCGCACTCGCTCCCTCACCCCGGTGTGTCCTTCCCCGGGTTCGGCACGGGCACGCTGTCTTCTGTCCCATAGCACCCCGCACCTGCAGGACCCCATGACAGCTCAAAGCTCAGGCAGGGCTGCGGCGTTTGTGTCACCACCAGCCTGGCCGCCCTCAGGGCTCCAGGGAGGCGGCACCCAGAAGGGAAGGAAAGAAGGAAGGAAGTAGGGAGGGAAGGAAGGCGCAGATATGCACAGAGGATCTAACTGAATGCTCCTCGTGACCAGGCTGGAGACTCCAAGCCATGCAGAAGTGGTTTTGTTCTGGTCCCCATGCTCAGTACCTTCAAAAAAATTGATCAACATTTGACAACTGAGGTGGGCCATGGACACCTTGATTTCCACCATCTGAACATCATGGGAGCAAGGATTGGTCTCCTGGGCAACAGGTAGCAGAAACTGAGTCACTGTCACCCCATTCACATCTTCAAGGATTTACTGAACACCTACGGCATACCAGGCCCTGGAGAACCAAGTCAAAAGCCTCTGGTTTTCCAGTCACCGCTTGTACTTCTATTCTTTGCAGCTGTGTGTAGCTGTGGAAACTAAGTCCCACAGGGAGAAGCTCAGCAAAGATTAGAGACGGATTTTGAACGCTGAGCCCTAACTGCCACTTCCACAGTGCCAGGGCGCTAATGGAGGAAGCCAGAAGGGGCCACGCTCACCCCAGCCCTGGTGCTGAGTTCTGCTTGCAGCTGGAGGGAAACGGGCAAAGGCCCTGCCTGTCGCGGGAAGCAGAGGTGGCCAGGCTGCTGCTGTCACCGGCAGGACAGTCTCTGACTTCCCTGTCCTTTGTCCTGAGCTTCAGGGAGACAGCTCCAGGGCCTGGTGCCAGGCTCCTCCTGCACCCGCCACTGATCTGCCACCTCGGTCTGGGCAGGTGGAGGTGGCAGCCTGGAGTCGTTCCAGAAGGACTGTGGGAGGAGCCCAGGGAGGGACAGGTCCTTGGCCAGTGTGGCCGAGCAAGGGCACAGCCACACAGGGCCTGATGGTGACTCAGTCCCCAGTCTGGCAGCTCCTGGGGTACCAAGGTCAGGAAGAGCTTTGTGTCCCCGGTCTCCCCTGGTGCCTGGCCTCTGTGTCACCCTCGGCAGCCCCGGCCGGGAGAGAAGTACCCTGAGGGTGATTGTCCTGTCCTATTGCTGTGGCATTCTTTGTGCCTGGGACATAGTAGGTGCTCATTAAATTCCTGTTGAATCAATGAATGCTGATTACAGTCCCACAAGACAGTTCTTATGGTTGGGCCCAAATTACAGATGAGGAAACTGAGGCCCAAGGAGAGGGTGTGGTTTACCCAAAGTCACAGTCTCCTGTCATGGCAACTCAGAGCCTGGTCCTCACCCAAGTCTCCAGAAGCAGCTGGTTCTGGTGTGGGGCCCCATGTGCTCGGCTGAATGGGGTCTCAGGGAATGTGTGGCTCTCTAGGGCCATGGAGTCTCCTGGGCACCAGCTACCCCTGGGTGTGACACAAGAGCCGGGTGGAAGGGGGAAGCTTGGGGACACAGAGTTGGGGGACAGGCATGGACGGCTCAGAGTCCACGGTGGGGACATTGGGGTCCTCACTGCCTACATCTGCACAGGCACCTGCTGCAGCAACCTGGGACCACCACTGGCCCCTGTCACCCGGCCCCTCCTCAACACCTCTCAGTGTGTTCTATTTTATTTTATATATTTTGTAGTACTGGGGATTGAACCTGGGCCTTCACACTGAGCTACATCCTGAGCCCTTTTTATTTAATTTTTGTAACTTTTGCTAAGTTGCCTGGGCTGGGCTTGAACTCGCAACCCGCTTGCCTCAGCCTCCCAGAATGCCTGGCTTCCGCATGTTCTTTATCACCCCCGCAACACACACCTGTTACCACCTGTTTCTCCCTGATCACAGCCTCTCCCTCCCCGGCGCGTGCCCTCCTCCTACACTTCCCCCAAGCACAGCCTGTCCCCTCCTGGCTCTGCCTCGCCCCTTCCTTCTCTCCCACTGTAACCCAGCCCTCCCCAGCCCTCCCCCATCACAGCCTCCATCAGCTGTCACCTCCCTCACCTCCAAGTCAGACCTCAGAACCCTCGGGACAGGTGAGGATGGAGGGGAGAGGTCAAAGGCAGAAGCAGGTAGGGACCGAGGGGAGGAGGGGATGCGGAGCGGGCCAGAGCTGGGACCCAGGATCCCTCAGCCGCGCTCCCAGACCCGCGGGTCGCCAGTGGCGCTGTCCAAGGTACCAGGAGCCAGGGAGGGGTCCCGGGCACCGAGCGGGGCTCAGGCAGGGGCCCTGGCCCGGCCGCAGAGCTGCCGAGCGCAAAGCCCCGTGATGAGCGAGGCTGGTCCTGTAGCGTGGCTATGGGTCCCCTGGGGCCTGTCTGCTAAAGGGCAGCAGCTGGCAGCCCTCTCCGCCTCCCGTGGGCCCCAAGAGGCCTCTTGCGCTCGCCTGCCTTCGTCACAGCCTCCCTCTGTCCCCGGGTCGGTGCTGGTGCCCAGTCTTCCACCTGGAAGAGCCTCAGAGTCTTCTGCACCTGCAAACTGCGTGCCCTGAGGGCTCCACCCGCCGACGGGAAGTCTTCTGAGAGCCCGAACCCACCATCCGTGCCACTGTCTTTCCCTCCACTAGACTCCAAAACCGATTTCACGTTGGTGGACTGGCCTCTGGAATTGCTTTTGTCCTTCACTCTAAGGCCTGGGCCCCACCACAGGGCCTGCTACTGAGCAGGCACCAATGACTTCAGTAAAAATGATAACGGACTGATGGTGTCATAACACCCACTGTCACCACACCCCGGCCTTCCCTGCCCGCCCCCCCCCCCCCGGGTTCTTCTTGGCCCGGCATCAGGCCCAGCCCAGGGGGTCCTTGGGGCCCTGTGACCAGGGAGCTGGGCCCCTGACTCCTCCAGGGTGACCTGACTGTCCCTGCCTTGGGGCAGACCTGGATGATGAGCCCCAGGGGAGCTCTCAAGGGAGAAGGGGGAGGGGCCGTGCTGAGCTTGGCATTCAGCGTCGTCTTGTTTTCTATGCTTGGGCCTGTCTGGAAACCCAGGTTCCAGCTTGGGACTGCCTAGGCTATGTGACCTTGTGCAAGTCACTAAGCGTCTCTGGGCCTAAGTCCCCTTTCAGAGTCTAAATTCTGGAGAAAATGCTTTCACTGGTGATGGTGGCTCCTCCTCTCTGGGTGGCCCAGTCTGTTCTCCAGCAGCCCCACTGTCCTCGGACAGGCCCTTCCGCAAGGGCAGGGATCAGGGCGAGTGGAGCCTTCAAGATGCTGAAACCAACTGCTACCTGTCACTGCAGCCTGACAGCTGGGAGCAGCAGACACACCCAGGCTTGGGCATCTGGTGCAGCATTTGAGGAGGGCGTCCAGCCTGGCCTCCCAGGCCTCAGCTGCCCATCCACCGAATGGGCAGAAGGTTGCACCAGTCAGAGAGGTGCCCTCCCCGCTACAGGAGCCAGGGGCAATCCGGGAGCAGCGGGCCAGGGCTGCATCACCCCTGTGCCCAGCTGTGTGGCCTGGGTGAGGCCCTCTGAAGCCACTGTCCCAATAGCAGGGGACACAAGGACTGCACGGGAAGTTGAGGTCTCAGGGTGAGGGGGGCAGAAAGGCCTCAAACTCACAACGATCCTCCTGGCTCTGGAGGCTCTGCTGCTGGTGGGAGCAACACTCTCACCCCCAGATCCTGACAGCTTTGGGACGTGGCTCAGCGGCTAGCTGGGGACCTGGCTGGCAAAGCCCTTGCCCTGGCTTGCCCTTAGCATGGGGCACAGAGAACAGTGACA
Organism: Chinchilla lanigera; assembly: GCF_000276665.1. NCBI lineage: Eukaryota > Metazoa > Chordata > Mammalia > Rodentia > Chinchillidae > Chinchilla > Chinchilla lanigera. The sequence continues at coordinate 9,421,018 of NW_004955482.1, read as the reverse complement.
AAGGACAAGGAGCAAAGGCTGGGAGACAGATGAACACGGGCCCGCAGGAAAATCAGCAGCGTGGGGTGCACCTATCCCTGGCCACCTCTGCTGTGCCCTCCAGCTGCCAGGATGAAGCCACTGTGAAGATCTGATAGCCTGGTCCAGGGTCACATGTGGTGGGGGTGGGGCTCCGCCCTGGAGGGCTTCAACGGGAACCTCATCCCCCACGGGGTGCAGAGCAAACAAACCGGCAGGGGGAAGGGGAGGGGCAGCAGCTGAACAAACAGCACCTCCCTCCCCTCTGCAGCCTGAGCCAGACACCTGTGTGACCTCTGACCTTTGGCTGGCCGCAGACAGGACACTTGCGTGTCAGCCATGGACACGCAGGCTGGGCTGTGTGTGTGTATGCATGCGCGTATGCACCCTGGCATGCACCCCGAGGCATGTATTTGCCATCCTGGGACACCGCCCCGTCCAACCCCCTGGGCAGGTGAAGAGGATGTCAGGGCAGAGGACCAAATCCACCCACTACCCGCTCTGCATGGCTTGGGAGCTGAGATTGGTGTCTACATTTTAAACAGTTGAAAAAAAAAAATGTTTCTCGGGCCGTGACAGTGATTCTGATTTCAATAAGTATTTCAAGTTTCAGTGTCCACAAGTAGTTTTATCAGTACACAGCCCCTGCGTTCGTTTGCATGCTGTCTGCGGCTGTTTTCCCAACGACAGCACAGGGCGGGGAGGCCTAAAAGATTTACCATCTGCCCTGGCAGAAAAGTCTGCCAGCTCCTCCTGTATTAGGGTGCCAGCAAAATCAGGCCAGGCTGCTATCTCCCCTCAGATGAAAGTGTACCTCAACAAGCCCAAGGGGGACTAGACAGCGAGCAAACCTAGACGGAAATTTGGTTGATTTCAGTGCGTATGCACAAGTTTTGGGTTTGAACGTTTTATGTGGCATGTGTGCATGTGTGAAACAAACTCTTTAAGGTTTAAGATCTCCCTTTCTCTCCCTTTTTTGAGACAGAGTTATGTAGCCCAGGCTGGCTTGGAACTCACTGCGATCTTCCTGCCTCAGCCTCCCAAGTGCTGGGATTACAGGTGTGCACTACCACACCAGGTTCGGTTTAGGGGCTCTTATTCATCTCTCTTGAACCCACAGTGTGCACATGCACTGGGTACATAGTCGGGGATTTGTTGCTGTTTGGGGATAAAATAGGCCTGATTCTCTCTAGCAATCCAGCTACCTTGCTAGTGATGCGATGTTCGTGCCCATTTTATAGACCTGGAAACTGAGACACCCAGCCCAGGCCACACAGCTGCTCAGGGCACAGGGAGCTTGATTCTCAGCACTGCTCCCTGATGGACTATGAGTCCAGGCTGACCTGGACTCATGAGCAATGAGGGCAAAGTTCCCTCCTTGACATTGCTCTGGCCTGGGGGAGTAGGCAGCCTGCTGCAGCCCCTCCCCCTAGAGATTCCCAGACATCCCAGGTCCACTGCCCCCTGGGTTTCCAGGCCTTCCCCTCGATGGGAGTCCTGGCAGGCGCCCTGGAACCTGTAGAGAGATGAGTGGCTTTTTCCCTTCTCCGGCAAACAGGGCCAGGTGTGGAGTGCACAGCGGCGGGAGGGGCAGGGAGGCGATGGGGCTGGACCTCCGGGGGACCCAGGCCCCGGACAGTCTCTGCAGCCTGCATGAGCTCTGAACTGCAGAACGCCAAGCAACCCCTTTCTGCTGCCAGGCCCCTGCCCTCGGGCTCTGGAGTAGAATGGGGGCAGGGCCAGGGGAGGCCTGGCACTGCCCAGCCCCCTTCAGGGCTTCAGAGCCCCTCTGGAATAATGGGCACAGGGACTGGAGAGCGACTGTCCTCTTCCCTCTGCACAGCCCAGCTCCTTGCTCCGACCCTCCTTGTGCCATTTTCCCCTCGCTCACCGCGCTCCAGACCCAGTGGACTTGAACGTACTCAGCTTGTCCCAGCCCAGGACCTTTGCACTGGCTGTTCCTCTGCTTGGAACATGGGCTTCCCTCGCTCATCCTTCAGATCTCGGTTCGAGCATCAGTTCCCCTGACTTATCTCACATCCTCAAGACCAGCAACTGGTTCCCGTGTGATCATGTGTTTGCTCGCTCTCTAACTCCGTGGGGACCTTTGCGGCTGGTTTCTCAGTAGTACACCTTTGCAGAGGTCCCTGACTTGCTACCTGCTGGGTCCCAGTGCTCCGTGCAGAGTCTGACACGCAGTGCCTAGAGTTAGGGAGAGGCAGACGTACCGAGATGTCGGGTCAGCGAGCGACTGGTCATGAGTTCGCTCCGCATCTAGACTCGCTGGGCACTCTGCAGGCGCCACGTAATTCTCTCGAGTGGTGACATCCAGCAGCCATTTCTGAGTCTACACCATCCTGTCCTACACTGGGCACCTAAAGGTGGCTGGTGCTACCCACAAGCTGACTTTCATGCTTTTCCATAACGCGAACTAACAGCTAACATGCACGTCAACGCCCACGTGTGCGAGCGGCTCTCACAGGGGGAGCACAGCTCGGGAGAGGAGAAGGTACCCTTCCATGCCCAGGGTTACCACACCAGCGCTGCCCCTCAGGGCTTCATGGAGACTTCCCCAAAGCCCCACCAGCTGCTCCTTGGGGGCTGAGTGTGGCAGGACCACATCACTGGGACCCCAGGGCGGGAGCTCGGGAAGTGCGTCACCACGTGACAAACCCCAGGTCAGAGAGTGAGAGCATTTTCATCACCACCACCCCCTATCACATCACCAGCAACACAACCATCAGCACCACTACGCTCCTGAGATGGTCTCCAGTATCACCACCAAGCAACACACCCGCGCGGCCACCAGGACAGTCACCCGCACCCCTCTTCCACCATCACTCCCAGGGCCACCACCAGCACAACCATCTGCATGGCCACCACCACTGGGCCCGCCATCAGAGCCACCACCACACTGCCACCAGCATCCTTCCACTGTTACCATGACACTCACCCCAATGCTACCACCGAGGCACTGACGTGACTACCACCATGACTGCCCACCTTTACCACCAACCCTCCAATAAATAACCACAGCTTCTCTCCCCTGACACCCCAACACCTGCAGCCAGTACACCACCCAGGGAAGAGCTTTGGCTCTGCAGCTCAGCTGCCTGGGCTTCAGTCACAGCTCTGAGTTGAAAGCACTCAGCTTCCAGGAGACTCGGTTTCTCCATCTGTCAAATGGGACTATGCTACTATAAGAAATCATACTGTCCGGCAATGTCGGCAAAGAGGAAGAGAGAGCACGTACAGCCTGTATTCTTTGATAACCGTGAAGGCTCGCCTGCTTCTGTGCTCAGCCAGGCCATTTGCTTTTATTCTGAGGCAGCTGGCAGAGATATGGATCTTGATACTGACTGACATTGACCCATTTTGCAGATGAGAAAACAGTCTCAGAGACGGAAGGCACCTGGTCTAAAGCCCCACAACTAACCTAGAGGCTGCACTGGAACCCAAGTATTCAGCTGGACACTCTAGTCTGTCCCTTTTCCCAGGGAAGGTGGCGGGAGGGAAGCTGGGTGGACAGATTTGGCTTTCTGCAGTCCTGGCTGGCTCCCTCCCCTTCAAGGACCCTGGGGAGGGGGGAATCTACGATGGGTGCTGGAGATGGGGACTCTGCTCACCTGTGTCCTGGCGGAACTGGTGCATGGACTGCAGGTCAATGATGTAGGGCACCAGCTGGGCGTCCACCTGCCCCAGGACCACAGACCCCCGGGCGTCCTCCTTGAGCACGCTCTCGATGTGGTGGCACACGGTGGCCGTGTAGGGCCGCCAGCGGCTGTGCTCGTTCAGCCACTCCCACACCACCACCCGGGCCACGTTCTGCGGCGGGAAGCCCAGCCCGGTCACTGGCACCATCACGCCCTGGCCTGGCCGTGACATGGCCGCTGCTGTCTCAGGGGCCAGGTCCCCACGCTGGCTGGCCCAGGTCCTCCTGGGCCTGGGGACAGCAGGGAACGTCCACTCTTCCCAGAGGAGGCTGGGAAGTCCTCTTCAAGGCCTAGAGGCCTGGCTGCAGGGGACTGAGAGTGTGCAGCCGGGCTCCCAGGACCCCTTCCGGGCAGAGGTGTCTAGAGCAGGCGGCTGCTGGGGAGCAGATCTCTCCTAGGATGGGGAAAGCGGCTCCAGATTCCCAGGTCCCCTCTGTCAGGTGAGGCCGCTGTCTCCGTTCTGGGTCTGGCCTCCTCTCCGCTTGGCCTCTTGTTTTCTGCCGCTGCCGCGCAGCGTCTGTCACCCAGGAGGCCCGGGCCCAGCCCTGCCCTCTGCGGGCTCAGCAGCCCCTGCCTTCCCGGCTGCGACCAGACCCGGGCCCGGCCTCCGTGGGGCGGATCTCCCAGCCTCGGCCGGTCTCTCCCGACGGCTGCCGCTCCAGGGGCTGCCTGGGTCCCTGGCCCCTCTCCACGGCGTCCTAGGAGGCCCGGGTGGTCGCAGAAAGCTCGGGGCAGGTGTGCGGCGCGCGGGGGCTGCGGGACAGGGGACCACGGGGCCGAGAGGGGCGGGGGCCCGCGGGCACGCCCCACCCCACTCGTGCTCGCGACCTGTGGGAGACAGAGGGGAGAGGGCCCTTTAAGAGGTGAGCGCGGCACCTCCTCCCCCTTCCCAGGAGAACCTCGGCTCCGCTGAGAACAATGGGGACCGATGGGGGGGCGGTAAGGGGGTCTGGGGGACCCTGCCCGCGTTCCCCGGGGCGGGATCGGGGCTGGAGACTCGGGGTGTCGAGCTTCTGCCCCAGACGCCCGCTCCGCCGCCCGGGCTTCCGCCCCCCAGGGCCCGCGCCCTGCGGGGATGCGGGATTCGGGGCGCGCG
>NW_004955482.1:9375620-9415817 GCF_000276665.1 Chinchilla lanigera | reverse complement strand
CGCACGCAGGGCCGCGGGCGCCGGGATCCCGCGGGGGGAGGGGCGGGGCGGGGAAGGGGGCCGGGGGAGGAGGGGAAGGAGCGGGAGGAGGAGGAAGGGGAGGAGACAGATGCGCTCCGCACGCGAGACGGGGAGTCTTGGGCACCCCCGTCCTGGGCTGGGCGCCCCGGGACACCGCGGAGCCCTCCTACCCAGGCACAGCGCTAGGCAACGGGTGTTTCGGGGTCACCTGCTCGAATCCTTTGAATCCTCTTTGATTCTAGCCGCCCAGAGCAGGGCCTTGCGCACCATGGGTACTCAGTTCATGCTTGGCTGAATTAACCTGGTCTAGAGACGGCCCTAAGAAGGCTCTGGAGGGGCCCCGGGAAGCATCCGCGTCTCTCCTTACGGCCCGGGCCTGGGAAGGGACATTTCAGAGCCGAAGGGAAGGCGGGATCCGCGGCGCACAGGAGACTGAGGCCCAGAGCGGGCAAGGCACGGAGCCAGGGCCCGCAGCGCCAGCCCAGCGCCCGCTCAGAGTCGTTCCTCCGCGCCTGCCCCAGGTGCGGGGCCACAGACCCCGCACCCACGGGGAGGGGACCTTGGAGGAAGACCCTCCCGTCACAGCTGCCTGCAAACAGTAGGTGTTCAATAAATGCTAGGGGGCTGCTGGTTGGGGCAGCTCAAGCTCAGCGGAGCACAGACTCTGGCTAGGAGGGGAACCCCAGCGCGGCCTGCGGTGTTCAGATTGGGGGAGATGAAGGCTGCATGGCGGTCAGCGGCCTGGGGGGGTCAGTGGCCCGCATGTCCATCTTCTGAGGCAGGCAGAGAGCAGCTCGGCATGGTGAGCGTCGGTGGCTGGGCGCTTTCCCACAGCTGGGCTGGCCAGCTGGAGCGTCCCCCTGCCCTGGGCCCTCTGTCCTGCAGCCCAGCGGGCTTTGTCCCTCCGCTTGCTTGGCCCTGGCTGAGGCGGCCCACATCTGCAGGGATCAGCTCTTGTCGGAGAGCTGACCTAGGCGCCGCCGACAGATTTCTGGGGGTGCACAAAGACCGCCGCCCCTCCGTGTGCAAACCTCTGTGCCTGCATATTCTGGCAAGAAGGGCTCTCTGGCTTTGAGCAGCTTCTTCTCAAAGGAGACCGTGACCCTGAATGGTTTGGACCCAATGCCCAGAAATCTATGTTACAGGAGGCACCCTGAGGGGCCCGGGGTGGGGAGAGATCGGCACCCGGTCACACGGGGATTTGACGGCAATCTGGAAATAAACTCCCAAGTCTCTGGACTTCCTGCCTCACGCTACAGAAGGTCTCACCAAATGTCACCTCCTCCAGGCAGCCTTCCGTGAGTCATCCCCTCCCCTCTGTGTTCCTTTATCCACACCTTGGTAAGACATCCCGTATCGCAAGTAGCTACCTCAATCTGTCCCCACTGGAGAGAGACATTCGTGAGATCCGGGACTATGCCACACTCATCTCTGTGTGGCTGGTCCTCCTTACATAACGGATGTCGTTTCCTGAGTGTCTATTATGTGCCAGGCACTTATGTAACGCTCAGTACTCCCCACAACCGCCCCACGAGGTAGGTAGCACTGCCCTCATTTTACACATGGCAAACACAAAAGCCCTCTGCACCTCCCACAGCACCATGCTGTCTCGTGTTTGTTGACTGACTAATGAATGGCATCTAGCTGAGGGCCTAGCACATGTGGCTCTTGACAGCCCCTCAGCAGGGTTGTGGAGTCTCTAGGAGTACAAAGTCCTGCTCCTGGGGCATCCTAGGAGAGAAGAACTCAAAGAAGGAATTTGGCCACAGAGGCCTCCACAAGAAGGGCAAGGTGGCTCAGAAACCAAAGGAGAAACCTGTAGGATGGAAGCATCGGGCCCCCATTGAGGCCACACAGCTGGGTGCAGCAGTCACACTGCCCTCCTGGTGTCGGGGCTGCACGGCAGATCTGGGGCCGGGCAGTCGTGCTCGGTCAGCCTTCCCATGAGGTCCGCAGTGACTGCAGCCCTGTGGTCGTCGATGGTTTCACATTCACTGATGTCCCCTGGCCCGTGATCGTCACAGGGAGGACCTGGCCAGGGCCCTTGGGGCACTATGTCACAGCGCCTGGTGCCACCCACTTTTCTCAGCACAGGGGACACTCTGGAAGCACCGGCCAGGTGTTCACATGCACTGTTACCATGGCAGCAGGACACATGGCAGAGAGATGAACTCAGGTTGTGGGTCTGTCTGTCTGCCTGCCTATCTGTCCTCCTTCCTTTCCTCTTTGTCTCCTTTCCTGCCCTTCTCCCATCCATCTGTCTGTCCATCCATACATCCATCTACCCTCTGACTGCTCTTCTGTGCCAGGCCCCGGGCCACGTGTGTGCCCCAGACAGAACACACACAGCATGGCGCCTGCTGCCCCTGGGCCTCCGCATCCAAGGGAAGAGCCAGAAGTGACCAGAACCATGCAGCACTGGCCGGGCATGGTGGCACACGCCTGTAATCCCAGCACTCGGGAGGCTGAGGCAGGAGGATCTTGCAAGTTCGAGATCAGCCTGGGCTACACAGTGAGCTCAAGGCCAGCCTGAACTGCATAGTGAGACACTGTCTCAAAAAGATAGGAAAAAACAAAACAAAACACACACACACACACACACACACACACACACACAGCACTGCCCATGACAGGGTGGGGAGGAGAGGTCCAGGCTCCGGCAAAGGCCTCTCAGGAAGCCCCCGTGGACCTTGGGCGCTCGGGAGGGAGTTGGGGGTGTGAGGCAGCAGAGGAGGGCAGGGCTACTGCATACCCTCGCAAGCACTCAGGGTGAGCTTAGGTCTCATCCCAAGAGTCAGGGGGCTACAGGAGGGTCTGACGTGCTTCAATTTGTGCTTGAAAAAGCCTTACAGAGCCAGATGTTACTGAGCACCTACTGTATACCCAGCCTCCATCCAGGTTGATGGGGCCCAGAAGGGGACGCAGAGCCACTTGGGGGAGGCAGAAGACGCTGTCAGCACCGAGCCCCGTTGGGGCCCTCCAGCCCTCCAGCCCGTGAGCCCAGGCCTCCCTCTTGCTCCAGAGCCCGGTGCACGGCCCGGCCGTGACTTTCCCCCTGCAGCTGAGAGCGAGCTTCAGTGGAAAACAGGAAGCAGAGCGTTGGTGTCTTTGGGGACGGAGCAGAGGCTGCACTGAAAACTGGGGGCCTCCTGGGGTCCAGGTGTCCCGTGTTTTGGTCTTGCCCTGCATTTGAGGGGTGCAAAGTGCGGGAGGACAAAGCCAGCCTGGCTCTGTACTGTGAGCTCTCAGAGCCTGTTTTGAGCCACCCACTTGTTCATCTGGAAAGAAAACATTTATTGAGCACCTACTATGAGCCAGATACTGTTCTAGGCACTGGAGGTCAACGGTGAGCAGACGAAACCCTGTCCAACATGTAGATATTGCATACATGTGCATGTTGCATTGAAAACTCTCAGTGTGGTGAGAAGTATCCAGTCCTGGGCGTTAGAGAGCCCACCCTTCCTCATATAGTTCAGTGGGCAAATACGACCTACTTCCAGGGCGCTGGAAGGGCGTGTGGTGGTTCTACCCCATTGCCTGCCCCCTGGAGAAACTATCGCCCATTCACAGAATGTCTTTCGGAGGCTGAGGCGGGAGGATCACAAGTTTGAGCACAGCCTGGGCAACTTAGTGACTTAGTGAGACCCTGTCTCAAACTAAACAAAAAATTTAGTACGAGCTAGGGGTGTAACTCCATGCAAAGGTCCTGGGTTTAACCTTACTACAAAGAAGAAAAAGAAAAAAAAAAAAAAAAAAAGAATGTCCAGAGCAGCTGTTTACAGTGTACAAAATTGGGAAACAGTGCAGATGAATAAACTATGATTTAATTCCCATGCTGAAATGTTACACCACATTCCAGATGCAGGCATTAAAGCCACCCACCATGAGAGGGATGGAAGCAAGGATTATGATTGACTCGCTTTTTTGTGAACCAAGATTATAGAAAAAAATAGAGTAAGCAGGGGTGGGAGGCAGCTGGAGAGGCTGACAGGAGGCTGAGGCAGGGAGGTCAGGGAAGGTGCCAGTGAGGTGACATTTGAACTCACACTTGAAGAAGGGAAGTTAGATGGAAAGAAGTGTGCTGGGGGTGGACGCAGCCCATGCAAAGGTCCTGAGGCTGGCAGGAGGGTTCTTGGGCTCTCTAGGAAAGCAGGGAGGTCAGTGGGCTGGGGGATGGAGGGAGCATGGACACGTGTTCTGGAGCTGACCAGAAGGAGGGGCAGCATGGCGTAGGGAGGGAGCGAGAGATGTGGGAGTAGAGAGGGAGGACGGTCCTGGGGTGCCAAGGGTCCAAATCCTGGATCTGCTCTTCCCAGCCACCGGCTGTTGGACTTTCCCTGGGGTCCACGAGACGCCAGTTTCCTCGACTTGATTTAACTCAGCTTCTCTTAGCTGTAGCCTGTGGAGTGTCGTGGGTCCTCCTGGGGAGCGTGCATAAGAGGTGTGCACTGGAGAGAGGATGCCAGGGTAGAGAAGCCACCAGGAGAGGGAGCAGACCAGGCTTGCGGCGCATACGGGGTGTGGGATAGTAATCAGCCCTTCATGGAGGACTTTCTAGGTACCGATTTTGCCCCCCGATACTGAGGATTGAACACTGGGCCTTCACACTGAGCTACAACCCCAGTTCTTTTTGTATGTTTTATTTTGACACTAAGTCGCTAAGTTGCCCAGGCCGAGCCCTAACTTGTGATCCTCCTGCCTCAGCCTCCCAGAGTGCTGGGATTACAGGTGTGGTCCCAGGGATTTTGTGAAGCTCTTGCAATCTTCCAACAACCCCAACAGGCTTTGGTCCAGATGTTACAGATGAGGAAGGGAGGCCCGGGAAGGTTACGGGTGTGGTGAGCTGCCTGGGTGCAAACGTCCGGTCTGGCTGGCCCCGAAGTTGTGCACCTGGGTGACGCAGGCCAACGACCTACTTCCAGGGCGCTGTCCCTGCGTCTGTCCGGGACCTCAGTTTCCCTCCTCCGTGATGTGTGTGGGTTGCGCGCTTCTTGCTGCTTCTCTCTTTGCCAGTGTCTGGATGAAGGGGGCACCCCACCTCAAATGCCTGCATCTCCACCTCAGAGGGAAAGGGGCCCCAAGGGATAACGGGGCGGAGGTGCTGTGACCTGGGTCGCTCAGAGCTCAGGCACCTGGTCCGTCTGGGGACGGGGCGGAGGGCAAGGAGGAGCGCGAAGGCCTATTTCCTCCTAGACCCTGACTTTCGCGGCACGGAGTGGGGGTGCGCTGAGAACAAAAAATGGGGGTGTGCGCAGAGCGCCCCCTGGTGGCCGGTTTTGTCTCGTTGCTATGCTGGAAGGCTTTCCAGATTATTTTTATACAAACATTTTTTTTTTTTTTTATTGTGGCAAAAACGCTTCAGCTTCCCCATGTCGATCACTTCTAAATTACAGTTCAGTAGTGTTAAGCAGAGTCACGGTGTTGCGAAGTTGGTCTCTGGAACTTTTCCAGCTCGTAACACTGAAACAATCGCTCCCTCCTCCCTCCCAGGCCTGTCTATTTCCACCCTCTCTGAAGCTGGCTACCCTGGTGCCTCAGGACAGCGGAATCATGGGGTATTTGTCCTTTTGTCACTGGTTTTTTTCACTTACAAAAGGTTCTCACTGAACCCAGAACCTCATCTATGCGTAGCGCTCTACCCCTGAGCTACACCCTGACCCTTTTAATTTTCATTTTATTTTGAGACGGGATTTCATTAAATTGTCCAGATTGGGCTTGAATTTATAATACTGCTGCCTCAGCATCAAGTAGCTGGGATTAGCAGGTGTGCGCTGTCACACCTGGCAGAATTCCTATTTATTTTTTTTATTTACTTTTTTTGGTATTGGAAATCAAACTCAGGACCATGAGTTTGCCAGGCAGGCGCTTATGCCCTGAACTGTATTTCCAGCCGCCTATTTATTTATTTAGTACTGGGGATTGAACCTAGGACCTTCACACTGAGCTACATCCCCAGCCCCATTTTTGTTTTTTATTTTAAGTCAATGTCTTGCTAAGATGCTAAGTTGCCCAAGTTGGGCTTGAATTTGCGATCCTACCGCTTCAGCCTCCCTAGGAGCTGGGTTTGCAGGCATGCGCCACACTCCGGCTCTTAAAGCTGAGGAGCTTAAGGAAATCTTTCTAGTGTTGGTGACAATGACAGTCCTGAGGACACCTAGGGATTACCGAGCATCGTTCCTGGGCTGGGCACAAACCTCCACCGAGTTCGTCTTTGCAATCATCCTGTGGGTTGTGTGATGTTTCTGTCCTCATTTTACACAGGTGGAAACCAAGACACTGGAGACTCAAGTGCTTGTTTAAGGCCCTCAGGCGGCAGAAAGCTAAGCCTGGCCTGGAGCGGGGGTCCTCAGCCACCATCGCAGGGGCCACATCGGTCCAACCAAGCCCACCCCCAATGCAAAGTCAGAAGAAGGGAGAGAAAATTGATCTCCACGAAAGCTTCACCACCCTCTCTCTCCCTATGGGGAGCTTGGCCCCAAGGCTGCCTCTTGTGGGTGTGTGGAGAGCCTGCTCCTTCCTGACTGAACTGGGGGCCTCTGGGAGCTGGGACTCCACTTCATCTCCCTTGGACACCCCAGCATGCCCACTGGGCTGGGCTTGAGTCCTTCCTTCGTTCCTTCGTTCCTTTGTTCCTTCGTTCCTTCCTTCCTTCCTTCTTTCCTTTCTTCCTCCTTCCTTTCCTTCCTTCCTTCCTTCCTTCCTTCCTTCCTTCCTTCCTTCCTTCCTTCCTTCCCTTCCCTTCCCTTCCCTTCCCTTCCTTTTGTTTTTTGAGATAGGTTGGCTTCAAACCCACAGTAATCCTCCTGCCTCAGCCTCCTGAGTGCCGTGATTACAGGTGAGCACCACCTCTCCTGGCTTCCTTTGTTTCTTGTTCATGTTTTTACTTAAAAGTAATTTTGGGCTTATAGAGGAATCACAAAGGGTACCGTGAATTCTTGTTCACCCTTCACTCAGGATCTCTGAATGTTAACCCTTTGTTATGGCTGTTTTCATTTTTCCTCTCCACACACACATGACCTATATAGATATATGTGTTTTATTCCCTGCTCCCAAAACATCTGAGACCAAAGTGTAGGCGGAACATCCACTTACCCCTAAATACTTCCGCATGTTTCACAACATGAGGATGTTTGTTTTCCCAGCCACAGCACAGGGATCACGATCAGGAAATCCATACCACGCTGTGATCTAATCTAGGGCCCTTATTCAGAGTTTTCCAATTGTCCCAACAATGTCCTCTGTAGATAGCAAAAGAAAGAAAGAAAAACCCAGCATCGCACATGGCACATAGGCTGAGCTCAGCTCAGCCCCACTGGGCAGGCTCCTGTGTGAACCTGGCCAGGGCGGGCAGAGGCGCCAGCCACCCCATGGGCTCATGGGAAATCATGCAGGCTGCTGCCACTCACACCAGCACTGGGATGGCTTCTCAGGCGACGACAGAGCTGACACAGCAGGTGTCCCCTCCTCCCTAGTGACTGACGCACACGAGTGGGGCAGCCTGACCAAGTCTGACATGACCCGGGGAGAAGCTCATGTTGCAGTCCAAGTCTGAAGGCCGCCTGGAGGTGGAGTTCCTTCTTCAGCCAGAGAACTCAGTCTTTCTCTCTTAAAGCCGTCACCTGATCAGACAAGGCCCACCCACATCACTGAGAGCAATCTGTTGGATGCAAAGTCTGTTGATTTACATGTACAAGCACCTTCACAGCAATATCTCCACCGGTGTTGGATCCAACATCTGGGCCCTGTTGCTTAGCCAAGGCGGTATCTAAAACTAACCAACCCAGCCATCAAGTTTCTTCTTTTCCGCCCCTGACATGTTGATATTTCAGTCTCTGCCATTGTCCCCTCAAGGTCACAAGATGGCTGCTGAAGCTCCAGAAATCACAATCTCAGATGATAGTGTGCAGAGCAAGAAGGGAGAAAGAGTAAAAAGATCTTTTCCTGGCCCATCTCTCTCTTAATGGGAAGACAGTTCCCAGAATCTCTCAGCAGACTTTGCTTTATGTTTAATTGTCCAGAACTGGGTCACACGGTTGACTGCTTATTCCCTGAACTGCAGGATGCCAGGATTGACTTAGACAAATTAAGGCTCATCCTTTGGGACTGGGTAGCTTTGGGGAAGAAGGGTAGTGCTAGGGCATGTTGGCACCGGTTAAATAAGTGCTTAAGGGGGAGCAGACATGAAGACCTCCCCAAAAGGTTGGCGTGCGGGACCAGCTTGGTCTCCTTCGCAGGCCTGGCCCTCCTGGCCGGCCACCCTGAGCCCTAATGGCAATCAGGCTATTGGGGGACTTCACCGGCTAAGTGGGTGGTGGGACCTAGCTGCGGACGGAGGTGGCAGCGGCCATGACCAGCTGCGGTCCTCCTTGCTGTGACAGTTGGCTCTCACCCCATGGCCTCTGGCCTGGGCTCTGGCCAAGCGGCCGGGCTGACACCCGGCAGCCATCTGCCATCTGCAGAGAAGCTGAGTCTGCGGGGGACCAGGGAGGACACGCGGGAGATCCCCCAGCACGGAGGGCGAGGCAGAGAGCGGGAGCCGCCCTTGACCCAAGCTAACGCCTGGACAGAGGTCAAGGAGACCCTGAGAGGACTAAAGAGGAGACCCTCCCCAAGCCCAGCACCTGCATTCTCTCACCTGCATCTCCCCGTAGGTGGGGGAGGCGGCAACACCCCTACCTTACAGACGGGGCGGCCGAGGCCCAGGAAGCCCCAGGTGGCAGTCTTAGTCTCTCCTTGGTGCTGGACCAGGTGGCCCCAAATTTCATAACACAGGCTAATTCTCCTCCAGTCCTGCAAGTCCGAAGTCCTCAACTTAAGCGTTGACAGGGCTGTGTTTCTTCTGGAGGCTCTGGGGAAAGTCAGGCTCCCCACTTTTCCTGCCCCAGAGGCCCCTACCCCTCCTCCACCTTCAAAGCCATTGGCACAGCGTCTCCCAGTCTCTGCTTCCCTTGTCACATCCCGCTACAGGACCTCCGCCTCCTTCCTGTGAAGGCCTTGGAGATGACTTTGGGCTTCCCGATACTCCGGGTAACCTCCTGTGTCAGCAGCTGTCCATTGCTGGGGCAAAATACCTGACACTCCCAACTCAAAGGAGGGGCCCGCTGGTTTGACTAATGGTTTCAGAGGTTCAGTCCACGTCAGCCAGCTCCAAGGCAGAAACACCACGGTGGAAGGGCCTGGAGGAGGACAGCTGCTCACCTCATGGCGGGAAGGAAGGAGAGAGAGGGCAAGACGGGGTGGGGAAGGAGCTGGGGACAGGATGGGTCTTCAGGTCACAGCCCCAGAGACCCCTCCACCCGGGCTCCACCCCCTAACAACCTGCACTCCCCCATGCACTAATCCAGTGATAAGCACAGTGCTCCAGGATCCCAGCGCCTTCCTCTGAACCCATAACCCTCTGGGAGGATATTTCTGATCCAAACCCTAACACCTCCTCACCTCAGAATCTTTCCTCTAGTCACACGTTCAAAGCCCTTCCCCCGTCACGTTGCCCCTTTGCGGGTGTGGAGCTCAGGACTCAGCCTCCCACAGTCACCCAGATGGGCAGCAGCTGAGCCCCCCTGAGCCTGCATGCTGATCCCCCTCCCTTGTGGGGCGCTGCAGCCCCTGCCCACCTGCTGGGGGCTCTCTCAAGTTGCTAACTGCAGTTCGGTGGAGCCTGCGTTTGCCACAGCTAGGAAAGGGACGCCTGTGTGGTTCCTAAGTTGAAATCCTGGCTTCACCCCTTCATGGCTGTGTGACCTCGGACAAGAGAATTTGCTTCTCTGTGCCTCCGTTTTCTCCTCTGTGAGGTAGAAATGATGCTGCTAGGACCACGGGGCTAGGGGTTAAATGATTTCATGACTGCTGAGTTCTTACAATGCCTGAGTCCCAAGAACCTCGGTAGATGTTAGCTGGATTTACAAAGAATTATCCAAAGCAGAGCATTCCGTCCCTTACTGAAACAATGTTGATTCACTCAGTTCTAGCCTTGGGCTTTAGGGTCTGACTGTGCCAGGAATTCAATGCCAGCTGCCTTCACAGGCAGCTCAAAGGAACAAAAGGATTCTCTCAGGACGAGACGACCCCTGGAACTATAAGGTCGACTTCCCACTGCTGAGGGGTGGGTGGTGCTCCTGCCCGGAGAGCTGGTGGTCTCCAGGGTCACCCCGTGTGTGTGTGTGTGTGTGTGTGTGTGTGTGTGTGTGGTTGGTGCCTGGGGTGTGGGGAAGAGGGGCCTCAGGAGGGACAGGGGAGGCAGAGCTAATGCAGCCCCAGAACAGGGAGGCTTCAAGAAGGAGGTGACCACTGACCCCAGGCTTGGACAGGAACGCGGGGTGCCGGTCCTGGAATAGCCCCAGGGTGAATCCTACAGGAGATGCAGCCCCAGCACGGGGCTGTTGATTTGGCTCAGTCCAGGGAGGACGGCTGGGGCAGGTCTGGGAGATTCAGTGAGAATTTGGGGAGCCCAGGATGCCCCCCGGGCTTGGGCTCCTCCCTGGGGTCTAAGGACCATGGGCGGGAAAGGTCACGTCTTTCTTCTTAGCGGCCTCTGACAGAAGTGGAGCATTTCCTTGTGTTCAGAACACAGGCAGCAAGGAGGGGTGTGTGCGTTGTCGAGGGGCCAGTCACAGAAACGAGCCAGTGTCACGTTCGACCCTACTCGCCGGAGCTGCCTCAAACAACGCTACTTTCCCTCATGGCTACTCTGGGGTCCTGACAGTGATTAGGCTGCAAGTGGCTTTTAACAATGCCTAGCTAGAGCTGGGTTAATGGGCACGGGGGCAGGGGGCATGATGGGGTGACCCAAGGACCTGCAGGTAGGGCTGTCCAGGAAGTCTGCCAGGCTTCGGGTAGTGATGAGCGGCTCCCAGAACTCCCCTGTGGAGGCCAAAGCCCCCATGTGATGGGCTGGGCTGGAGCCCGTGGGAGGTGACTGGGTCATGACGGATGGATTAGTGTCGTTATAAAGGAGGCCCCAGGGAGAGGTCAGCGGCCTGCAACGCAGAAGCGGAAGTGGAGGTTGTCTGTAACCTGGAAGCAGAAACAGGTCCTCACTGGCAGGCACCCACACACTGGCATCTCTCTCCCAGCCTCCTGGGTGGTAAATTTCTGTTGTGTAGAACGCCCCCCCTCCATGGGGCTGTTACAGGAGCCCTAGCTGTGAACTGGGTGAGAGTACAGTGTTTTTCTGGGGCACCTCATTGGGATGGGGAGGCTGCAGCCGAGTTCTGGGCTTATCTGGGATTCTTTGGAGGTGTCTTATCACTCAGTGGAGAATGCTTTTGTCATCTCCTCCCCTTTCTGCTCCTCCTTCTCCTCCTTTCCACTACTGGGGAGCAAGCCCACTGCCTTTGCACTGAGCTACATCCCCAGCCCTTTTTATTTTCTATTTTTGAGACCTGGTCTCCCTAAATTGCCTCGAACTCGCAATCCTCCTGCCTCAGCCTCCCTGAGCACTAGGATTACAGGAGTGTGCCTCCACACCTGCTTGAATCCTTTTGCTTTTGATCACCCGTGGCAGTAGCAGCCGTTTTTCTGTGCCAGCGGGCATCTGCGTGGCTATCTGCCCTGGCAAGGTGGGTCCTCCTGAAGCTTTCTAGGAGGCCACAGGATCTAAAAGCTTAGGGTGTGGGGGCAGAGAGGGCCAGGGTGGAATTCTGCCAGGTCTCTGGGCACTCGCCTTCCCTGGGCCTCAGTCTCCCTGTTGGTCAGCTGGGAATGAAGGAACCGCGGGGAGGGCAGGTCTGTGTCCTGGCACCAGGCAGGGACTGCTGGCTCCCGGTGGGGCTCCTCTCCTCTCCCGGGCCTCTCTCTGCTCAGTGTTGGGTAGCAGAGGGGCAACCCCAGAGCCTCTTACCAAGGAGTCCCCGGATGTGAGCATGGATATGCTTCCTGGTCAGGGCCTGGGCGGTGACCTTGGAGAACGGAGCTGCATGGAGCCTCAGTTTCCCCCTGCGTTAGATCTCGCTGAAAATATCCACCTGGTAGGCAAGGAAATGAGATGAACGCCGAGCTCAAGGCCAGGCGTCGCTGAGCTTGGCCTTGGGAGCGGGCGTGTGGCGTGGGCGTCGGCAGGTGGGGCACGTCCTGAAGGTGCCCAGAAGCCAGAGGTGGCAGTAAGAGCCGTATGCCAGGCGCTCACCACGCCTAGAGGACCTGTGCCCAGACCTCAGCGATACCGTGCTCCGCGTGGGCCTTCGCTCTCCCGCTGGTCCTCGCACCCTCCTGGGCATCTGCCGTGCTGCGGGCAGGGTAGATTCCAGGTTTAAGGCTCGGAGCAGAAGCTGGGTGGGCGCGGTGCAGTTGCAAGCGAAGGAGCTCGGCCTCCCGCTTCTGCTCGGTCAGCTGCGAGGGCCCCAGCTGTGGCTGTCCGTGCTCCCGGAACCCTAAGACGGGGAAGTCGCTCCAGCCACCGCCCTGGTCCCCATTCCACGCTGAACCAAACACCACGCTCCGGGCTACGCAGCTTCCGCCAGGAGGGCGCATAGTGGTGCCGCAGAGGGGGCGGCGCTGTCTGACGCTGCCGAGGCCCTTATTCCCTCTTCAGCCTCTTCCCCCCTTCGCCTTCTCCTGGCTTCTCTCGCGTCCGGCGATCTTCAGCAGACGTAGCTACTCGGGACGCACTAGAAGGTGCTTTCCTTGCAGTTCCTTCCTCGTCCTTGCAAGTACCAGGACTACTTCGGCCCGCCCAGCCACCCGGGAAAGCCAAGCTCTCCGAGCCCTGCGCCCCGCGCACGGCGCCACAGCAGCTGCAAAGGAGGCTGCGCAGAACCCCGGGGTCCCGTCCTGCTTGTCCCCTGCCCGCGACTTCGTCCTGTCCTTCAGCCCGGAGCCAACTGTGGGAGCCGAGTCTGCGTTCGAGGCTCCCTCCTAGCCGACAGACGGATGTGCTAGCCCAGCCTGCCGGCTGCCGAGCGAGGGGTGCCATTTTCTTGGGAAAAAAGTGAGTAATTGGTAATTAATTGGAACATAATGTAAAATACGTTAAATGTCATATAAAATAAGTTTATGTTCAAGATCTCTTCACTCCTACTTATTGTGACATTTCCTGTGGATTCTGTTAAGTGATTTTTTTTTTTTCTTTCCCTGTACCATGATTTTTTTTTTTCCTAGTGCTGAGGATGGAACTCAGGGCCTTCACATATGCTAGGCAAGTGCTGTACCCCTGAATTACATCTCTCATCCTTTTTTAAAATTTTAATTTAAGACAGTGTCTTCCTAAGTTTATCCAAGCTAGCCTTGAACTTGAGATCCTCCTGCCTCAGCCTCCTGGGTACCTGAGGCACCATACCCAGCCTAGAATTTCATCCTTTTCATGGCTGAATCATATTTCATTGTTCACAATACCATATTTTGTTTGTTCATCCCCCTCTCAGTGAACACTTAGGTTGTTTCCACCATTTGGTTTATGTGAACATCACTGCTGTGAACATTTGTATACAAGAATTTGAAGCCAGGTGTTGTGGCCCATGCCTGTAACCCCAGCACTTGGGAGGCTGAGGCAGGAGGATCACAGCAGGTTTGAGGCCAACCTGAGACCCTGTCTCAAAAAACCAAAGCAAACAATCAAAAAAAACTTGTTTGAGTCTTTGTTTTCAATTTTGGGGGTTTATACCCAAGTATGGATGTGTTGGTTTGGGGCTTATTTTGCAAGGACAACAACATAATACAGGACACATCTTATGATTATTTATAATAGTCACCCAAAGAACAGTATACAAAAGAGTGCAGGAAATCTGTTCACACACTAAGACCAAGGAATCCAGCTGAGGGCCTGGATCCCACAACAATGTCCTACATGAGCTGAGCAGAATACCCAGAGCTCATAACAATGCCTCCCATGAATTCAACTGGAGGCCCAGAACCCACGACAACGTCTCATGCAGACCTGTTTCACGGATCTGCTGGGAAGGCCCAAAGGTCAGTAGTGGAATCTACAAAGTCTGTGCCAGCAGGATGAAGGACCTGTGCTAGCAGGCTGAGGGATCTGCACTGGAGCCAGGAAGTGATGCTCAGAAGAACCAGAGCTCCTCCAAAAGGTACCACGGCCATCCTCAGCAACAGTGAGGTCCTGAGCTCCTCCGATGATCAGGATGGCCGAGTTCCCATCAGGGAAGCCAACACAACAAGCCCTTCCTGGAAGACAGCAATGCACCATCTTCCTCTCTGGAACCAGGAAGCTATGCTCAAAGTGAGGACCAGAGCTCTCCAAAGTGAACTAAAGCCATTCTCAGTGCCAGTGAGGTCCCGAGCTCCTCAGAGGATGAAAACAGCCAAGTTCATCAGGAAAGCCAGCTCCCCACAGCCTCTCTCAGCTCCCCACAGCCTGCCTCTTCTCCTCCAGGTCTGCCTCTTATACTGAAGGCAACAGTCCCCAGGTGGGCCTCCCACACCCAGCACCACACTTACTCAGGTCAGCTGGGGGTTATAAGTTGACCACCAGTTATCAATCCACTACAATGGAATCATCAGATCACATAGAAATTGTATGTCCATCTCATTGAGGAAATGGCCAAAATGTGTCCCAAGTGGCTGCTGCATTTCCAGACCCTACCAGCAACATAAGAGTTCTAATTAGCTGGGCGTGGTGCGGCACACCTGTACATAGGAGGCTGAAGCAGGAAGGTTACAAGTTTCAATCTGGCCTGGACAACCTAGTGAAGCCATCTGGAAATAAAAAGAGGTAGAAAAGGCTGGGAATGCAGCTCAGCGTGAAGGTGCCTGTTCCAGTCTATGCACAGCCTCTCTGGCTCCTTTAATCCCCATCTTTTTCTGTAGCCACCCAGTGGCTCTGAAGCGCCATCTTACCGTGGTTCGGGTTTGCAGTTCTCCAATGGCTCCCAGCGCGGAGCGTCCTGTGCATGCCCATCCCCCACTTCGCTAGCCTGACGGGGGCGGATGTCTGCACAACTCCTTTGCCTGTGTTTAAGTTGTAGTTCCGTCTTTTTGCTGTTGAGTTGCAGGAGGTCTTTTTCCATTCTGGATGTTAAATCCCTAGCAGACAAGCGATTTGCAAATGTTTTTAAAACCTCGTTCTGTGGGCTGCCTTCTTGGCTGTCTTAGCAGTGCCCTTTAACACACAGAAGCTTCTACTGTTAATGAAGCCCAGTACAGCTCTTTTTCCTTTTTGCCTCCGCTCTTGGTGTCATACTTAAGAATCCATTGTCAAGTCCAAGGCCATGTAGATTTTTCCTATTTTTAAAAAAGATTTTATGGGCTGGGGATTTAGCTCAGCGGCACAGCACCTGACTGGCAAGCACAAGGTCGTGAGTTTGATTCCCGGTACCAGAAAAAAAAAAAAAAATTTTACATTTTTAGCTCTTAAAATTTAGATCTTTGATCCATTTCTTTTCTTTTCTTTTTTTTGGGGGGGGAGCAGATTGGATCTTGAACTCACTTTGTAGCCCAGGCTGGCCTTAAATTCATAGTGATCCTCCTGCCTCAGCCTCCTAAGTGCTGGGATTACAGACGTGTGCCACCATACCTGGCTCTTTGGTCCATTTTGAATTAATTTTTGCGTATGGTATGAGATAAAGACCCACCTTCATTCTTGGGCTTGCAGGTACCCATGTTCCCCATCACTCCTTGTTAGAGACTTCTTTTCCCATCCAATCACCATAGTGCTCATCAACGTCAACTGGCCGTGGGTGTTAGGGTGTGCTTCCAGGCGCTCAGTTCTACTTGGTTTTTAACAGTATGTCTGTCCTTATGCAAATACCGCGTTGGGTTGATGGCCCCGTTCTTTGGAAGGTACCAGACACGGAACCCAGGGCTGCATGCATGCTGGGCAAGGGGCGCTACCACGGAGCCCACTCCCAGCTCGGGACCAGGTTTTGAAATTAGGAAATTGTGAGTCTTCTAGCTAGTTCTCCTTCCCTCTCCTTTTCTCTCTTAAAGATTATTTTGTTTATTTTGGATACTTTGAATGTGAATATGAATTTTAGGATCCGTTTTTCCATTTCTGCAAAGAATACCATTGGGATTTGGCTCCAGACTATATTGAATCTGTGTACTGTTGTGGTGGCATTCTCACCTAGCCAATAGTGAATCTCCTAGTCCATGAACAACACAGTGAGGTTTATTGTCGAGGCCTCTGCACAGCATTGGAGAAGGTGCTGTGGCTTGGGGCTAGATGTCCCCCTAAAGCCTCATGCACTCAAAGTGGGGCTTTTTGGGAGGTGACTGGATCAGGGGTGTGTGATATTGGGATTAGGGCCTGTGGTACTGCATTAGCCCACTGACTGGTGTGGCATAGTTCTGGGTGTGGGTAATGGAAAGGCCCACTAGCCAGTAGCCTGGTAGCCTCAATGGGATTAAGGGGAAAGGGAGAGGCTTGCTTGCTGCTTCCTGCCTGCCTGCCTGCCTGCCTGCCACGGACTGTTCCTCCTCTGTCATGCCCCTCAGCCTTGGAGCCAGCTGACTGGGGACTGAAACCTCTACAAAGTCGGAGATAAAAATAAACCCTTCCTCCTTCAACTTGTGAGTGTCTATTATTTTGTCCCAGCAATGAGGAAGTGACTGAGACAGAAGGTAATTCTCAGCAGTGGGAATGCTTTCAGAACCCCAAGGTGTGAATCCGCAATGGTGAAATTTGAGGTTCATGAGAAAGGTTTGTTTCTTGGTAGATGGCGCAGCCTGGTGCTGAAAAACCCCGCGCTAATTCAGTGTGTGGAGGTAATAGGTTGCTCGCAGGAGCCCTAAACAGGATTGTGACTCAGAACGCACCTCTGTTCCCTGATCCTGTCACAGTGGCTTTTCCCACGCCTAATGTGATTTTCTGAGACTTTCCTGCTTCCGGCTCAGGCTAATATAATTCTCTGGAGAGCCACTAGATGGCAGCAAGAGCCAGCTGCAAAGAGCAGGAGCGCAGGAGCAGATTCAAGATCAGGCGCAAAGAAAGGAAAGGAGGGAGAGGCAGGGAAAGGAGGACCGAGAAAGGAGGAGGCGAGGGCACCACGCCGCAGCTCCCCGGGGAGCAGCCCTGGCCCTGCACGCTCGGCGGGACCGGAGTGACCCTGCCCTGAGCAAGTGATGGACGCGAAGTGAGTAGGACGAGGCTGCAAATCGGCACCGCGTCGCGCCCAGCTTTCGGCGCTTCTCTTTGTGACTCAATGGAAAGCCGTTGGTAACGGTGGCGTTTTCAACAACTGCAACATCTGGTTGTTAAGAGAAAAGCTTCCGAGTGTCAGAACTGTTTGGCAGAGAACAGAGAGACGTCTGCAGAGAGGGCTTATTGCAAGTCCTTAACCCTGGGCCTGCAAAATCCTCGCAATGAGCTGCGTGGAGGTAGATTAGGCGGCAAGAGCGGGCTCCAAGGCTGGGCAGGCGAGCGCGGGTTCACGCCGCAGCCCAGCCACCTCCTTACCGGTTGACCGTGACTTTGGTCAAATGGCTTCACTTCTCTCGGCCTCGGTTTACTTTTCCGTGCAGTGTGCATCGGATCAAACGGTTCATCATTCTGCAAACCCTCCAGCGGGCTCGGCTTCGCAGAGCCGGGCGTTGGTCTGTGCCACCAGCCTGCGCGGTGACCGCGGGGCGGGCGCCCCGGGAATCGGGGCGGGGCTGCCTCAGCCGCGCGCTCCCGCGTGTGAGAAGCAAGGCCGTCTTGGCTTCTGGCCATCGGTCCTGGTGTTGTTGCCAGGTTCTGTCCAGTTAGGGTGGGCAATGCCACCTCGGCTATTCTTGGGGCTCCCCGTCCCCACCGTGGGATCCCTGCAGTGCTGAGGGGCTGGGTTCCTAGTCACCGGTCACCTTTGAACTTGGAACCACTGAAATGTCTGGTGGCCTTCAGTGGTCCCTCCAGTGGCTCTTGGCTGTTTCTTTTTGCCCCTGCGACGTGGGCCTGTCTGCCAGCTGAGACCCATGCTTAGGGGCACATCTTTGTGGGTGTCGTGCCGTGAGCCTCCCCAGGGTCCCACGATCTCGGGATGCACAGACTCCCCACGCCGCTGCTTAGTTCAAGTCACCTTTGAAACCCAGGTGCTGGCGCTGGGGATTTAGCTCAGAGACACAGCGCCTGCCTGGCAAGCTGGAGGTCCTGAGTTCGATTTCCGGTATGGGAAACAAACAAACAAACAAACAAAAAAAGAAACCCAGTTGCTGCCCAGTGCCTCTCTGTGTCTCTGGAGACCAGAAAGAGCCTCAAGAATGTGCTTGAAGTTGAGCAAGAGATGAGAAAAGGGGAAATAGGGAAACTCACTAATTAATGTTTTAATTAGAGTAATAGACACTTAAGATCTTCAGCTCAAGCTGCTCATTTATAGTTAGACAAATGAAGGCCACACAACTAAATGCCTGGAAATCCAGGACTAGTGCCTGGTCTGAAGACTGCCAGGGTGCTGCCCTCTGCTCTGCTTTAAGCTGCTGTATTAGTTACCTACTGCTGCATAACAAATCACCCCCAGACTGACTGGCTTGAGACAACAATGTCTATGATCTCACTGTTTCTAAGGACACCAGCACAGCTTGCTTATTTATTTATTTATTTATTATTTATTTTTGGCACTGGGACTCAGACTCAGGACCTGTGCTTGCTGGCCGGGTGCTGTGCCGCTGAGCTAGATCCTTGGCCCTCAGGCACGGCTTAGCTGGAGCCTCTGTCTCTTCAGCCGAATCAAGGTGTTGGCTGCGGCTGTGATGTTGCCCCTGACCTAAGGCTGATGGCAAGATTCTCAGCACCGAATCTGGGAAGTGACGTTCCTCCTCAGGTGCCCGGTCAGGTCATTAACCGAGACGCACAAAGAGAAGGACCTGCCCGAGGTTGCGCCTCTAGCAAGGAGGCTGGGGCATGGCGAGCCCTTTGGAGCGGCCCAGCCACTGCCATGAGGAGCTAAGAGCCACCTGTCCTCCAGGGTCAGCAGTAGCCTTGGGCGCTGGCTGTGATGATTGCAGGGCCCTTCCTGGAGCTTCTCTCTAGGTAAATCTGGGATGAAGTTCAGAAATCTGTGTTTTTCATGAGCTTCTGACTTAGGGGTCCGAGGAGAACTCATGGTGTATGTCTGTCCCTTGTGCAAGGCTGTGTAAGTCTCTATGGTCTGCAGTTCGTGTCTCCCAAATTCATATGTCAATGCCTAAGCCGCACGTGATGGTATGGGGGGTGCTGGGGCACGATTAGGTCACGAGGGGGAGCCTTCACAAAGGGGGTCAGCGCCCTAGAACAGGATCCCGAGACCCTGCTCATCACTGGCTGAGGTCACAGTGAAGCCACAGCCGTCCGTGAGGAAGCGGGTCCTCGACAGACACTGGCTGTTTTGGTGGCTTGATCTCAACTCCCCAGCCTCTAAAACTGTGGGAGTAGGTCAGCTCCGATTCCCAGGATGGGATTACGAGGTGCGAAGCACATGCTGTTGAAAATGTGCCCTGGAGCACAAAGGTCCTCCAGGAGGGTTGAATCAGTTTCCACCCTCCTCTCCAGGGTCCCGGAGCCTGGCGCCCACAGGCTCACACAGAGGGCAGCGCTGCGTGTCAAGTTTTGCCAAACTGGTAGTTGAGAAATGACATTCAGGGTAGTTTTAATTTCCTTTTTTAAAATTGGTACATTTTAGGTATACATAATAATCACATTCATCGTGGGGAATTTGTACCTGTACGTGGTATGTCTTGCTCTTCTCCCTCAACCCCTCTTCCCCTCCTTATTTACAAATGCTTTGTTTCCTTTTATTCTATTTTTTCTTTTCCCTTCCTTCCTGTCCCCCTCCCATCCCTAGCTCCCCTTCTCATTTGAACATTTTTTCCCATTTCCCAATATCCATTCTGCATTTAGGTCCTTGTTTATACTTTCAGTTTCTCACACCAGGGAAACAATAGATATTTAAATATGTGTGTCTGATTTATTTCACTTAAGAGTATGGTCTCAAGGCGCATCCACTTACCCAGAAATATCTCAAGCTTATCCTTTATGACAGAGTAGTACTCCACTGTATAAAAAGCCCACATCTCCTTTATCCATTCGTTAGTTGATGGGCATCTGGGCTGATTCCAGGATTTAGCTATTACAAACGGTGCTACTGTAAACATGGGTGCACAAATATTGCTGTGGTATGATGCTTTTAATTCTTTTGGGAAGATACCAAGAAGAGGAATAGCTGGGTCAATGGAACTTGTAGTTCTAGATTTTTGAGGAATCTCAACACTGATGTACACAGTAGTTGCACCAGTCTACAC
The DNA here is from genome assembly GCF_000276665.1 of Chinchilla lanigera. Classification (NCBI taxonomy): domain Eukaryota; kingdom Metazoa; phylum Chordata; class Mammalia; order Rodentia; family Chinchillidae; genus Chinchilla; species Chinchilla lanigera. The sequence continues at coordinate 9,395,651 of NW_004955482.1, read as the reverse complement.
TCCTACCAACAGAGGAGAAGGGCTCCTTTTTCCCCACAGCCCCACCGGCATTTGTTATTGGTTGATTTCTTGAAAATAGCCATTCTTTCTGGAGTGAAATGGAATTTCAGTGTTGTTTTAATTTGCATCTCTTGGATGACTAGTGATGTTGAACATTTTTCATATATTTATTTGCTGTTTCTAATTTTTTTTTATCTGAGAAGTGTCTATTCATTTCAGATGTCCATTTTTCGATTAGGTGTTTAAATTTGGGGGGCTCTGATTTTTTTGAGTTCTTTATATATTCTAGATATTAGTCCTTTGTCTGAGGAACAGTTGGCAAAAATTTTCCCCCCACTCTGTGGGTTGTCTCTTCACTCTGTTGGTGGTTTCTCTTGCTGTGCAAAAGCTTTTCAATAAGATGGGATCCCAGTTGTTGATTCTTTGTGATAGTTCCTGTGCAGTTTGGGTTTTGTGCATAAAATCTTTGCCTACACCAATGTCTTCAAGAGTTCTACCTATTCTATTGGATCTAGCAGATTTAGAGTTTCTTTTTTAATATTTAGATCTTTGATCCATTTTTCTTTTAGTTTATGGTGCGGTGAAAGATACAGCTCTGGTTGTAATCTTTGGTGTGTGGAAAGCCAGTTTTCCCAGCAGCATGTATTAAAGAGGCTATCTTTCTTCCAGTGAAGGGGTTTAGCTCCTTTGTCAAAGATAAAGTTGCTGAGTGTGTTTGGGATTGTTCATGGATCTTCTAATCTGTTCCATTGATCCTCAGGTCTGTTTTGTGGCTGTACTATACTGTTTTTATCACAGTAGCTGTGTAGTACAATTTCAAGTCAGGGATTGTGATGCCCCCTGATTTTCCTTTGTTGCCTGGAATTGCTTTTGCTATTCTAGGTCTCTTCTGGTTCCAGATGAATTTTAAGATTTTTTTTCTCTAATTCTGTGAGGTATGCTATTGGTATTTGATCAGGATTGCATTAAAATCTGTGTAATAATTTTGGAAGTGTGGTCATTTCCACTATATTGGTTTTTGCTATTCAAGGACAAGGGATATCTTCCAATTTTCTAATATTTTATTCAATCTCCCTTTTCAGAGCACTGAAGTTTGCAATGTAAAGGTCTTTAACTTCCTTTGTTAGATTGATTTCCTGGCATTTCATTTTGGGGGGATGTTATTGTGAAAGGTATTGTTTTCCTAATTTCTCTCTCAATGGGTTTGTTGTTTGTGTAGAGGATGCTATTGATTTTTGAGTGTTGACTATGCATCCAGCTGTGCTACTGAATTTGGTTATTAAATCTAGAAGTCTTGGTGAAATTTTTGGGATCTTCTATGTAGGCTATCATGTCATCCACAAATAATCCTTCTTCCTTTCTTATGCTTATTCCTTTTATTTCTTTCTCTTATCTAATTGCTCTGGCTAATGTTTCCAGAACTATATTGAATAAGAGGGGTGACAGTGGACATCCTTGTCTTGTTACAGATTCTAGAGTGAAAGCTTTCAGTTTTTGATCACTTAATATGATGTTGGCAGTTGATTTCTCATAGATGGCTTTTATCAGATTGTGATAAAGACCGTCTATTCCAATTTTTTGTGGGCTTTTTTTTTTTTTTTACTATGAATTAGTGTTGGACTTTGTCAAACACTTCTTCTGCATCATTTAGATTATCACATGGTTTTTGTTCTTTGAGCTCTTAATATGGTATATTACATCCATTGATTTGCACATGTTGCATCATCCCTACATTCCTGGGATGAATCCTATTTGGTCATGGTGCATAATCTTCTTGATGATTTGCTGCATTCTATTTGCCAGTATCTTACTGAAGAGTTTTGCATCTATGTTCACTGGCTCTTTTTCTGGTTGGATCCTTATCTGGTTTTCGTACCGGGGTAATACTTACTTCCAGGAATGAGTTTGAGAGTATTGCTTCCCTTTCAATTTCATTAAAGAGTTTGAGAAGTAGTGGCATTAGGTCTTCTCTAAAATTTTTGTACAATTCATCAGTGAATCCACCAGGACTTGGGCTTTTCTTTGTGGGTAGATTTTTAATTACACCTTCAATTTCATTGGCTGGTGTTGGTTTCCTTAGAATTTTTATGTCTTCTTGATTCAGCTTTGGTAATTCATATGTCTCTAGGAATCTGTCCACTTCTTTTGTGTTTTCCCATCTTATTTGAACATAGGTTCTCAAAGTAGGTATTGATGATCTTTTTGGATTTCTACAGGTCTGTTATGACTTTACCCTTTTCATTCCTCATTGCATGGATTTCACTCTTTCCTTTCCTTTTTTGGATAAAATTGACTAAAGGTTTGTCAATTTTATTTACTCTTTTAAAGAACCAACTCTTCAATTCATTGATTCTTTGTATTGTTTTCTTAGTGTCCATTGCATTCATTTCTGCTCAGATCATTATAATTTCCTCCCTTTATCAGGTTTGGGCTTGTCTTGCTCTTCTTTTCCTAGAAAGTTGATGCGCAACGTTAGGTTGTTTTTCAGATATGAGAATTTTATTTCAGATATGAGAAATTTTGTTTTTCAGATGTGAGAATTCACCACTGTAAATTTCCCTTGTAGGACTGTTTTCAATGCATCCTATGATTTCTGGTACGACAGGGTCTTGCTATTAGTTCAGGCTGGCCTTGAGCTCACTATTGTAGTCAGGGTTTACAAGGGAAACAATTTAATACAGGACACATAGTCTATAGGATTATTTTATAGTAGTCACCTAAAGAGTCAAATTCAAAAGAGTACAGGAAATCTGTCCACACACTCAAGACCAAAACAATCCAGCTGAGGGCCTGGGTCGCATAGTAATGTCCTGCATGAGTCCATTTGAAGACCTAGAGCCCATCGCAATACCCCCAGGAGTCCATGTGGAGGCCAAGGGCCCACGACAATGTCTCATGCAGGCCTGTTTCACAGATCTGCACTGGGAAGGCCCAAAGGTGAGCAGTGGAAGGTAGAAAGTCATGCCAGTGGGCTGACAGATCTGCGCTGGAGCCAGAGAGCAACACTCAAAGTAAGGACCAGTGCTCTTCCAAAAAAACACCACAGCCATCCTCAGCAACAACGAGGTCCCGAGCTCCTCTGATGATGAAAACAGCCGAGTTCATATCAGAAAAGCCAGCATGACGAGCTCCTCCAGGAGAACCAACAGCTCCTCAACAGCACTTCTCCTCTTTCTCCAGTTCTCTTTTTTATTTTGTTGGCAACCATCCTCAGGTGGGCCCTCCACACCCAGCACATGATTCAGTTCAGCTGGGTGTTACAAGTTGACCACCAGTTGTCAATCCACCACACTCACTATGTAGCCCAGGCTAGCCTTGAACTCACAGTGATCCACCTGCCTCAGCCTCTGGAGTGCTGGAATTACAGGCTAATTTCTTCTTTAATTTTATCTGTGACCCACTGGTTGTTCAGGAAGGGGTTATTTAATTTCCACATGTTTATGAAGTTTTTGTGGTTTCTTTGATTTCCAATTTCTTTGCACTATGGGCAGATAATATGCGTGGGATAATTTCCATTCCTTTGCACTTACTTAAGCATGTTCTATGACCTAGTATGTGGTCTTCTTTAGAGAAGGGCCCATGTGCAGCTGAGAAGAATCTATATTCTGATTATGTGGGGTGGAACACTCTGTAGACATCTACTAAGGCCATTTGTTCAAAAGTTTGGTTCAGTTCTGATATTTCTTTGTTGATTTTTTGCCTAGTTGATCTGTCTATTTGTAACAGTGGGGTATTGAGGTCCCTCATTACAATTATATTAGTGCTTATTTGATTTTTCATTTGTTTTGAGACAGGGTCTCCCTGTGTAGTCCAGGCTGGCCTTGAACTGACTATATAGTGTAGGCTGGCCTCAAACTCATGGCAGTCCTCCTGCCTCAGCCTCCAAAGAGTTGGGATTACAGGCGTGTGCCACCATGCCTGGCTTATTTGATTTTTCATGTGCATTAACATTGGTTGTATACAGTTGGTGTGCTGGTATTTAGTGCATATATGACTGTTAGCTCTTCCTCTTGAACTGTCCCCTTTATAAGGATGTAATGACCTTCTTTATTTCTTTTAGTCAGTCTTGGCTTGAAATCCACTTTGTTTGCAAATAGAATAGCTACCTCTGCTTTTTTCCTGTTACACTGAGTGTTGTTTTCTATTCTTTGACTTTCAGCCTATGAGTTTCTTTTTGAGGTAAATGTGTTTCTTATATGCAGCAAGTTGTTGGATCTTGCTTCTTGGTCCCTTCTGCCAGCCTGGTTTTTTGTTGTTGTTGTTTGTTTGTTTGTTTTTGATCATTGCTCATTTGAGTTCTATATGCCTCATTTCTCTGTATGTCCAATTCTTTCTCCATGCTTGGGAAGTTTTGTGACTTGACTTCTGTGAACAGGTTTTTTATGTCATTTGCACTCTCTTTTGCTTTTTCACTGACTCTGATCAATCTTATGTTATTCCTCTTTGCATCATCTAGCAGCTGTTGGATTGCTTTTTCTTGGTCTGTTGCTGTTTTTAAGAAATCTTTCTTTTCACGATTGCTAAGCACAATCCTATCTTCTGTATCTGACATTCTATCCTCAGATTGGGTCATTCTTCTGTGTATACCTTCACTGGCATTTTAAATCTCCTAGATATCTGTTTAAATCTGTTCATGGATTCCATTTCTTTCTTATGGGCATTCATGATTTCCATCATTTTCTTAAGCTCTTCTATTATTTTTTAAATCTGTATCTGCTCTAGGGTCCCTAACTGTATCTTTCATTATGGTCACCATCTCTGTAGTTATCTGAGACTATTTCTGATTTGATTTTTTTCTAGAGCCTCGATCATCTGCTTCGTTACTTTTGCTGTTACCACTTCACAGAGTCCGGGTGGGTGGCTTTCAAACTGTTCTACCTCATTGCCCCCTGGGTTTGCCTTGGTGAGCTGGAAGACTGGGGTTGCATCTTGCTGAGGTGTCTTCTCATTTTCTTTCTTTTTTTTAAAGTTTAGTTTATGGGTGGGTGCTTGTAAATTGCTTATGGTAAGTAGCTTTATTGCTAGTATTTAGAACACATAAGAAATGACTAATTCTCAGAGATGTCTTCCAACTATAGCTGGCTTTTGGACTTTGAGCCTGTTACAAGATCCTTCCTCTTCAATTGCTTGGGGATGAGAATTGCTGCCTACTTGACCCAGCCCCTGGTTCTTTGGAACTGGCCTACAGTATTATTATTTATGACGCTTAGGCAATCTCAGTGTTGGCGTACCAGGAAGAACAACTGATTAGAACAATTATGTCACCTTGGCTAATGTAGTACAGTCAGTAATAATAATAACATCAAACACAGCCCAGAAAATGACAAACTGTGGTAACTATTGATTTGCCACCTTTAACCATATGAACTAAATTTGTGGTTATGTAACAAAATCGAAACAAACCAGAATCATTGTCATTCCTTGACGTGGAGTCTGGTTCTGTGCTGAGATTTTATTTAGAAATTTCACACCAGTCTCCCCTGCATTGCCTCTGTTAGGTTTATGGAGCACTGTTACACTTCAAAAAAGAATTAGGACGTTTACCTTCTTTTTTTTGGTACCGGAAATTGAACTCAGGACCTTGCACTTGCCAGGCAGGCACTTGTACTTCTGAGCTATATCTCCAGCCCCTACCTTCATTTTCAATTCTCTGGGAGAACATATGGAATATTTGAGACTTTGAGGGGTTTCACCTTTGAAGTTTTTGTTGAATTCTCTTGTAGAACTGTCTGGCCCTGTTTGGGGAGCTATTTAATAATGTTTTCTACATTTACTACAGATACAGGTCCGTTGAACTTTTCTAATGGGACCAGCTATTATTTTCTTAGTGAATCATCCATTTTATCCAGGTTTTCAAATTCATTTGTGTAGAGCTAGAGTAGCCTCTTATGATATTAAACTTTACTTCTGTTTCAATAGTTATTTCTCTTTGTCATTTCTTATTTCTCTTTTTCTTTGACAGCATTAGCTGGCTTTTTATCTTATTTTTTTGAGACAAAACTTTCATTTATTAATTAGATGTACAGTTTTTCTATTCTCTACTTCATCAGTTTTTGCTTTTAAAAAATTTCCTTCTTCATGCTTTCTTTAGGGGGAATTTATTGTTTCCCTTTTCCTTTATTTTACTGAACTTTGAGCTGGGATTTTTTCATTCATTGATCTTCATACTTTTATTTTTTATTGATAAAAGTTCTTAAGGCCTCTGTATTTCTCTCATCACTGTATTTAATGTGTCTCCAGATACTGTCATTATTCTTTAGACATTCAGTAATTTTGATTTCCAGTTCCTCTCAATCCAAGAGATAATAAAATAAAAAGTTTTCAAATTTCCAGGTTACATACTTGTATAAAATTCTTAATGGCTCCTACTTTTATTGAATTATGCCAAAAGGGTGCTATTATTATTATTATTATTATTATCATTACTGTTTCTATTATTATTGAGCATTCAACTTGTGATCAAATTTTTTTTTTCTGAGAGAGGGTCTCGCTACACAGTTCAGGCTGGCCTTGAGCTCACTTTGTAGCCCAGGCTGGCCTCGAACTCACATCGATCCTCCTGCTTCAGCCTCCCGAGTGCTGGGATTACAGGTGTGCCCAACCACGCCTGGCTAATTCTTGTGAATTTTCTGTTTGCTTGGGAAGGTATATTCTCTATTCTGTGAGTTAAAATTAAATATACATCCCTATGGTTTCCCTTTCTCTTCCATGAATAATAGCTCTTACAGTAATGACCAATCTTAAAGAATATGTTGGGAATATAAAATATTTCCCAACTTGTTTTTATCAGTGTGTTAGTTATACAGGATAATGGGTTTTCCTGTGACATGCTCATACGTGCTCACAATGCACTCTGGCCCTATCCTCCCCCATGCCTTCCCAATCCTGTCTTCATCTCGTTAGCAGCCCAGTTGCTTAGGTTTTTCATCTACTAGATCTTCATGCCTGAGAGAGACCTGCCGAAGTCTCCTATTATCAGTGCCTTGTTCTGCATTTCCCTGCGTCTCCTGTGGCTTTTGCACTGTCAGGCAGCGGCCACGCTATTATCGCCTGGGAAGCGCCGTCTTCGATAGATGACTGCGATGGTATTGATCATACTGACAGAACAGCTAAACCGTGGCTTGTCTGGCAGAACCACGTGTAGGCAGGTTGGCCATATCGATGCCTGTTAAGCATTTACAACCATGGTTACCACTCAGAGCCACCCCCCTCGTCAGACTGCTGCCTTGTCTAACTGGATCCCTGCACACTCAGTACCCAGCACAGCCCACGGGAGCACCGTAAATCCCCTGCTCTTTCAGTGTGGACTCAAATTCCACAGTTCAGATTCCTGACTGTGATTAGGCTTCATAGTCGAGGCTGGAAAGAGCCCAGGGCTTCGTAAGGTGCCAGTAACATGAACACCAAGCTCCTATTTACAAACTGTGCCAGCCTCTGCTCCGCCCCAGGATGGGGAACTTTTCCCCCAACTCACGGAGTTGCCACTGTAGCTTTCTCAGCCTTCAGCAGTGCTACTCCTGGGCTTTCCTGATTTTACAAACTCTGTAGTTGCCGTAAGCTATGCACTGATGTAGGAAAGTAGCATTTGGTGGACAAGAAGAGTTAGTGATTTGCTGGAGTGGTGTGGGTGTGAGCCTCATGAATTTTGAGCCCCCCCACCATCTTCTCTCCCTGCTCTGATTTTGCTGGACTTTGCAGAGAAGCCCAGGCCCAAGCATGGAAGCCCCAGTCACTGGGATGCAGGTGACCCTTTTATCCACAGGCTCCCCACACTCGTGACCTCATTTGATACCTGCTGCTCGAACTCTCCCCAATCTCCTCCTGGGCCGCTGGCCACTCGCCATGTGTCCCTGCTTCTCATCACGGCTACTTCCTTTGACAGGAGCGGGACCTGGTTGCTAGGGTAACCAGGTATGCAACAGAGGCCTTGGATCCTGACCTATAATTCCGCTTAGTTGGCTTCTCGCTAGGTTCCTGGCTCGCTTCCCTTTTGCAGCTGTGAGTACACACATCCGCCCTTCTGTCTGGCTTCCTCCTGGTTTTTTCTTCTCTTTCTCAGGCCTCATGCATGCTAAATACACACTCTTCCACCGAGTTGCCCCCCAAGCCCCTATAACTCTCCCTCACTGATGTTGTGACTTAACTGGGGATTTGGGAGGTGACACTGGGACCCCGTCCCAGCATTCCCCATCAGCTTTTCACTTAATAGTCTTGTCTGTGCAGAACCCCCGCCTAAGTCATTTATCTCTCCAGAGACTGCAGAACCATGTTTCTAATTTTGTCATCCTCTCAGCATTTATGGAATAGAATTATTCTGTTTAAAAATACCCAATTTTTTTTTTTTTTAATCATCAGTTATGGCAGCTTGTGCATCCTGAGACACAAGAGGGGTTGTGTTCCTATTTGTTGCCACAGTTCAACTTTTGTCACAGTTGCTTGCCAATTTTTCCGAGAAAGTACAGCCCCCTCACCCCACACTGCGGACTGCCCTGGTTATGTCTGTTTTTGTAGTTGTTGTTGTTTGTTTTCTTTTATTGTTTGCTTGTTTGAGATAGGAGCTCACCATGTAGTTCAGGGGGGCCTTGAACTCACTTTGTAGCCCACACTGGCCTCTTGCCTCAGCCTCCCGAGCGCTGTGATTACAGGTGTGTGCCGTGACGTCTGACTGTTAGTTACTTCTAGTAATGATCAATGTTCTTGATCGCTGTGCATTCTCTTATCTCCGCTCGTAATGAGTTTAACTGCCTGCTGGATGCTGGAAGGCTTTGGTGTGAAAGACTGAAATGCTCCCTTCCTGCCTTTGTATGCTTGTGAGTCGCTCACTTTATTCCTATTTGCTTATTTATTTAGGTTCTGGGAATTGAATCCAAGGCCTTTGCATGGAGCTGCGTCCCCAGTCCTTTTTTATTTTGAGACAGACTCTGGCTATGTTGCTGAATTGCCCCAACTAGGCTCTTACTCAGCATCCTAGAGTGCTAGGATTAGAGGTGTGCACCATCACACCTGGCTCCCTCTGGCACTGTTCAACCTCGGGTATATCTTGTTCTTTTGCTGTTGTCCTGGACAAGAGTAGCGGTGCATCCCAGCACCAGCCCTCTGACACCAGCTGCCTGTTCTGCAAGTCAGTGTGGGCTCCAGCTACCTGGAGTTGTGCAGACCCCACAGGTATAAGAGCAACAGTGCCATCAGCTCTGCGCTTGCATCAGACACTAGCCACAAGGGGGAGCCCCAGGCTACTTGCCCCTCTGTTTCACTTGGCTACAAATTTAGCATTTCCCATGAGGACTCTTCAAGTTTGATAACACCCTCGGATGACTCACAGAGCTCAGGAAAGAGCTGTGTTAACAATCACCATTTTATTGGAAAGGGTATGAGTGAGCAACACATGGGGGAAGAGATACGTAAAGTCCTGAGGAGCTTCTATCTCCATGGAGATGGGATGTGCTACCTTCCTGAAGAGATGCTGGAGAGTTTACCAACCAGGATGTTCCCAAACCAGAGTCATCATCCAGAGTCTTTCTCTCACTTTCTTTTCTTTCATTTTCTTTCTTACTTGGGGAATTGAGGCCTCATCATCCCAGCACGACTGACTAAATCACTGGCCATGACTGACCTCAGTCCCTAACCTCCTCTCTATCGCTTCTCGGCCTTTTGGCTAAGATCAAGTGCAGTATCTAACCTCCCTTTCCTCCCTGCAGATTTCAGGCAGGACTGAAGTCCCTGCCTTGAAATGCTCCCCGAACCCACACAGTTGCCTGGTTAGTTTCACTGTAGGGATGATCAAAAGGGGCTCATTATGAAGATAAGAAATACTTTGGCCAGGAAACGCCGTGGGTTTTAAGGCTCCGTGTTAGGAACCGGGCAGAAAGGCCAGGTATATTCTTTACTCTTATAGAAGCAGTGGAAATGACGCCCTACTGGGGGCTTACGAGGTAAAGGCACGCAGACCTTCAGGTGTCTTTGAAGATGGCCGCCGAGGAAGAAGCCTTTAGGTTCGGCAGGAAGATCCTGCTGGGTGGGGGCAGGGAGCAGGCTAATCTAGGCGAAGCGACCATTGGCACGCAAGCCTTTGGGGGCCTAAAGGCTGGGTCCTGGCTGGGTACTTCCTCATTGGCAGGGGGAGGAGCGTTTGCACACACAAGGGAAGAGAAGACGCAGGTGGCTGAGGAGATGGAAGATACTGAGAACAAGTTCAGAGTGGTGGGCGCCAACGTCCGAGTGAGGGCTTTGCTGGGGACCTTGGGGCAGCGGGGCGGGGTTCCTTTGTAAGACTTAAAGGAAAGGGCGGGGTGTCTGGAGAGACAGAGAACGGGGCGCAGAAATGGGTGCACGCAGAGCTGGAGCACAGCAGATGCTTCCGCGGGGCGTCTCCCACAGAACAGAGGCTCGCAGCGGGCTTTGCAGTCTTGGCTTCCAGAAGGGTCTGAGAAGCGAGGGAACGGGAGTCGGGAACAGCGGGGGATGGAGCCGGGCTCCCCTTTGTGAACGGATTCTTTGGGAGCAGTTGGCAGCCGCGGTCCGGATGTTTCTTCTAGCACTGCCATCCCAGGAAATGACTTCTGTCTGACAGCATCTCCCTGACCACTGGATGGATCCTAGCTCCACAGCTTCCCGGGGCTTGGATTGTCTGGAGAGAAACAAGGTTCCCCAGGCAGTGCTGACTGCAGGTGAAGAGAGTGCAGCCCCCTCACCCCACCCTGCGGACTGCATCTGGGAAGGAAGCTACAGCCAGAAACACTGTTTTGGAATTCTTTCAACAGTGCAGATCTTGATGAGTGGGCTGGGCCCAAAGCTGAAGGCAGAGGGGTTTCTCTGAAGTAGGGGTTCTCACCTGGGAACATTTTTGCTGCCCAAACTACATGCGACAATGCCTCAGGGTTGTTTTGTTGGTTGGTTCGTTTTGAATTGGGGGTTGAACCCCAAAATTTTAAAGCTCGAAACAGGGTCTCCCTTAGTTGAGCCAAACTTGTGATCCTTCTGCCTCATCCTCTCACTGAGACATTTTAATGGTCTCCGCTGGGGAGCAGCAGGGAGGCAGAGGCTTGGGATCAATATCCTACAATGCACAAGAACCCCTTCTAGACAAAGAAGGGCCTGGCCTCAAATGTCAGGAGGACGGAGGCTGAGAAAGCCTGCCTTAAAGAAAAAAGCTGGGAGTGGAGGTGAAGGGCCGAGGGCACCGCATGGGAATGTGTCGTGGTGGGGTGCACGGAGGCTGCCCTGGCAGGACAGGCAGCCTGGGCAGGGGCAGCAGGTACTCTGGAGCGAGTGACCCAACCCATATCCGTGGCGTTACCATCCCCTCTCTCCGGCCGCATGGCAATTCATCCGAGGAAGTGAAGCGTAAGAATTCATGGATGAAGCTTCTGAGAAAATCCCTGTGCTCTGGCCCTGGTCACCTTTTCCCTTTCTGTTTGTCCTGCCGGGTTGGTGACCCTACCGTCTGGAGGTGCAGCAGCCACTTTGAGACCATGAGTACTAAAATCAGCAACTAAAGAGAGTGAAGCCAAAGCCCACGGCCAGAAAGAGCCCCGTCTCCAACCCCAGGGGACACTGAGACCAAAGATGCCCCTCAGCACCATCACAGTGCCCGCCCCACACCCAGCAAAGCACAACCAGCCCTGTGTGTCATTAGTGCCACCGAGGCTGGGCACATCTGTCCCGGAGGAAGAACCACTTCACTGTAGCATGAGTCCTGGGTTCCCGGCCTCGGGATTACTATGACAGACTGGGAGAGGGGAGTGGTTGTTTCAACCCCAATCAGTTGGTTTTTTTTTTTTTTTTTTTTTTGGTGTTGTTCTTTGTGGCTGAATTATTCAGTGTGGTCGCAGCAGGAGAAATTCTCGGATTCAAGCCCGCTACAAAGCTGCAGTCTCCAGATGACGCCTCTTTTACAGGACACTTACGGGTACTTTCCACGGCTGGATAGGGCTGCCCCTGCCATCTCTGAAGCAGAGGGAGGAAAACCACTCCTTCGCTTCTTTTGCCAGAAGATGCCAACACCAGCGGTCTCCACCACCCACATCACCAGTGGGTTCGGCTGGATCCAAGATCACAGGCCTAAAAGTGGGGTTGGAAGGAATTAGAGTTTCTTTCAAATGTATGGCTTCAGCAAGAAAACAATGTGTCCTTACATCTTAGTGATCACTAATTCAAGTATCTGTTTCAAAGTTTTGAAAGCTATTACTCTACACAGGAAAGCATCATGTAACTCTGGCCTCCGTGCTAGGTTCCCTGAGCTGTAACGGATCTTTCATCAAATACAACGCTGCCAAGTAGGTCCCAGCCTGCGGCAGGCTCCCAGGGCTCTTCCTCATCTCTGTGCTCTCCCACACTCTTCCTCACTCTCTCTGCTTTCCTCCTGCTTCCAGGTTTTGCTCCCTGCTGGTGCTGCTCAGCATATGTGCTGAGATCCCTTACTGTTCTGGAAGGTCTAAGAGGGTAGATGAAACCTGACCTAAGCCAAGGGTGACTGCACATCTTCCAGCACTCTGGGAGGCTGAGCCACGAGGATCATAAGTTTAAACCCAGTCTGGGCAACTTAGGGTCTTAGCAAGACTCTGTCTAAAAATAAAATATTAAGAAAAAAGGCCTAGGGACTCAGTGTGAAGGCTCTGGGTTCAGTTTCTAGTACCGTAAGTCCCTGACTTACGACCATTTGAGTTGCGAACTTTCACAGATCCGAACGGACCTCACATTATGCACACTCCTGCATGTAAACAGATCTCAGGAGTAGCTGTATAGCTTTACTGTACTGTACCACCATTTTAAGGTAACTGTAAAAGTAAAAATAGTTTATTTATAGCCTTTGTGCGTGTTTTATGCTGTACATTGTATTTTTATGTCAAAGGCATATGCGACTCACTTTGCTGGAGTTACACAGGAGTCTGACTTGTGAACAGTCTCCTGGGATGGAATTCATTCATACATTGGGGACTTACAAGGGCTGGGGATTTAGCTCAGTGGCAAAAGCGCCTGCCTGGCAAGCGCAAGGTCGTGAGTTCGGTTCCCGGTACCGGAGAAAAACCAAAAAAAAAAAAAAAAAAACCAAAAAAACAAACATTGGGGACTTACAGTACCGCCAAAAGCAAACCAAAGCAAACCAAATGAAACCGAACCAAACTTGAGCTAATAAGAACGCTAATAATAAGTCAGCCCATGAATGGTAATGATAGTATCTTTACTCGGGGAGTTTCTTAGACCCTCCTCTCTTCCTTCTGGACAGCACTTCCTCCACTCCCTCGGATTTGTCCCTGGAGACACTGAACAGTTCTGTTGCTAGCACTGCCCGGACCCCAGCTTCACATAAGGTGTGACTCAGGACCCAAGAGGGAGAATTCTGGTCATCCAACCAGCGTGGAAGGAATCAGGCTCAGTAAGAAGAGAGGGCTGGATCAGAGCACCTGGTCCTCTGGATCTGGGTCAGCAGGAACTTCCTTGTTGTCTCATCTTCGAAGTTGTAATTGACGGTCCAGTAGATGCAGAGCTGCTGATATTTTGTGACCAGCTCCAGGACCGTCCGGAAACCTTCAGCTGTGTTAAAATCATTCATCCCGCTGCCCTGCTCCCAGGCATAGATGGTGAGCAGCTCCAGGGCGTATTTTGGGGGCAGCGATCCCTTTGGCTTCATTTTCCTTTCACACTGAGGAAAGAGTGGGCATCAGATGGCCTCAGGAAGGGAGGTGACAGAGGAAGAACTGATCCTGTACTTGTTGTAATCATGAGACTCAGGAACAACCTCGTGTGCAAGTCAGCTGAAGCAACGCAGGGGCTCCCACACGGTGATGCTGCCACGGCCCACCCGTGCTCGGCCTGACTTCCGGGAGACAGCAGGGGGTCTGTTCACTAAGAGCAATCACTGGGCAGCCCATCCAAGCACCCCGACTCCCATCCACCCTTTAGAGCAGCAAGGTTTGGATTCCCGCTGAACTCTTGGGCAAAATAAGCTACATGTAGCAGATTTGATGGTAGCAGGTACTGAACGCCTGACCCAAATAAACAGGGTTGGTGGTGGGAGCTCTACAAAGTATACAAGGTTGAAAGTTTGCAGGTTCCCTAAAGTGGCCCAACCTGCAGCTTGAGAGAATTTGGGCATGAAGGGCATGTGATAAATGCTGGCTTTGTGGTGACCTCTTACCGGTAACTATAACAACCAGGTGGCCATACCTGTTTATACCAGTGTTTTACCAGGCGAATCAAGTCCTTCAGTTTGGTGGGCCGAGAAATAATGAAATCACGCTGGAGCTCTGTAAAACAGGTGGAGAACTCTCCCCCAGCGATGTCTGAAGATTCGTAGAGATTGATGAGCTCTGCATAGGCTCGAAGGGTGCACTTCCCTTGACCTGGCATGGAGGGAAATATTTACATTGCATCCTAATAGGTATGGTCATTAACAAGTTTTGAAACATGCTTGGCAAATATAATTTAATTTCGGGATATTTATTGGGACCACACTTGTATACTTGAATTTCTAATGCCTAAGATATGGGAATCATCTTCAGAGCCATAAGATTTTTTTGAAAAAGCATACGGTCTATGTGAACACGGGTGCTGCTGTTAAAGTAGGTTTGTGTGATATGATAGCTAGCTTCCGTCATGGTGGCTGTTTGCATTTGAGTCCATTAAAAGGAAATAAGATTAAGATCTCATTCCTCAGTTGCACCAGTCATCTGTCATGCTCTCAGCAGATGCAGAACACAGATACGGAAGATTTTCACTATTGCAGAAAGACCTCCTGAGTGTCCATCGCTCCCGCTCACAAACTATGGCCCTGGGCCAAATCTGGTTCCCTGCTTATTTTAGTCAATAAAGTTTTATTGGCACCCAGCCACACCATTTGTTAATGTGCTGTGTAGGGCTCATCACCCATAGTGGTAGTTGAGCCATTGTGACAAATACCATATTGTCCTTGATGCCGAGAATATTTGCTGTCTTTCCCTTTACTGAAAGCACTTGCTGACTTTCATTGTCTGCTATTCTTCCTTGGCTGAGGGTCACTATGGACCAGGCACAGGGAAGGGCCTGGGGTCTTCATGACTGTGATTTAGAAACGCCTCTCTGATTGCTTTCATTTCTTTTAATACGCCATTATGTACCTGTCATCCACAAACTGCGTTTCTAAAGAGTTTGCTAAGATTGAAGGTGAACGCCCAGCTTTCCTGTGTTTTTGCTTCACAATGCTTCCCACATCTGTTCTTTCACTTCCTTCCCCATTACTTGAAGATTTCGTCTACAAATGCTATGGCGTTCTTCTGTCCCCCATTCTGACACGCTGTGGATGACACTGGGGGGGGGATGGGAATGAGAGATGGGCCCTGGTTGCCATGGGATCCTTAACCGAGGGACAAGAGTGAGCTCGGGCACAGGTGCACGGGATCACCACCCTTACGGATGCTCCCACAGGGCTCTGGACCCACGGCAAGCACGCGCTGGCCCCCGGCTTTCCCTGAGCCCCAGCTGTCCTTCCCCCCGCCCCCCACCTCCCTCCCCCAGAGCCAGGGCCCGGGGTGCCTCACCCAGCGCATTGTAGGCAGGCAGCACGTCGAAGTCCACACTTTCACTGAGGTCTTTGGATTTCAGCGAGAAGCTCAGCACCCTGGGAGCCGTCCATTTGGAAATCTCAAACTTCACTTCGAACTCCCTCTGCTGCTGGCAGGCCTCCAGCTGCTTGCGGATTTCCTGGATGACCTCGCTCCGATAGGTTCTTTGGGAGGGGAAGCTGTTCAGTGAGTTCAGGAACACGACGATGTCGGCGTCGGAGCCGGTCTTCAGCGCTGTGCCTTTGGCAGAGGACCCTCCCTGGGGGGACAGGGAGGTGGAGTCACAGCATGTCCCGCCCCTCTCCAGCCCCCGGGGGCTGCACCGCAGGAGCTCGTTCACGGGGACCTGGGGACAGACCCTGCCCAGGGTTCAGCCAGGGATCAAGCGATGAGAAATGTTTCACTGTACAGACTCACAGATAGTGTGTTTCAAAGGCGATTCATAAATGTTCCACTTCTCAAGTCAATTTCCTAAAGATTTTTCCTACGGAAATCAGCTTTCTGTGAATCTCCTTCACCTAAAAGAAATCCACCTGACTGCACTGAAAGTTCTACTCTGTTGCCTGACATATTGGTCTCTTCCTGCAGTCTGCAGAGTGCTAACGGGGGCGCAGAAGTCCCCAGACTATCTGTGAAAGGCCAGACTGTACATGTTTTAGATTTTGTGGGCTGCTGAGATCTCTGCTACATAGGCTCTGCTGACTCCATCCTCCTCCCTCTTTCCTCCTCTTTCCATTTCTGTAGAGAGAATGTAGAGGCCTGGCTGCCGGGCGAGGGGGGCTGAGAGGAAGCTAGTCCCACCTCCCGTGTAGGGACCCTCCTAGGTTCCTACCCAGCCCACCTCACACATGCGGCCCGCCTGTGAACACCACTGGGTGCTGTTGGCCTCTCCCTGGCTGCACCCCTCTTTCTCTAGGGGCCCCTCCCTCTCCTCCTCAGCAGAGAGCCTTTCCTCCTTGCACCCAACTTTGCAAAGATAGGCAGTCATTTCTTAGCTGCCAGATGGCTGTCTTCCTCCTCCCTGAAGTTGTTACAGATCTCGATGTCTCCCAAGAGCCGGCGTGCTCCTAGGCCTGACCTTTTGGAAGGTGACTGGGTCATGGGGCTTAGAGCTGGGTCGCTGTCAGGAGGTGGTCACAGGGGGCGTGGCCTGGAAGGATTTCTGTCCTCCCCAGCAGCCCCTTTCCAAAATCTGCTTCCTGGATGCCAGGAGGCGAGCAGCTTCCCCCGCCAGGCCCCTCTGTCTCGGCTTCCTGCCTCGGAGCCAGCCAGTTATGGACCGAAGTCCTCTGGCCCGTGAGTCAAATAAACCACTCTTCCCCTCAGGTGCAGGTTTTGGGTATTTTCTCCCAGTAAGGAAAAAAGTGACGAAGACAGAGCTTCCCTCCCTTGTTTACTGTGATATTAATGGGGTGTCAGAAAGGAGAGGAGAAAAGGTGCTTCCACAAATGTTTTCTTCCTTCACTTCCTGTGGTGCTGGGGATAGAACCCAGAGCCTCGTGTGTGCGAGGCAAGTGCTCTACCACTGAGCTAGAGCTCAGGCCTTTTTATTTTACTTTGAGGTAAGCTCTTGCTAAGTTGCCTGGGCTGAGCTTGAATTTGTGACCTTCCTGCCTCAGCCTCCTGAGCAGATGGGATTACAGACATGTTCCATTGTGCCCAGCATGTTTCCAAAATTGCAGCATTGATCATGAACTCAGTTTTGTTCTCACTACAGTTAAGCTTTATGAGGCCGTTTACTCACCACTCATGGGACACTTGCTGTTTCCCAGACCCCTCTCAGGGCACCACCCATACGGATCTGCACACGGGTCTGCACACGGCATGCACATGGGTCTGCACACGGCACTCACATGGGTCTGCACCAGCATGCACATGGGTCTGCACACAGCACACACATGGAGCTGCACAAGCACACACATGGGTCTGCACACGGCTTGCACATGGATCTGCACATGGCACACACATGATCTGTACATGGCATGCACATGGATTTGCACATGGCTTGCACATGGATCTGCACATGGCACACACATGATCTGCACATGGCATGCACATGGATTTGCACACGGCTTGCATGTGGATCTGCACTTGGCACACACATGGGTCTGCACATGGCACGCACATGGATCTGCACACAGCTTGCACATGGATCTGCACAGAGCATGCGTGTGGATCCAGAGGGCTGCACTTCAGATGTTCTTACACACACATGAACACTGTCCTCTTTTCTTCTGTGACCTTCTTGTGCATGCCATGTGCAGATCTGCGTGCACAACCTCATCTACTCCTATGACCACACACAGAAGGAAGCGTGTCGGCCCTGGCCTTGGAGCCATTGACAGGCGTGACCCAGTGCTGCGAATGTGGCTTGGCTGATGGGCTGCCCTGGGCCCCATCACTGAAAGAGAGGGGTCCTTTCTGCTTGAGCACGTGTCCGGCTTAGGCCGGATGGTGAGCCCCACAGGATGAGTCTGTTAGGAACTTGTGAATGTGACCTCATGTGGAAAGAGGATCTTTGCAGGTGCGGTTAAGTTGAGGATCTTGAGATCCCTCTGGATTAAGGTAAGACCCGAAATCTAAGGAAAGGTGTCTTTATATTATAGACAGCCACGTTATTCAGAAATATTGTAGGCAGTCAGCCAGGGCTGGGCCTGGAGAGGTCACTGCAGAAGGCCACTGTGGCTGGAGGTGCCTTTGCTTAAGGCCACACTTCAGGAAAGAGAACTCCTCACCCATCGACTTCCCCTAGGGATGAAGAGAATATTCATAGGGATCAATGGGGATCAATACCAAGGATCAGTCACCTTGGCAGAGGACCGAAGGTCCTTGAACCACCCCTTCCAGGACAGCCCTTGTCCGTCCCATGTTCGTTTGCTCTGTGATTTGCTTCCCCATTTGAGCCCCATTTAATCATTATTACCTAAGCGCCTACACTGGTTGTAATCTTGTTGGTTCACCATAGTTTTGTCACACCTCACACCCACCTTATGGCTTCCCATTGGATCAATATTACCTACCTGACAATACTTGCAATTCTATTAGTTGACTATAGTTTGTCCCACCTTGAACCCACCTCACCTCATGGTTTTGCTCAATAAAATACCTTTGAGATGCAGGATTGGTGAGCAACCTGCCTTCCAGGCCCCCCTTCTGTCCCTCTTAGAAGCTGTCTTTCTCTCAATAAATTCTTTCCAGTCCTAACCTCCGTTGCTCTTAGAATTCATTCCTCAATTTTAGGGAACACAAACTTGGGGTTTTGGACAAGTCCCAGATTGGGAATTACAAATTTCCCTTATGTGATTTGGATTAATTGGTGGCCATATATGGCCATATATCATATGCCCTATATGACAGGAGAAAAGAGGAGAAAGACCCATGAAGGAGAAGGTGATTCAAAGACAGAGGCAGAGACCGGAAAGAGGCATCAACACGCCCCACAGCACCAAGGACGACCAGCAGTCCAGGAAACGGGTCATTAGGGACAGAGGTGGCTCAAGCACAGCCCCCCTGAAGACCAGTGTCCTCACCACCATCGCTTCTTGCTCCCCTTCCTCAAGGTTCTGGGGGTGACCACCCAGCTCCCCTCCAGCAGTGCCTTGGGGAGAAGGGCCATGCTCACCTTGACGGTACTTTGGACTTTGGTAATTGAATGTCGAAAACAATTTTCTTTGAGGAACGAGCAGATGATGTCAACAGCTTTCCTGATCTGCTCCAGGAAGTCCTTGTTGGGCTGGAGAAAGTCCTTGATGAACTTGTCCAGCAAGTGGCCTGGGGTCATGAAGAGAGGCGCTGCCTGGGGAAGGACAGACAGCCACAGTGAGCCTCCCTAGAGGCCCCCTGGGGCTCCCTCTGCTGCCTGCCCTGGCCCGCTGCTGGCCTCTCTCTCTTGCTCCCCAGCCCTGGGCAGGCAATTGCTCCAGCCTTAGTCCTTGCAGCAATAGAGCCCAACAGCAATCTGAGTTTTGGGTGGTACCCAATAGCCCCCCAAAATGAAAACCCCTAACTCCTCTCTGTGCTGCCCAGAGAGGACCAGGGATGAGGAGGTGGCCCTCGATTACCTAGATGGCCCTGGGGTCCTCTTGGGTCAGGAGGCTTAGAGGGGAGGAGATGACGTGGGGATGGAGGTGGGGGAGAGAGACTGGACGACACGTCTCTGACTTTGGGAGTGGCAGATGGTGCTGCAAGCCATGAAAACCAGTAAAAACATTGCTTAAGTTAATTAAAACTTCTACCAGTTAAAGTAATTAAATTTTTTTACGTGTGTGTTTTGCATAGATCCACATATGTATACATACATACATACATATGTGGTGTGGCAGCCGCAGGAAGTCAGAAAAGGCAGAGACAGACTTCCCCAGAGCTGCTGAGCCTGGATTCCAGGACAAGACTGATTTTGGACTGCATCTCCAGAACCATAAGATGGTGCACGGACTGCATCGCCAGAACCATAAGATGGTGCATGGACTGCATCTCCAGAACCATAAGATGG